>NC_072411.2:82128425-82436574 GCF_028858775.2 Pan troglodytes | reverse complement strand
AATTTTAATTTTTGTGAGTACATATTAGGTATATATATATGTATATATTTATGAGTACACGAGATATTTTGGTACAGGCCTACAATGAGTAACAATCACATTATGCAAAATGGGGTACCCATCCCTTCCATAATTTATCCTCTGCATTACAAACAACTATACTCCTTTAGTTATTTTTAAATGTACAATTGAATTATTATTGACTATAATCACCCTGTTGTGCTATCAAATACTAGGTCTTATTTATTCTTTCTAAGTATTTTTTGGAACTCATTAACCATTCCCACCTCCCCTCACAACCCTTCCAGTACCTTTCCCAGCCTCTGGTAACCATCCTTCTATTCTCTGCATGAGTTAATTATTTTGATTTATGGTTTTATTTTTCATTCTTACATGTATAAAGCATTCAGAATTTATTGTTGATGAAAGACGTGAGACCACAATACTAGCTTATATTCTTATAATTAGGTATGTGATTGCTCCAATAATACTTATCGAAAAATGAATTTCTTTCCACAAATTGCAAATGTCAGTTTTGTTATATTCTAAATTCCCACATATACTTAGGTCCATTTTTGAGTTTATGAATATATCTCATGAGAAATATTTTAAATTCAGCATTTACTACATTGTGACATGATTTCAAAAAAAACGTAAATACTTTTTTACATAAAATGTCTATGAAGGGAAGTGCTTTCAGAATCATGGAATAAGGATCTCCCAAAAACCTATTCTTCATAAAATCAATGAGAATAATAGAGAAAAAATCAAAATCAACTTATCAAAACTAGAAATTAACCAATAGTTTTCAACTATCTAGGGATCATTTATTTTAGAAAATTGGTTGAATCTTTATAAGACTAGTAAGCTTTGTGGTGTTTTAACTTGCTCTAATTCCATCCTACACTTACCACCTTTATTGTAACCTTGAAAACCAAGTGTCTTGCATCCTACTGTGAAAACCTTTAAAGTAGTGACCACTGAGTTGAGAGAATAGATTTGGAGCTCCCCAAGAAGTCCCATTTCCAAAGAATTGTTGTCAGTTGACCAGTTTGGTAGCTCATTAGAAACCACCTCTCGCAGGACTTGTCTTTATTTGACCTATCTCAGAACATGCTCTTTCTTCAGGGGTATTTGTCTACAACAGTCAAAGGCAATTGTTCAACATTGCTGCTGCCTGAGGCAGTGATAACCACTGGGGCAAACAAGAGGCTGACCAAGAAACTAAAAAGAAAACCTAGGGATTAGGTATTTACCAGGGGCTATGAAAAGCTCTGACAGATTCCTGGAAATCTAGAAGGTCACAAACATGTGCAAAGCTGTGTACATGCCCAGGGTCATGAGCATGCTCATGAAAGTCTTGAAAAGATCCAAAATCCTCACTTCTGGCTGTACGTAATCAGGTAGGTGTAGGCTAAGGCATAATTGTAAACAGCCAGAACATCAATGCTATGACCTAACATACATGCAAAGCCACTTGGCAAAGACAGAGAGACTTATTGATTTAATACCTTTAAGGAAATCTCTGTTCAGTCATTAGCCAACCACTGAGCAGCTGAACAGAAGCTTCAGGGACTACACAAGACAAAGGGTACAGACTTTACCAAATTAGTTTAGAAAAGTCACCGAACAAACAAACAGCAAAACAACAAACCCTAGTGAAGAGATCTGATTTCTAAAGCTGCTATATGTATTATTTAAGATGTTCAGTTTTCAGCAAAATATCATGAGACATACAATGAAATAGTAAAACATGGCCCATAAACAGAAAAAATAATTACTGGAAACTATCTGCAACAAAGCCCAGATGTTGAACTTAAGATACAAAGATTTTAAATCAGCTATTATAAATATGTTCAAAGAACTAAAAAAAAAAAATCACGTCTAAAAAAACTAAGGAAACATCAGAAAGATGTTTCACCATATGTAAAATAATAATAAAGATTTAATAGAGAGGATCAACAGCATATTCGGGCTGACAGAAAAAAGAATCACCAAACTTGAAAATTGATTAAGACTACCTTATTGGATATACAGAAAGAAAAAAGAATGAAAAAAATGAAGAGACTCAGGGACTTTTGGGACAACATGTGCAAAATGAGAGTCCCAAGAAAGAAGATAAAAAAAGGACAAAATTTGTATGTGAATAATTAATGTCATAAATCTTTCACACTTGATGAAAAAAATTAATATTCATATCCAAGAAGTTCAATAAAATTCAAGTAGGATAAATTTAAATATATTCACACCTAAACACATCATAGTTAAACTTTTAAAAGCCAAGGACAAAGAGAAAGTCTTCAATGTAGCAAGAGAAAAGTGGCTAATCATGTACAAGGAATCTTCAGTAAGATTAACAGCTGATTTCTTATCTTAAACTATGAAGTCCAGAAGACAACTTGGGATGACATTTTCAAAGTGCTGAACCCAGGAATTCTATATCAAGAAAAACTATTACAAGGAACTTAAACAAATTTGAAAGAAAAAATCAAACAACCCCATCAAAAAGTGGGCAAAGGATATGAACAGACACTTATCAAAATAAGACATTTATGTGGCCAACAAACATTTAAAAAGTTCAACATCACTGATCATTAGAGAAATGCAAATCAAAACCACAATGAGTTACCATCTCATGCCAGTCAGAATTGTGATTAAAAAGTCAAGAAACAATAGATGCTGGTGAGGCTGTGGAGAAATATAAATGCTTTTACACTGTCGGTGGGAGTATAAATTAGTTCAGCCATTGTGGAAGACAGTATGGCAATTCCTCAGGGATCTAGAACCAGAAATACCATTTGACCAGCACTCTCATTACTGGGTATACACGCAAAGGAGTATAAATCATTCTACTATAAAGACACATACACACATGAACACATATGTTTATTGTAGCATTATTTACAATAGCAAAGACTTGGAACCGACCCAAATGCCCATCAATGATAGACTGATAAAGAAAATGTGGTATATATACATGATGGAATACTATACAGACATAAAAAGGAATGAGATCATATCCTTTGCAGGGACATGGATGAAGATGGAAGCCATCATCCTCAGCAAACTAATACAGGAATAGAAAACCAAACACAGCATGCTTTCACTCATAAGTGGGAGTTGAAAAATGAGAACACATGGACACAGGGAGAGGAACAACACACACCACGGCCTGTTGGGGGGTGGGGGTAGAAGGGAGGAAACTTAGAGAATGGGTCAATATGTGCAACAAACCACCATTGCACACATATACCTATGTAAAAAACCTGCACGTTCTACACATGTATCCCAGAACTTAAAGTAAAATTAAAAACATAAACAAAAACAAAAACAGCTATTCCTCAAAAAGGAAGAGGTTAAAATAATTGTAGTTAAACAAAAATCGAGACAATTCATTGCTATTAAACATGACCTACAAGAAATAGTATAGGAAGTCCTTCAGATTGAAATAAAATGACATTAGAGGGAAACTCAAACCTACATGAAGAAATAAAAAACACATTAAAATGTAACTACATAGGTACAGAAAAATATAAAGTAAATATATTTTTGTTTGTTACTCTTATTTTTCAGAAGATAAAAGAATAAAATTGCAAGAAACAATAATTACAAAACTGTGTTCATGCTTGTACAAAGATGTAATGTAAAGAAAAATTGTAATGTATAAAGCTTACAATACTAGCACAAAAGATGAAGAAGATAATAAAAATACACTAGAACAAAGTTTCTGGGTAAAATTGAAACTTAGCTGGTATTAATTTAAACTAGATTATTATAGGTGATCGTGGTAATTATAATCCCCAGGCAACTTCTAAGAAAATAAATCCAAAACAAGAAAATTAAAGTGATATAAAAATATTCCTTTAATACAAGAGCAAAAAGTAAAACTAATAAAGAAAAAAACATATGCCATATAGAAAGCAAAGAGCAAATCAGTAGACAACTCTTGTTAGTAGTTGCATTAAATGTAAATGGATAAGCACTCAAAAAAAAATCTATTACCAAAATGGATAAAAGACTTTATTCAAACTATATGCTGTCTACAAGAGACACACCTTAAAACATGCAAATTAATGAAAAGTAAAAGAGTGGAAGAAGATACATCATGCGAGAGCAATAAAGTGGCTATATTAATATTAAAAACAGACAAAATAAAGAGTATGATGAAAAAATTGTTACTATGCACAAAGAAGAAGCTTTTGAAATAATAAAAGGACCAATATATTGGAAAGACATAATAACAAAATATGCACCTAACAACAAAGAAAAATATGTGGAGCAAAAATTGATGAAATTTAAGGGAGAAATAGAAAATTCAACAGTAATAGTTAGAGTCTTCAATATGCCAGTTTCAATAAGTCTTCTGCTACATGATTGCAATGGAAGGACAAAAAACATAGAAGACTTGAGTAACACTGTAAACCAAGGAAACCTAATAGACATCTATGCAACACTCCACCCAACAAGACATTTCACATTTTTCTCAAACAGACATCAAAGCTTTTTCCAAGACAGATCATTTATAAGACCATGAAACAAGCCTCAATTAATTTTAACTGTTTGAAATAACTTAAGGTGTTTTCTAAGGTGCTTAACATCATTGATCATCAGAGAAATGCAAATCAAAACTACAATGAGATATTATCTCACCTCAGTTAAAATGGCTTTTATCAAAAAGACGGGCAATAACAAATGCTGACAAGGATGTGGAGAAAAGGAAATCCTCATACACTGTCGGTGGGAATGTAAATTAGTACAATGATTATAGAAAACAGTTTAGAAGTTCTTCAAAAAATCTACAAATAGAGCTACCATACAATCTAGCAATCCCACTGCAGAGTATATACTCAAGAGAAAGGAAATCAGTATATCAGAGATATCTGCACTCCCATGTTTGTTGCAACACCATTCACAATAGCAAAGATTTGGAAGCAACCTAAATGTCCATCAACTAATAATTGGATAAAGAAAATGTGGTACATATACAGAATGGAGTACTATTCAGCCATTAAAAATAATGAGATCCTGTCATTTGAAACAACATGGATAAAACTGGAGTCATTATGTTAAGTGAAATAAGTCAGACACAGATAGACAAACTTTGCATGTTCTCATTTATTTGTGGGTGCTAAAAATCAAAGCAGTTGAATTCATGCAGACAGGGAGTAGAAGAATGGTTACCAAAGTCTAGGAAGAGTAGTAGGAGGAGTGGGAGGGAGAAGGAAGTGGGAATGGTTAATAGGCAAAAATATGTAGTTATAAAGAACGAATAAGATCTAGTATTTTATAGCATAACAGGGTGACTATAATCAATAATTAATTGTACATATAAAAATAACTAAAAGAGTATAATTGGATTTTTGTAACACAAAGGATAAATGCTTGAGGGTAGGGATACCCCATTGCCTAGGATGTGATTATTGCTTACTGCATGCCAGTATCAAAGTATCTCATGTGCCCCATAAATGTATATACTTACTATATACCCACAAAAATAAAACAAACCAAAGTATGTTTTCTGACCACAACAGAATGAAATTAGCGATCAAAAAACAAAGGAAATTTGGAGGATTCACAAATATTTGAAAATTAAGCAAACACTTCTAAATAATCCACGCATCAAAAAAGAAATCACAAGGAAAATGAGAAAATACTAGAGATAAATGCAAACAAAAACACAGCAAAAATTTATTGGATGCAGCTAAAGCAGTGCTTAATGGAAAACTTATAGCTGTAGATGCCTATATAAAACAAGAAAAGACCAGGTGGTGGTTAATGCCTGTTATTCCAGCAATTTGAGAGGCCAAGGCAAGTGGACCAGCCTAACCAACATGGTGAAATCCTGTCTCTACTAAAAATACAAAAATTAGCCAGGCGTAGTGGCAGGCACCTGTAATCCCAGCTACTCGGGAGGCTGAGGCAGGATAATTGCTTGAACCCGGGAGGTGGAGGTTGCAGTGAGCCAAAATCATGCCACTGCCCTCCAGCCTGGGCAACAGAGCCAGACTCAGTCTCAAAAAAAAAAAAAAGAAGAAGAAGAAAGATGTGAACTAAAGTATATACATTATGTGATCTTCCTATTTCTGTAGTTTCTTGAGAATTTATACATCATGTTTAGTGTTTTGTACAAATCTGCCTTCCTTTTCATTTGTTAACTCTCCTTCATTTGAGAGTACTGGCAATCAATGAACTCTGCGTTAACTCTTGTATTGGTTATTGAATTAAGCACAGATTCATCAGTGCAATTTCTTATCAAAAATGTGTGCGATTTTGCAATTCTTCAACATGTTAGCAAGAAAACGTTAGCTTTGCTGCCTAGAAAAAAAATACAACTATTAGATGGTACATCTTTTAATTGTCAAAGCAGATGCACCTATGAGGCCATATTTTGCCATTGTGCATTTGAAATCACTAAATACCCACATCAAAAACTTAGAAAGATCTCAAATAGACAACCTAACATCACAACTGAAAAAAGTAGATAATCAAGAGCAACCAACCCCAATGCTAGCAGAAGACAAGAAATAAACAAAGTCAGACCTGAAATGAAAGCTGTTGAGACACAAAAAATAACATTCAAAAGATTATCAAATCAAAGAGTTTGGTTTTTGAAAAAATTAATAAGATAGGCCACTAGCTAGAATAATAAAGAAGAAAAGAGAGAAGATTCAAATAAACACAATTAGAAATGACAAAGTGGATGTTACCACTGACCCCACAGAAATACAAATAACCACTAGAGACTACTATTATAAATACCTTTATACACACAAATTAGAAAACCTAGAATAAGTTGATAAATTCCTGACATATACATCCTCCCAGAACTGAAATAGGAAGAAATTGATTCCCTGAACAGACCAATAACAAGGTCCAAAATCAAATTAGTAATAAATCATCTACCAACCAAAAAACAAACAAACAAACAAAAAAACAGGACCAGACAGATTCATAGCTTTGACTTCTAGCAGATGTACAAAGAAGAGCTGGTACCATTCCTACTGAAACTATTCCCAAAAATTGAGGTGGAGGAGGGACTTCTCCTTAATTCATTCAATGAGACCAGCATCATTCTGATATGAAAATATGGCAGAGACAATTCAAAAAAGATAACTCCAGACCAAAATCCTTGATGAACAGTGATGCAAAAATCCTCAACAAAATACTTGCAAACTGAAACCAGTAGCGGGTCAAGAAGCTAATCCACCACAATTAAGTAGGATTTATCCGTGGGATGAAAGGTTGGTTCAATATATGCAAATCAATAAATGTGATTCATCACATAAACAGAACTAAAGACTAAAACCACATGATTATCTCAATAGATGCAGAAAAGGCTTTCAATAAAATTCAACATCCCTTCATGTAAAAAAAAAAAAAAAACTCTCAACGAACTAAGTATTGAAGTAATATACATCAAAATAATAAGAGTCATCTATGACAAATCCACAGCCAACAAGCCAACATCATTCTAAATGGGCAAAACCCGGAAGCATTCCCCTTGAAAACTGGCATAAGACAAGTATGCCCTCTCTTACCACTCCTTTTCATCATAGGATTGGAAGTCCTGGACAGAGCAATCAGGCAAGAGAAAGAAATAAAGGGCATCCAAATAAGAAAAGAAGTCAAACTATCTCTCTTCACTGAATAAGATTCTTTACCTAGAAAACATTAAAGACTTCACCAAAAGGCTCTTAGACTGATCAATGAATTCAGTAAGGTGTCAGGATACAAAATCAATGTACAAAAATTACTGGCACTCCTGTACACCAACAAGAGCCAAGCCAAGAATGGAATCAGGAACACAATCCCATTCACAACCGCCACAAAAAGAATAAAATACTTAAGAATACAGCTAACCAGGGAGGTGAAAGATCTTTACAATGAGAATTACAAAACACTGCTCAAAGAAATCAGTGATGACACAAACAAATGGAAAAACATTCCATGCTCATGGATGGAAAAGATTAATATCATTAAAATGGCCACACTAACCAAAGCAATTTACAGATTTAATGCTATTTCTATCAAACTACCAATGACGTTCTTCACAGAACTAGAAGAAACTATTTTTAAATTCATATGGAACCAAAAAAGAAGCCTGAATAGCCAAAGTGATCCTAAGCAAAAAGAGCAAAGCTGGAGACATCATGTTACCCAAATTCAAACTATACTACAGGGCTACATTAACCAACACAGCATAGTACTGGTACAAAAACAAACATACAGACCAAAGAAACAGATTAGAAAGGCCAGAAATAAGCCTGCACACCTACAACCATCTGATCTTCAACAAAACTGACAAAAACAAGCAATGGAGAAAGGACTCCCTATTAAATAAACGGTGCTGTGATAATTGGCTATCCATATGCAGAAGATTGAAACTAGACTCCTTCCTTATACCATATACGAAAATAAACTCAGGATAGATTAAAGATTCAAATATAAAACCAAAACTACACAAACCCTGGAAGACAACCTAGGCAATACCATTCTAGACATAGGAACTGTCAAAGTTTAATTAGATCCCATTTGTCAATTTTTTGTTTTTGTTGCGATTGCTTTTGGCATCTTTGTCAAAAGCAATCGCAACAAAAACAAAAAATTGACAAATGGGATCTAATTAAACTTCAGAACTGCTGCACAGCAATACATAATTAATAAATAAATAAATACATCAACAGAGTAAACAAACAACCTACAGAATGGGAGAAAATATTTGCAAACTATGCATCTGACAGATGTCTAATATTCAGCGTCTATATGAAACTTAAACCAATTTACAAGAAGAAAACAAATGACCTCATTAAAAAGTGGGCAAAGGACATGAACAGACACTTTTCAAAAGGAGGCATATAAGTAGTCAACAAGCATATGAAAAAAAGCTCAATATCTCTGATCATTAGAGAAATGGAAATCAAAACCACAATGACATACCAGACTTACACCAGTAGGAACAGCTAATTATTAAAAAGTCAAAAATTCACAGATGTTGGTGAGGTTGCAGAGAAAAAGGAATGCTTATACACTGTTGATGGGAGTGTAAATTTGTTCAGTCTTTGTGGAAAGCTGTGCGGCAATTCATCAAAGAGCCAGAAAGAGAAATACCATTCGACCCAGGAAGTCCATTACTTGGTATATACCCAAAGGAATATAAATTATTCTCCCGTAAAGACACATGCATGTGTATGTTCATTGCAGCACTATTCACAATATCAAATACATAGAATCAGCTTAAATGCCTATCAATGACAGATTGGATAAAAAATGTGGTACATATACACAATGGAATACTATACAGTCATAAAACAGAATGAGATGATTTTCTTAGCAGGAACGTGGATGGAGCTAGAGGCCATTATCCTTAGCAAACTAATGCAAGAACAGAAAACCAAATACTGTATGTTCTCACTTATAAATGGGAGCGAAATGATGAGAACACATGGACACAAAGAGATAAACAATAGACATTGGAGTCTACTTGAGGATATAGGGTGACAGGAGGGAGAGAATTAGAAAAAAATAACTATTGGGTACTAGCCTTAGTACCTGGGTGACAAAATAATCTGTACAACAAATCCCTGTGACATCAGGTTACCTAAAAAACAAACTTGCACATGTACATTTGAACCTAAAAGTTTTTAAAAGAATCGATTAATAATAATAAACCATAATAATAATAATAATAATAAACCTTCATAAAGGACAAAATTAGATGATTATCTCAATAGCAGCAGATAAAATATTTGATAAGGATTAAAAACCTACAAAAATGGAAAAACATTTCATTTTCATGAATCAGTAGAATGAAGATGGCAATACTCCACAAATGTATCTACAGATTCAGCATAATCTTTCTCAAAATTCCATCTGGCTTATTTGTAAAAGTTGATAACCTGATTGCAACACTTATATAGAACTTTAAGGGACAAGGATAGCCAAAAATCTTGAAGTAAAGAATGAAGTTGGAGGACTCACACTGCCTAATTTAAAATCTTATTACAAAAGCTACAGTAATCAAGACAGCATGGTACTGGCATAAAGCTAGACATATAGATCAATGGAAGATAGTCAAGAATCCAGAAACAAACCCTTACATTATGATCAACTGATTTTTGAAAAAAGTGGGAGAAAGAATCGACTTTTCAACAAATGGTGCTGGGACAACTAGATATCCACATGCACACACACACACACACACACACACACACACTGTAGACTTCTACCTCATAACACATACAAAAATTAACTCAGAATGAATCACTCTAAATGTAAGAGTTCAAATTACAAAACTCTCAGAGGAAAACATAAAAGTAAATTTTTGTGATCTCAAATTAGGCATTTTTTCTTATATAATTCAAAAATCTCAGGCAACTAAAAAAGGACAAATTACTCTCCATCAAAGGTAAAAATTTATGTGCTTCAAATGACTCATTAGGAAAGAGAGGAGACAACCCACACAATGGCAAACAAACTACAAATCATATGTCTGATAAGGCACTTGTATCCACAAATGTAAATACCTCTTTAAAACAACAATTTTAGAAACCCAATAAAAAGGTGGGCAAATGATTTGAATAGGCATTTCTCCAAAGATATATAAACAGCCAATGAACATATAAAAATGTTCAACATCATTATTCATTTGGAAAATGCAAAAAGAAGCATAATGATATACAACTTCACCCTCACTAGGATGACTAATATCCAAAAGATAGAGAACACCAATTGTTGGCAAGGATGTGAGAACTTGGAAGCCTGATGCATTACTGTAAACATTGTGACACAGTGCAGTTACTTTGTAAAAGTAATGGATGAACCTTGAAAACATGCTAAATGAAAGAAGCCAGAGAGAATTGTGCACATATTGTATGATTTCATTTGTGTAAAATTCACATAATGGCAATTCCACAAAAACAAAGCACAGGAATGATTACTAGGGTCTGGCAGGAAAACGTTTGGGCAATGATTGTTAATGTGTCAGAAGATCTTTTAGGGGGTGATGAAGTGTTCTGAAATTATGTAATGGCAGCAGTTGTATTGAATTGTATACTTCAATAGGACTTTTTTTTTGCTATGTGAAATACATTGCAATAAAGCTGTTATTATGAGAAATAGTCTATGAGTCATGTTTAGTTTCAAATCTGCTCTACAAAACAATGGTATTTTCTCTCCTATCCATCTACACATGTGCAGTTTCTGGGTATTTCAAAATGTATATATTTGACTCTTTACTAATTGATGAAAAATCAACTTCCTGTTGTTATGAATCAGCAATTCGCTTCTATGCAGATGTATTGATCCCTGGACTGTTATAAAATTTATTTGAGTATTTCCAGTATTTATCTAAGATAGTATCATACATATGGATCATTTCTGGAAAGGTTCATTGTACCTTCCTAACTAGGAAGACGTTAACAAGTCCTACTGATTTTTATCAGACCAATACAATTACATTACAATTTTAAGTATTTAAAATTTGTCAACCAAAGATACTTCTTTATATCATTTAGCATGTGTCACCAGTTAGCAATGAGAATTAAAGGAAAATCAGATTAACATATTTACACTGCCATTCTGTTATTCAACATAACCCAATTTGGAAGAGAGTATTGTCACTTCTGCAGAGGAGTAAATTTATCAATTTATATAGGTCATTCTTATTTTGCTCCTCCATGAATTCCTTATCTATTTCACACAGGAACTCTTTGGGAAAACACTAGTATGAGAGAGCAACAGAAGTGTAAATTTTCTAACACTTGTTTCTGTCAATATTTTCTTTTGAATTCTCCCTTGTTCCATTACAAGTTTGGAGCTCAATCATTTTCTAGTCAATATAGCTCTTTGTATCTTTTGACTGAACCAGGAAATAAGAAGAGGAACTAAGGAACATCAGAATTGTGATTGGTAATTACAAAAAAATCAATTTTAGTCAGAAATACACTACTTTGTTTCACTTGACAATTGACTAGTGCAAGAAAACTGGATTATAAATACTCTGATCGATATAGTACACATAAAACACAACAAATTAGATTAACTGCACATAAGTAAATAGTAAGTAACTACTTAATATTTAGGCTTTTATCATCCATATCATATGATATGCATTGCATAGCATAAGTAATTAAAAGTTACTTTCATATCGACTCTAAGAAAATATTTTCAATTTTATCCTAATTATTTCTTTATAAGCCATAATGAATATTAAGATTCCTAGTTGTAATATGAGTGGCAAAGCCATAGACCTTATTGTGTTTTAGATCACTTTCTGAAAGTTTTTACGTGGAAAGAATTTGTACACAGGATAATTATCATAAATGTGATGTATTTAGGAGAGTATGATTAGCTGAAATTTTCTTTTAAAATTGAAAATACTAAAATTATGACATTATTTTTGTATACAATCAGCAATTTAAATCAAATGCCCTAGATATGTCCCATCAAAATTTTTCTTTGCAAATAAAATAAATTGTTGTATTATTTGCAATATCCTGATTTCTTCTGTGTCTTAAATGACTAAGCTAGATGCCTATCTTCTTCAATAGGTAAAATTGGGTGCTTTTATGTGCGAGAGTAAAATTCTCCACTTGATTTTTTGAAATGATTGAAAGACAAAAGAATTGCTTAATTGCCAAAAAAGGGATTTAAGTTGACTTACAATTTTACGGTTCACCAGCTGTTGTTCATATATTTGGAAAGTATATCACAATATTCATAATATTAATATCTTGGGGTTTTTCCTCCATGCTAAGTTCCCTTGGGTTAGTTAAGGGTAAGGGGTGGCAAATTGAGATGCTGTCTACCAAAAAAACTATAACTACAACAGTAAACTTAGCAGAAACAAAAACACTCTAATAAATGTAAGTCAAAATTTAGACCAAAAGTCAAAGCCTGATCTTGTGAAGGCAAATATTCTCTACAAAAGTGTTATTCTGGGCCCACAAAATCTTCCTTTCTGTTAATTTTAAATAATTTTAATTTGTCTTCTATGTTTAAAAATTGGAATATTTTACACCAAAAACTAGATATCTGGCTTTTCTTTAAACAAAACAAAACACCACCACACAATCTGGCAAACCCAGGCCCATTTTTCTCATGTATCAAAAAAACAGTAGAAATGAAAAAAGCATTTTTTTTAAGATGGAGCGGCATACCAAGAACATTGTTTTCAGTCCATTGTTTCTAGGATTTGTGGTTCTTTTTACTTCTCAGCTTTGCTCATTTATATTAGCTTCCCCTTTAAGCATCCAAGTTTATGGCCTCTACCAAGATAGATATAAATGCTTCTATTAGGAAAGCAACCAACACACAATTTTAGTTTTAAAAAGTTTCAATTTTTTAAAGAGACTGTCTTCCACAGTGTTTATTTTTAAACATAAGTAATGATTTTGATCAATTTTTAGAATTACTGGAACACGTAACTAGTTAAGTCTAGTTTTCTAATCAGAATGGAAAGCAAGCCTTAAAACCTTAGGTACATCGTGCTCTCTACCTACTAATAACTGTTCCCCTCAATCTCTTTAGATACTTCCATTAAGGCAATGAAGACAAAATACAACATGTGAAAATGAATGGGGTTAGAGAAGATTAAAGAGAAGCAGGACTTCCCATCAGTCATATACAATATTTGCCTAAAAAACAAAATTGCCTTATTTCAAGATCTAACCTGGAATATAACTTACCCATAGCATTCATATAATATTAAATACAAATACATACATGATATGCTAAGAGTTTAATAAGATTTCTTCTAGAACTAAATTGATCCATTTCAAAGAGGCATAAATATACTCGGTCTACTTACCTGCCATGCAACATATAAAATGGCATAAAGTGAATACACTGTATATTAAAAATCTTGATAAAATAGAACCCTTAGATCAAGCAATTTCATTTCTAGCAAAGGATTTTACATTATGAAAACAAACATTGATATATCCAAAGATTCATACACAATGAAGCCTTACTTACAGTAGCAAAACAGAGGGGGAACAACAGCAATATATGCAACAACAGAGCTCTGGTTGAATTAATTTAGTACACTAAAGATAAAAAGGGTAGGAAATTAATTATTGCAACAGAAAAATATTCACAATATAGGATGAAGTAAGCAGGTTCAAAATAGCATGTTCATCAACTTGCACACTCAGGTGCATCATCCCAACTTCATAACAGGTATGAACAAAATAAAAATAGAAAAGATGTATATTAACATATGAACAGATATTTGTATACCCATGTTCATAGCAGTATTATTTACAATAACTAAAACATGTCAACAACTCAAGTGTCCATCAACAGATGAATAAAAAAGAAAATGTGGTACAGTCTTCTCTCGATATTCACAAGGGATTGGTTCTAAGAACCCCCACATATACCAAAATCTCTGAATGCTCAAGTCCCTCTTATAAAACGGCACTGTTTGCATTTTACCTATGCATATCTTCCTGTATATTTTAAATCATCTCTAGATGACTTATGATACCTAATAAATGTAAATGCTATATAGTTGTTATACTGTATTTTATATGTATTATTTTTATTGTAGTATTGTTATTTTTAAAATATTTTTCGTTAATGATGGCTTCAGTCTGTGGATGCAGAACCCATGGAAATGGAGGGCTGACTGTATATACCTAAAATGGAATATTTATCAGCCTTAACAAGCAAGGAAAGTCTGACATATTCTACAACATGAGTGAGCCTTGAGGACATTATGCTAAGTGAAATAATCTGGTCACCAAAAGACCAATAATGTGTAATTCTGTGTATATGAAATTTCCACAGTAGTCAAAATTACAGACAGAAAGTAGAATGGCTTCCATGGGCTGAGAGGAAGGGGAAATGGAGAGCTATTGTTTAATGTGTATAAAGTTTTAGTTTTGTGAAATGAAAATAGTTCTGGAGATGGATGGTGGTGATATTACACAATAATGTAAGTGTTCTTAATACCACTAAACTGCACAGTTAAAAATGGTTAACATGGCAAAATTTAATGTTATGTGTATTTTACTACAAAAAAAATGAAAAGAAAAGCTATATTAACAGAAATGAGATTTTAGGTGTAGTGGGTTGAATAGTGTCCCGTCTTATAGCTTGAGATGCTATCACAGAACACCCATGGACCTGGTGGCTCAAACAATAAATATTTATTTCTCATAATTCTAGAAACTGGAAAGTCAAAAATCAAGGTGCCAGCAGATTTTGGTCTGATGAGGGTCCTTACTGGCTTAAAGATGGCCACCTTCTTATTGTATCCTCACATGACAGAAAGTGAGTGAGAGTTGTGGTTTCTTCATTCAGTTACAAGGACACCAATCCCATCATGGGGGCTCCACCCACATGACCTCATTCAAGCCCAATTTCCTCCAAAGGCCTCAACTCCAAATGCCATCACATTTGAGATTAGGGCTTCAGTCAATGAATTCTGGGGAAACACAAACTTTCAGTTTATAGCACTCTGCCATGGCTTCCCAAAATTCATGTCCTTCTTACAGACAAATTACATTCATTCCATCCCAACAACCCCAAAACTCTAAACTCATTCTAACATCAACTCTCAAGTCTAAAGTCCAAAATTTTATTTAAATATTATATAAATCAGATATAAATAAGACTCAAGGTACAATTCATCCTGAAGCAAAATTTCTCTCTAGCTGTGAAACCAGAAGATAAATTACGTGTATCCAAAATACAATTGTGGAAGAGGCATAGGATACATGTTCCCATTCCAAAAGGAAGGAACATGAAGGAAGAAAGAGATGACAGGTCCCAAGCAAGTCCAACACCTAGCAAGGAAAAAAAATCAGATACTAAGTCTAAAAAATAATTTTTGTTTGCTTGCTGCTCTGCCTTCCAGACCCACTGTCCCAGAATCTGATGGAATGGCAATCATCACCTGGCCTGTTGGAAGCAGGGTAGAGGCTCTATCCACATAGCTCTGATGGGCAGTAGTGTCATCCTTTGAAATTGAAGTAGGTATCCTTGACCCCTAGGGCTATGCAGTCTGGGATGGGGGTGGGAGTGGAACCCCTGATGATCTCTGAATTACCTTTGGAATCATTATTTTCTTGCCTTGAAAAATATCTCATGCTTACAGCAGAATAGCTATATGGTCAGGTCCTGCAGGGTGTAAGAAATTTAACAGCCTACCTTTATTTCATCCTGATTTGTCTTTTTCCTTTGGTCCCAGCTGGCAGTGTTTCTGCTAGCATAGTCTCATCTCTATTTCTAGCTTCCATTGAGATACTGATTAGGTCCAAGCTTCATACTCACACTAATATCCTTATCAAATGGTAAGTCAGCCACATCCCTAATGTTCTCTAAAATATGAATGGCTGAAAATTTTCCAAATATTTAAGTTCTATCTTCTTTTGACTGACAATTCCTTCTTTAATTCATTTCTCTCTTCTCACATTTTACTATGAGCAGAAATGAGGAACCAATCTGTTCTTTCAACACTTGCTTAGAAATCTCCTCAGCTAAATATCCAATTTTATTGCTCACAAGTTCTAACTTCTGAAAAACGCTAGAATGTGAATGCAATTTGCCAAGTTATTTGCCACTTTAGAACAATAATAATCTTTTCTCCACTGTCCAATAGCTTATTCTTTATTTCCATCTGAAACTTCATGAGAATGACCTGTCCCATTCATATTTCTCCTAATATTTATACATGACTATGTATTCTCTAAGAAGATGGAATCTTCTTCTACAGCACTCCATTTCTGTTTCTGAGCCCTCACCAGAGTAACTTTTATCAGTGCCTTCATGGCAATATTGACTTTTTCTAGCATGCACCTCAAAATTCTTCCAGCATCTACACCTTACCCAGTTCCAAAGTCACTTCCACATTTTTAGGTATTTGTTACAGTAGCACCCCACTTCTATTACCAATTTATGTCTTAGTTCCAGCTGCTATAACTGAATACCATATGCTAGGTAGCTTAAACAACAAACATTTACTGATCAGAGTTCTGGAGTTTAAGAAACCCAAAGGTCAAGGTGGCAGCAGGTTAGCTCTGGTGAGGGCCTTTTTACTGGCTTCTATTTTTATTTTATTTATTTATTTATTTATTTATTTTATTTTTTTATTTATTTATTTTATTTATTTTATTTTTATTTTTTATTTTTATTTATTTATTTTTTGAGACAGGGTCTCACTCTGTCACCCAGGCTGGAGTGCAGTAGCACAATCATGGTTCACTGCAGCCTCAACCTCCTGGGTTCAAGCAACCCTCCTGCCTCAGCCTCTTGCGTATCTGGGACCGTAAGCATGCACCACTATACCCAGCTAATTTTTGTATATTTTTGTAGCGATGAGCTCCTGCCATGTTGTCCAGGTTGCTCGCAAACTCCTGGGCTCAAGTGATTCACTCACCTTGGCCTCCCAAAATGCTGGGATTACACATGTGATTAATGTGCCTAGCCCTTCGTGGTTTTTAAATGGCTACTTTTCTGTTGTATTCTCACATGGTAGAGAGAAAAGGAGAGTTCTGTTTTTATTTATTTATTCATTTATTTTGAGACTGTATTTCGCTCTTTTGGCCCAGGATGGAGTGCAATGGCGTGATTTCAGCTCACCACAACCTCCGCCTCCCGGGTTCAAGCGATTCTCCTGCCTCAGCCTCCCAAGTAGCTGGGATTACAGGCATGTGCCACCACGCCCGGCTAATTTCTTTTATTTTTAGTAGAGATGGGGTTTCTCCATGTTGGTCAGGCTGGTCTCCAACTCCCTACCTCAGGTGATCCGCCCGCCTCAGACTCCCAAAGTGCTGGGATTACAGGTGTGAGCCACTGCGCCGGGCAGGAGAGCTCTGTTTTTTTCATCCCCTGAAAAGGGTAATAATCTCATCATGGGAACTCTATACCCATAATCTCATTCAGCTCTAATTATTTCCTAAAGACCTTAATGCCAAATAAAATCAGATTGGGGATTATATCTTCAACATACGAAATATCAGAATATTTCATATTTCAACATAAATATGAAGTATTCAGTCCATAGCATCCCCCAAACTTTATGCCCTACCTATAAACACAAAATATGACCTTATTTGGAAATAGAATCTTTGCACATGTAATTAGTTAAGATGAGGTCATACTGAATTAGGGTGAGCCCTAAATTCAATAACTGGTACCTCTATAAGAAGAGGAAAGGACACACAGAGACACAAAGATACACAAAATTCAAGGCCATATTAGACAGAGACAGAGATTGTAATATTGTAGCTACAAGATAAATAATGTCAAGGATTCCTGGGAGCTACTAGAAGCTAGGAAGAATAAAGAAAGATTATTTTTTTCCTAGAGTCTTCAGAGGAAGCACAGCCCTGCTAACAACATTTGGACTTCTTCTTCTTCTTCTTCTTCTTCTTCTTTTTTTTTTTTTTTTGAGACAGAGTCTTACTCTGTCACCCAGGCTGGAGTGCGGGGGTGGAATCTTGGCTCACTGCAACCTCAACCTCCTAGTTTAAGTGATTCCCCTGCCTCAGTCTCCCAAGTATCTGGGACTACAGGCATGTGCCACCACACCTGGCTAATTTTTTTTTTGTATTTTTAGTAGAGACGGGGTTTCACCATGTTAGCCAGGATGGTGTTGATCTCCTGACCTCATGATCCACCCGCCTCGGCCTCCCAAAGTGCTGGGATTACAGACGTGAGCCACCAAGCCTGGCCAACATTTGGACTTCTAACCACCATAACTGTAAGAAAATAAATTTGTATTGTTTTAAATCATCAAGTTTGAGGTAACTTATTACAGCCGTAATCTCAATTTTACTTTCATGTATATGGCTTTTGCCCTATTTTATAAATTAAATGTGTTACTTTTGTAATAAGAAAAATGTTATTTAAAACATGTTATGGCTTAATAATTAATCAAATAAATAATAACTGATAATTACACCATTTTACAATCAAAAAGCTCTAATCTACATATTTAAAAGAAAAACATATATGTTCAAACATTATTAAAATGTCTGATGAGTATATGAAGCCTGAATACTTTTATTTATCATCCACATTCATGAGATTTGGGGGATAAACAAGGAAGATCTCTCTCCTCTAAGAATGATCAAACATCACTAAGATATATTAATAAGATCAAAGTAAACTGAGCAGCTGGTAGAAGCAGTAAAGAACTTCTGGTAGAGTAATCATGTTTGGTTCATATCATATTGATTTGGTTTTAGTAAATAAAGACATTTCTCAGGTAGACATTGGGAGAATTCAATATGGAGCAAATAAAACAAAATATATGTGGGCACAAGACAGAAACAATCCAAATAACAAAACCTTAGCTTTGGAAGATTTAGGCTTCATCTAGTACATCTTCCAATAATTGAAGAATCCTTCAAACAACATTCCTGACAGGTGATAATTCATTTAGCATTATGAAATTTTCTCAGCATCCATTACTTGCCAAGGATGTGCGGCTTACATCATTCAGCAACTGCCTCTAGAAGACACTTCTTCAGAAAGCAGCCCATTCTATTCTTTTACAATTTTAGTTCTTAGAAAATATTTTATGTTGAGACAAAATCTCTCTGGAGTATCTAACTTAATTACTGTTACTCTCCTTCCCTATTTTCTTCCTTTCTTCCCTTTACCCTTCATAACCAACTTGGCTCATAACTTGAAGTTATAGATTTAAGGAATTTTGGAAAGGAAATCAAGAGAGTATCAACTTCTCACCAATGACAAAATTCCCTTTACAGCATTCCTTTCCCAGTTGCTGTTCCTTCTGCTCTTAATGCCTCTATCGAAAGAGAACTATTCCCCCTCTTTTGTGAGCAGGCAGATCTACTTTGGGTATGTTGTATGTAGAGCTGTTCTCTGCCTTTCTGTGACCTTCACTGATTGGTTCTGTTCCTTCCTATCAGAGGCATAGTGAATGCTTCCATGCTAGAGTCATCCAGGAATCTAAAAATCAAGATCGCCTCACCCCTTTGACCTCTACCTTGCCAGGAAAAACACTCCTGGTTACCTTTTCTGGCGTTGTGACCCTTTTTTATTCACCCTTATTGTCACATTTTTCTGAACAAACTCAATATATCCATGTTTCTCTAGCTACAACCTGGTGCCTGGTATTCAATACATTACAGATGTGATACAGTCTCTCAGAGCAGCATTAATCGGACCACTGTGGTGAAAAATGCACTAAACATAGTGGAAGGCAACATACTTTCTATGGTTGTTCAGCTAAAATCCCAGCATATATTTTTCACTAGAGTCTTTTTTTCAATTCTTGGTTGTTTTTCCCCTTCCTATACACAGGGATTTTTTTATATCTTAACTAAAATGCAAAACTATATATTTATCTCTATTGAATGTCATTATATTAGTTCCTCTCCATTTTGGTACCTTTTCAAGATCTTACGGAACACTAATTCTTTCATCCAAATAGCATCCGTTAGAGACTTGCACCATTCACAAATTCAACAACATCTTCTCTGCCTTCTCTTAGCACAGAACTTTACCATTCTAACCATAACATTCTGGAATTCCTCAAGTATTAGTCACGATGATGACAATGATGATGATATCTAATGTTGAAAGACACTTTCTACCAAACATTGTCATAAGTGCTTTATATATATTATTACACCTAATCCTCATAAAACCCCTATGAGATAATGCCTATTGCTATCTTTATTTTACAGATAAAGACACTACTAGTAAGTGGTGGAGACAGGGCTGATTATATGCTGGTGTGGCTATATACATCATGTCAGGCTTTATCCATTCTGACAAGTCAACATCTAGCATTACCAGCTATTAAATATTTTTAAAATCACCCTGAAATGTTGCCAAGATTTGAACCCCAGCTGCTTGACTCTAGAGTCTGTCTTCTGAACCAGATTCTCTCTGGCTCCCCATGAAAGATGAAGGAAAGGCCAAATCAGTGGCAATTCAATTTTCTATGTTTCCTTCAACCAGGCATATTCTACTTTTATCACATTAGGCATTTTATATATATATATTCAAAGTAAAATTAAATTATTAAAAAATAGCTGCTGCCAAAACTTAAAGTACTAAAGGGTAAATGAAAACATAAAAGATAACTAAACTTAAGATAAATAGCTCTTCCTAAGTCACAGTAAACTTATTTATTAATACTGAATGTATCATTTAAAACAACCTCCTGAAATTATGTGCAATATTATGTGTATTTAAGACAAGGCATTTTTTTTCCTGAGAGATGATGTATAGCATTTATTAGACTCTTAAATGAGCTAAAGGCATACAAAAAGTCAGCATTGCATATGATCATCTCTCTGATCAATTGTATACCTAAATGTGTCCATTTTTTTCAAGGGCATGAGACAATGGAAAAATTTCTTATTGAAATTAGACGAACTGTCACTGTAATTCTCAAACTAAGGAATCTGATATTAAGCAACTTTCTTGTCACTTTTGAGGTTCGGTTTCACATTTGTGAAACAAGGTGAAAATAGTACCCACTTCAAATTGTTGTGAGGGTAGAGTGAACTAATATATGTAAAGTACTTGGAACAATTTCTGGCACATATTTAGTGCTTCATACACACTAATATTTACCTGCAGAGTTCCATAATAGTATTAATTATAGTGTGCCAGAATTTCCAAAGCTAAAGGGTGAAAAAAGCAGCACATCTTCTGGAATGAATAGTACTTAATGATTTGAGAAAATTAATATTATTTACACATTAAAACAAATATTTTATTGAGTTGAAAAAATAATCTACCTCAGTATTTAAGACAAAAGGACTTGAAAATTCACTCACAAGGCAGACCTCTTCCATTAAGATACCTCAGTGGAAACATTAGAGAAGTACTGATGTGGGAATTCCCCAAATGAGCAGTTTATTAACTGTCAAAGAGGAGAATAACTTATTCAGTCTAACAAAAAAAGAAACTCAAAAGTAAAAGTGATACATGTTGATATCTAATTTTTAAACTTTGTATGTCATGTACAGTCAGAAGACAATTCTCCAGGGGTCTCTCACATTACTCTGCATGTCTTGGGAACAGAGGCACTAAGAGGCTTTTGTTCTGAATTATCTTTGCAAGGATGTTTATTTAGCTGTAGCCTTGGGAAATAGAGATAGGAGGCTTGTTTGTTGTCCAACGTAATAAAGATAATGTCTTCCTCTAAGCCAAATATTAGGTTGGTTTGCTGGCTACTATGAAATATTAGAATTTTCAAAGTTTGGAGTTACTGTCTTGTAATACAGCTCACTGCATGTGCAAGTGTCACCTGACCCTTGTCATGCTGCCTGGTGGGAACTGGGGCTTTGAAAATCAGCTTAAGAAAACAGTGGCATTCTGGCTACTGTTGATGCTTTGAGTAATAAGTCATCATTTTCTCCCATCCAGAAGTCGCATGTCTTCTGCTGGCATCCATGAAACTATGGCAGGCCTACTTGTTAGTTTACAAGTGGGGGTGAAATCTCAGACCTTTCACAGTTTTTATATATATACATATCATTTATATAAATATATATATATTATATATAATGTGTATATATAATATATATTATATATAATGTGTATATAGATTATATATAATAACTCAGTTTGAAATGTCATTCATTGACAAACAAGCAAAATATTTGCAACAAAATGAAAGATAATACATTAATAGCTGTGTATTAGTCAGTTCTCGCACTGCTACAAAGAAATACCTGATACTAGGTAGTTTATACAGAAAAGAGGTTTAATTGGCTCATGGTTCCACAGGTTGTACAGGACCATGATGGCTTCTGAGGAGTCTCAGGAAACTTTCAATCACAGCAAAAGGTAAAGCGGGGGGGAAGCATATCCTACATGGAGGGAGCGGGAGAGAGTGAAGGAGATGCCACATACTTTTAAATAACCGTATCTCATGAGAACTCATTATCATGACCACAGCACCGAGGGGGAAATGTGCCCCTATGATCCAATCACCTCCCACCTGGCCCCATCTCCAACAATGGAGATTATAATTCCTCATGAGATTTGGGTGGGGACAAATATCCAAACCATATCAAGCTAAAATACAAAAAAAAAGCTTTCACAAATCAATAGGAAAAAGATGAACAAGTACAGAGAACAGACTAAATGTATGAAAATGCAATTACTCCCCAAATAAATAAAAATGAAAAATACATATATGAAAAATATATAAACCTTTTAATAACCAAAGAAAAATATATTTACGGAAAAATTTATGCTGGGAAAAAATGTAGTGGTAACATTAAATTTAATATAGATGTTGGGACAGTTTCTCTGTCATTACCAGCTTGTAGAAGTGTAAGTTGTGAAACGTTTTTAAAGGGAAATTTTATAACATATATCACAGTTCCTTTTTAAAAGACCATATTCTTTGATACTAAAATCCTATTTTAGAAATACATCCTACAGAAACAATTTGGCATGATAATATATTTAATCATTTTCATAATTCTGTAAAATAAGAAATAGTGTAGATCAATTCCAATAACAAATTAATTTTTAATTATGATATAGTAATATGATATAGTATGATATTAAAATAATTTAAATATATATTTGCTTATAGAGGACACATTAACCATAGAGGGCAGGGCATTTATGATTTATTGTGGAATGAAAAAGAAAAAAGAAAAATAAGAAAAAAATTGATTTGCATAATTTCTCATAAGGACTTTGCCTATAAGCAAATATGTTAACAATGATTTTCTCTAAAATATAGGATTCAAAGTAATTTTAATTAGATATTTTCTATTTTTGATGTTTTTCTGACATTTATGAATTTCTAAAATTCTAAAATAATTTAATTACCTTGTCATGAATGGTTCTTTGTGTACATCTTGGCCCTTTATGATCTCTATCTCTTTTTTTTTTTCTTTTTAGACAGAATCTTGCTCTGACAGAGTCTGTTGCCCAAGCTGGAGTGCGACGGCAGGATCTTGGCTCACTGCAACCTCTGTCACTTGAGTTCAAGTGATTCTCCTGCCTCAGCCTCCTGAGTAGCTGGAATCACAGGTGCCCACCACCAGGCCCAGCTAGTTTTTGTATTTTTAGTAGAGACAGGGTTTCATCATGTTGGCCAGGCTTGTCTGGAACTCCTGACCTCAGGTTATCTGCCCGCCTCGGCCTCCCAAAGTGCTGGGATTACAGACGTGAGCCACCGTGCCCGGCCCAATCTCTGTCTCTTTAGTAAGTGTTCAAAATCCATCTGTTAATAGAGTTCTTATTTTTCCATTCATAGCGGTCAGTGTCACTAATCTGAGCAATTTGCAATTTACCTTCTCCCATATTTTAAAAATAATCAGGCCTTCATCAGTTTCTGGTCTTTGGAGTCACAGTACAAGAACATATCCCATGCTGTGTCAGAGCCCTTTCAAAATTTAAGGAGCTTGCCTATTGCTCTTACCTTTTTTCATTTTTTCTTTTCTTCTCTAGTTTAAACATATGGTTTATTCAATCATTCCTTGTATGTCTTGATTCCTACAACCCTCTCCATGAATGTCACCTATTCTCATTTCTTGCAGTTTTGTAGTCAGTGCCTTTTTAAAACTTCAGAGGAAACATTCCTCTATACCCAGATTGACAAAAATGAAGTACAAAATATCATAATTTTCACCATCTGTACATTTTACTTCTACTAATGCACCTGTTTTTGCATCTTTTTTAAAGTAGTCATATCACTCTACTGATACACATTGAACTTATCACTTATGAAAACTTTGTTTTTAGAAAAATACTACCAAATCAGGTCTTTACCATTTTGTATTTTCCTAACTGATTTTATATTTAGGGATTTGTATTTGTGAATAAAATTTATGGATTCATATTTAAGTAAATTTAGGACTTCACATTTCCCCATCATATTTTATTTTATTAACCTTGGTCCTTATTCCTATCAATACACAATGATACATCTTCTAAGCTTGACAAGCCTGGACGAATTTTGTGTGCCTGTAACTGTCGGCCTTTGTATATGTCTTACGCATGTATATCTTTACAAAATGTAGTCAAGTGGTTTCTGTCATCTCTCACAGAGTAAGTAGTCATCTTGAAAGGATCCCAAGTGAAAAGCACTAGAAATTTAAAAGGGGAGAACAGGTCATTTTCATAAGAGCCTAAATCCGTGGAGGGTGCAGAAACTCAGAGAGGCAGGTAATGTGAATGCCTGAAGCAGGTTCATGCTGGAGAGTACTTGATTATCCAACGGGGGCCACCGCTTCTGATTGCTGCTGTAGGGAAATGTGCTAATGTTCTGATTTTTCATGAGAATACCAGAATCTAGGTTTTTATGTAAAATCATTACATTTTTAAATGGCTTCACCTGAGTAAAAAAAGTTTAGTGAGTTTTTTCTTCTAAATTAAATACATTCACAGGCCAAATGATCCCTGTAGATGGCCAATTTGTGACCCCTGAGTGAACAGAAGCTAAGTGGGTCTTGCCATTCAACTCACAACTACTGATGGTATGACACAATTGACAGATTCATGGCTTTGGATTTCTTGAAAACTCACCCAATTCTCAGTACTTTATTGTGCATTGATTCAAAAAATAGTTATAATGTTATTAATGAAAAAATCAACATTAGCTATCTATTAGTGTCTAACCAGAATCCTGCATAATTTCAACAAAGTCATTCAGAATTTCCAGTGTGAGTCTTTCTAAAAGTCTTGACAAAGACTTGTTATAACCGAATTTATCATTGAAAATGTTTACTCAGTATCTCATTAGAGCCAAGAGGAAAATAAGCCTTGCAAAATAAATCTTTCATAATTTGGAGATATTTTAGTGCCTTAGGATTCTTAATGAGACTTCTTGGGAACCTCACTGTGTTAAATATAACCACTTATACCACCATTGACACAACATCAAAATTCCACTAGAAAAAAAACCACTCTCCTTTGACCTATAGCAACTTTACAATTCTATTCCATGCCTGACAGCTGATTCTCATAAGACCTCTGGCATGCCAAACATGATCCATGACAGCTGATCTTAGCTAACAGCAATCACTGCAGACAAACAATTATTTTTGACCAGTTATCTGAAATAAGCAGGAATGAATCATTTTATATTTGATTTGACTATGTATAGAAATAGCCTTTCATTAGTTCCACATCTGGGATGATCAGGAAAATGTTCACTTTGTAAATTGACATGTTACTTACGAAATACAGAAAAAACAATTCGATGATTTACATTTCAATATCAGCATTCAGGTTTTTTTTCATCCCTTGCCAGTAGCCATTGTTTAGGCAAAGGGAATTTTGGCTTACATTCAGGATTCCAGGTCAAAAAGCTTTAGAGTCTTATTCAATAACTTGGAGGTAGCCCAGGAGTCTGTGTTTTATTGAGCACCTTAAGGGATTAGAAAGCAGGGCAGCTGCAAACTATATTTTTAGATACATTTTCTAATCTCTGTCTCCTCCCTAAAAGTTACCTACATCAAAACTGTACACACTCTGAATTCTTCAACCCCTTAATCTGCACAGTACATGTTATTCATATCTCTTTCAGAAAACAGTAATATAAAGATGACCGGACAAGGCATAGGTTGCAATTTGTTTCGTGATTAGGAGACCCTACTAGTCATATCTCTAATTCTCTCTACCTCTCACCTCAGAAACTGGCTCTAAAAGAACAAACTTCAGTTTTTCCAATACAAAAGCATTGAATACCAATATGTAAATATATGCAATAAAGGTAGCTACTCTCTCCTGTATACGAGAAACCTTGTAGCCAGCTCAAGCTTCAGCCACAGCCAGTACTTGGACGTACTTGAAGGCCCAAGTTTCAGTTGGCCTCCATTGCCAGATGCCACATCAGCCTAGACCCCAAGAAAGAAGATTCCAATATTCATTTGTATGGATCAGTTTTACCTGTCTCTAGAAGAGTTTTGGTCCTGTCCCACCAAACCAATTAAGCAAGGTCAGACTTCATGCATGAACTTCTTCAGCTTGGGTTTCTCTGGAGGATAGTTATTGCCAGTTGTGGGTAGTTATTTGAATGTGAATCAAGGTCCCTTTAATTGAATTCCTCCAAAGAAAGTTCAGCACTGGAAATAAGCATTATTAATTACAAATATTGGCTCATCTGATAGTAGACAGAAAATGAGAATCAGTTATGTGGGTAAGGGTGAGTGCAAGCACTGAGCATTACAAACTTCTCTGACAATAAGTGTCCCAGTTATGACACTAACTAGTTGCACTACCTTAGCAAGTACTTTAAACTGGATGTTAACTCTTTTCTTTCTTTGAGACAAGGTCTCACTCTGTTGCCCAGGCTGGCATGCAGTGGTGCAATCATGGCTCACTGCAGCCTCGTCCTCCCCAGGGTCAGATGATCCTCCCACCTACCTCCTGAGTAGTAGCAGCTGGGACTACAGGCACAAACCACCCCACCCTGCTAATTTTTTATTTTTATTTTTGTAGAGATGGGGTCTTGCCATGTTGCCCAGGCTGGTCTCAAACTCCTGGGTTCAAGTAATCCTCCCACCTCAGCCTCCCAAAGTGCTGAGATTACAGGTGTGAGCCACCATGCCCAGCTTGGATATTAACTCTTTACATACAAGAAAGAATTAGATACAGTGATAGCAAAAGATTTGTTAATGGTCTATTTTTATTCAAATGTAAATTGTGTTGCATTTTAAAAATCTCATTTATATATTTCACCACAAGTACTGCAAATCTCATGATGATATTTTGTCTTATACCGTTTTTCTTTATCCATCACATCCTGAAAGCACCTGTTATTTTCATTCATAAGCATTTGGCAGAGACTGCTTAATAATTTTCCTCTTCCTATGGAGCAGCAACTAAACTATATTTTCTGCCCTCCTTTGAGTCATATATGACCATGTGACTGAGATCTGAACAGTAGAATGTGAACAGAAGTTTGGCATACCATTTCTAAGCGAGGCCCATAAAATCCTCTCATCCATAACCCTCCAGCCTTCTTTTCCCACATACTAGCTAAACAGAGAAAACATGAAAATCAGGAGGAGAACGGAGCCACAAGATGCAGAAAACTAGGTCCCTAAATTGCTCCTTATGAAGAGCTTCCCATATTGCTGCCTAACAAGGAACAATGAGTGAAAATATGTAAGAAATAAATTCTTTACATGTGAACCCCCCTGAAATTCTGAGAGCTTTTTACACAAGCCTTTAGCATGCCTTATACATAGCATTTATCTCCATTGTGATTGTATATCACTTATGTATATATGTATGTATCTTCTTAACAGTCTAGTAGCAGGTTTTCAATAAATCTAGTTGAATCTATGAATACAAAAAAAAACGCACAAACAGAGATAAAATAATAAATGCTTACTGAGTTGAAGTATAGAGGCAAGAAAAGTAATCCAAAAGTAAATTTTAGAAAATGCCTTTCATTTCTTATTTTGTCTTTCCTCCTCTGATTAAAAATGTTCCAGAATACTTGGAAATAAACCTTGGTGAGTTTTATACTTGGAAACAAATCTTAGTGAGTTTTATAAGTGCTTAAATAAATTCAATCATATCATGGCTACCTAATAAATGTCCTATAATATTTTCTGTTCTCATACCTCTGTAACATTTTCTTCCTTTATTTAGTGTGATTTTGTTGCTATGTGACATATTGTAGCAGTCAATCAATATTACACCTGTACTGGCACCACTTGAATGCTGTACTAATTTTGCCTAATTTATTCTAATATCCAGTAATGTTCTATCAGCCAAACAGCTCCAGATGCCTGCCTAGTACAACTTGCACCTTTATACAAGGCCCTGTATAGATCAAATTAGATCAACAACCCCAGCACAAAGTGCTGAAAAATAGTATCTCTTTGTCTTCTCTGACTGCAAAACCAAACCAGTGCCAATAGGCATCTTTACATGGTATTGCAACTACTGTCAGTCAGTGCCAAATTAAACTACCTTACCAGGGTTACGAGAAACAGTATGGTTCTTTAAGTGTGTTTGCTGCCAAGACAATAGGGTGTATTGCATCTGTTGCCTGGGATACACATATGCAACATCCAACAAACAAGCTGCATAGTTTGGTGTTGAGAAAGGCCAAGATATGCACATTAAACAAAAAGTTGAGGAGGAAAACCTTAGAAATTAAGCACATAGTGCAAGTGGTCACAGAAGGACAGGGCCAAGGCACTAGCTGTATATTAGATCTGTAGATGAAATTTTCACAGAGATCCAAAAGAATCTCTACTTGTTAAAGTTTTCTTTACACAGTGATAATCTGCCCTAGATAGCACTTGTTCAGCAGCACTGCGTGAAGAAAAGAAATAGCTTGACCATGAAAAATAATTTTTTATTGATCTTTATGTGTACATATTAACAATTTTGGTTTTTCAATTTTCACTCTTCTCATTTTTCTAGAAGACTTTGTTGTTTTGTACATGATATGGTAGATTCGGGAGGGTCACAAATCCTTGGATATCCCTTTCATTGAGTGGTGAAATCAATTTGCTCTCCCCTTGAATCTGGCTGGCCTAGGATTATTTGGATTTGTACAGTGAAAGCTACGTTATTCCATCCCTGAACTAACCTGTAAAAAGACTGGCAGCTTCCACTTTGATCTCTTGTAGACCTGAGCTTCCATGAAAGAAGTTTGACTGCCATGCTGGAGAAATAAGATGAAGAGCTCCTACAACTACTTTGGGAAAGAGAGATACCCAGTTGAGCCCAGCCTTCCAGCTGTCACCATCAAAAACAGCAGGCTTGTGGATGAAGCTGTCTTATTCCCTTTAGACTGGCCAACATACCAACTGGATATCACCAAGGGATCCCAGATGATATCTTATGAAGCAGAAGAATCACCCAACCAAACCCTGATGGAATTTCTGACATGGAAAATTATTAGATATAATGAAATGGTTGTTGTTTCAAGGTAGTAGTAAGTTTTGGGGGGGGTGGTTTATGCACCAATAAAATATATAACTGAAACACATGGACATCAAACACAAAAATTTGGTGATGTGGCTTTTTTACAAATTTAAGACTTGTATGTTGGTGATCAAACAATAAAATGACCCCATCTGAAGAATAGGGGGAAGAATCTAGGTAACCAGTTGCTTGCTGCAGGGTAGGTCATCTCAGAGCTGGCCTAACAGAATTGCAATTCCTCCAACATTCAGCTGAGTCTCCATTCCTTAGCTTCTGCTGACTGGCCTAGGGGATTTTTTTCCAAAGGCCATAAAATTAAATTAGAATTCACTGCTTAAGCGTAATGATTTCCCACTGTTTATGTGGGTTATCATTTACAACCAACTGGCATTTAATCAAACCACTATTTTTATTTCAGGACCAGAGGCCACAACATTGTGTATTTTTTCTACCTCCCTGTTGAGCAAAGCAGCTTCAGCCAAGCTGTGAAGGGATATCAAATGGTTTATGAAAAATCAGCATGCAGTATTGTTTTCAAACATATTTATGATTTCACACCAACTTAGGAGGGATTTAGTTCAATTTGTTGATTGACACATAATTTTACATTTACATATGTAATAATGTCAAAATCTTCTGGAGAAAAAAATATGAATTAAAGAAACATAATCACATTCTGATACAAATTCACTTATCCTCAATTCTAATTCTGTCCTAAAGAGGAAGTATGTAAAATATATACAGCATTGCCTAGCCAAGTAAGTAACACCTGCTTTGAATCATCTCATTTCTACACTCTTGTTCCTGTCCTTCCCTTGACCTAGAATTTCTTCTGTCCTTCCTTCTTTCTTCTTCATGAAATCAAGACTCTGCTAAATACCATGTCTGTAATGGCCACTCATAGGTTTGTCTGGCCTAAACAACTTCTGATTCTGAGAAATGCCTGTCTCTTGCCACATAAGTCCTGTTCCTCTCCCTGCTTTGACCCTAAATACCCACATGGCTGCTGGAAAAATATAAACAAACAAACAAAACACATTTCTTGTTTTAAACTAGCAATATATTCCCTTGCAACAATATTAGTTCTGACTTCCTTTTGAACCATTTTCTGTCTCATGACACAGCAAATTGTCACCTTCAAATACCTATAGTTATGCGTTTATTCCAGTCTTAAAGTTCTTATTTCAAATAACATGAAATAAAGTTATTTATATCTTCCTTTCCTAATAAATTAGAAGTTTCCTGTGGCAGTTACCTGGTTCATTTACTCTCCCTAATACCAAGCATAGTGCCTTCCTTGTACATAGTAGGTATTTACTTAGCAACTGGTGTTAAATCATGTAACATCTGTCAAAATATTAAAATAAACAGAGAACTGCAACGTATTTTCTCTCCTCTTTGATAAACTGCGAATGCAAATTTGGTAATACCCTAGTTGATTACTATGAAAATCACATATACAATTCCTCTGTTACCATAGAGTTCCCTGATGTTGCAGATGCTGGGGAAAAGGGCAAATTTCTGCCTATTGAATAACTGCTTAGTTAATATTAGGTTTGCAGCAACTGTGTGATTTGAAGCATGCCTTAAACAATTTTATCTAATAAGCTACATTCTGATAAGTCCATTAATTAATTTATTTTAAAAAGCATGGCTTCAAAATCTTTTAAGAGCTCTTAAGATAAAACTTTTGAAAATATATAAATCTTTTGGTGTTTCAGGTGAGTCACTAATAAAACAAACAGGCACAGTCAATAGAGAATTTACATATACAGGCAATCTCAGTTCAGGGAAATATACATTTTATTTTATATGTGCTGGTAGCTGTCATGGCCATGCCACACCTGTTAGAAATTACAGGTTTTCAGTGGCAAGCATCAGCCATCACTGTAATTATTATTATTTTATCAAAAACAATCACAGGGAGTATTTTAGTCTAACAAAAGCCTTCTAGGTCTTTGTTTATTCACTGCACCATATATTCTGCCCTCCATGCCAACTGAGTTAAAGTTCTCTTCCTCCTGATTTAAAACCTATTATTAGAGAAAGCAAAGGTTCCCATCTTTAACACAAAGTACGATTGGTGCTTGGATAGAGAGAACACTAGTCTCAGAATGTAAATAAAAGAAAGTACAACCTGAGAAGCCTTATTCAGCAGGCTTTCGGCAACATTCCCAGAGAGGGATTGCAGTTTACTAGGCCATGTCAAGTCAAAAGTAGTAAGGCAATGGGCAAAGACCAGGCTGAATGAATTTAAAACCTCAGATACAAGACTAACAACTCAAGGAGTTTAAGCTTTCTATCTAAGCAGCAGTCACAGCAAAAGCTACTACCTCTATAGCCTGGATATTTCACCTCTGATAGCAAAAGATTACTGTCGTGAAAAGTCTCTCATGACACTGAGGGACCTTTTCCTCTTTAAACTCTGCAGCAAGCCTATAGAAGAAGCGTTCCAGCAGAGCGGAGAGCTCAGTGATATAGTACCTAGGAGAAATGAGACAGGGTAACAACGACTTGCTGAAGAAGCACAGCTGCTGGACAAAGTACCCATCTGCTGGGGGATGGATCATGGGAGAGGGCATTTCTAACAGTTTAAGTTGTAGCCATTCCACCAGCAAGCATTTTAAACTGTATATCACACATTAATATTACACATACTTTTAGTGCCCAAGTATGGCAATGGCAGGGTAAGGAGATGATAGAAGTTTCATTTTTTTTTTTTAATTATACTTCAAGTTCTGGGATACATGCGTAGAGCGTGCAGGTTTGTTACATAGGTATACACATGCCTTGGTAGTTTGCTGCACCCAGCAACCCATCATCTACATTACGTATTTCTCCTAATGCTATCCCTCCCCCATCTCCCCACCCCTGGACAAGTCCCAGTGTGTTCCCCTCCCTGTGTCCACGTGTTCTCGTTCAACTCCCACTTATGAGTGAGAATATGTGGTGTTTGGTTTTCTATTCCTGTATTAGCTTTCTGAGAATGATAGTTTCCAGTTTCATCCATGTCCCTGCAAAGGACATGAACTTATCCTTTTTTATGGCTGCATAGTATTCCATGGCGTATATGTGCCACATTTTCTTTATCCAGTCTATCACTGATGGGCATTTGGGTTGGTTCCAAGTCTTTGCTCTATTCACAATAAAATTTTCATTTCTTAAGGCATTATTCAGGAAAAAAGAGATGTTCCACAATTGCCTATTCAGTAAAACAAACAGATGAACAAAAAGAGTTCTAAAGACCTGATTCTATGTTTTGTAAAGAAACCATAAATATTTCTACTAATGATGTAAAATCTCTCAGAAGCTGATGCTACAGAATAAGAATGACATCACCCTAAAAGGTTGTGGAATAGCACGCACAGTCTTAAAAATGAAGTTGGATGCCATTATTTGACTCGAAAATTCAAAACTCATGAATAACAAGACAAATTATAGTCCTGAAGTGATCTTTTATAAACTTAAGCAGCTTTTAGACATCCCTCTTCACTTAAATTATGTACTATTTTCTAGAAGCACATAATGGAGTTTTATATTAAAATTAATGAATATTTTAAAAGATCAGATTTTATTTGTGCGTCTAACACAGCACTAAAGAATAAACAATCTATTCATACTACATGCCAAAATTCATACATTTGCCACAGCTTAAATATTATTAGTTTCACCATAATATTATATTAAAATATAAGTACATTATTACATTTCAGGCTTATATTTTCTATTATTTATTAATGTCCCTTAAGAGCTTCATACTTAATTCCATTAACATACTCAAAATAGAAAATTCTATTTTCATCTCACTTGCTACATGAACCAAAGCTGGACCTATTTGGAAATCACACACCTACCCTGAAGTTGTAGAAAGATAGTTCTTAGGAAAATCACAGATTAACTACCTTAATCTTAAGAAAATAGAAAAAAGTCCAATTTGGGTCACTGGCCTGTCTTTTCAGTGCCAAATTGACAGGCTATTCTATAAGGTCGTACTTGAATAGTTAACCTAGTCAAATTTTCTCCTTTTATTTTCACAGTCCAGTAGTCTCACCATTAATTTCTCCTGCAAGTTAACCTGTTGACATTTCTCCAAATGATCCTATGCTAAAATTAGCCATTTTTATAGTTGTTTTCTTATTTAAATATCTGTTAAAAGGTTTTGAAAAGTAAAATTCACATATCATAAAAGTACACCTGAATAACATTCTTTTGGTTTCAGAAATGCATTCAAGGAAACAGAAAATGCACCAAAATTTCTAAAAAGCATTTAAAAAGAAAGGAATGGAGAACCCTGACATCTTCAAAAGTAAAAACTAAAATATAAGAATAATTCAAAGAAAATATAGCATAAGCTTCAAAGACACTGTAATCAGCAACGAGAAGCAGTTAAGTTGTGTATTACTCAATTTATATAAAGAAAGATGCAACAAATATCTAAAGTGCCTCAAGATATAAAATAGTTATTGTTGGCAGTTTGATGAGATTCAAACTCTACAGAGAGGAATTGCAAAACCAATTTGTTATATCAAGGTAAATCTGAAATAAGTGCTCAAATTTGCCCAGAGCACTAGGAACAAAAATCAGATCCTTTTTCCCTTTTGTGCACTCAGAGGATGGGCACTGTATCTCATTTCTTTGAGTTTCTCTACATATAGTTAATACACACAGAGACATTCCTGCACAAAAGGTGACAAACTCACATTATGGCTACCTTCTATTCATCTATGCCATAACCTCATGCCCATATGAGATGAAGACACTGTCATCTAAGACAGATAGTAGAGGAATTCCATTTAGACAACATAAGAAGGTATCATGAAGATACTAGTGGTTTTTCTCTCCAGTAATTTTGTTTCTCTGCTGAAAAGTGTTGAGAAAAAAATATATATTTAGGGATCATTGAGAAAATTTGGATTGGCCCAGATATTAAATGACATTGTGAAAGTATTATTAATTTCTTAGGTATTATAAAATACTTCAATTATGTATGATAATGTCCTTAGACTTAGCAAATCTATGCTGAAGTAAAGAGGGCTAAGTTCTAGAGAAAAATAAGGAGCAAGAAAGAAAAAGGTTAAGGCAAATGTAACAAAATGTTAGCTTTCATGAAAGTTTGACAATTTTCAAAATAGAAATTTCAAGAAAAAATAATATTGCATAGTAGAAAAAAATGTGACAGACTTTGTGGATCTGATTTTTTATTAAATTTTTACTATTACTTTTAATTGACACATAATAATTTTACATATTTATGGGATACAGTGTAATATTTCAGTACATGTATACAGTGTGCAATGATCAAATCCAGGTAATTAGCATATCCATCACCTCAAACATTTATTATTTCTTTTTGTTGAGTATATTCAAAATCTCTTCTGGCTATTTGAAAAGACACAATAAATTATTGTTAACCATAGTCACCCTACAGTGCTATAGAACACTGGAACTCATTTGCTCTATTCAGCTATACTTTTGTATCCATTAACCACCTTCTCTTTATCCCCCACTACACCTTTTTCAGCCTATAATAACCACTATTCTACTTTCTACTTCCATTAGAACAAAGTTTCAGATTTCACATATGAGTGTGAACATACAATATTTAACTTTCTGTGCCTGTCTTATTTCACTTAACACAATGTCCTCCAGGATCATCAATCTTGCTGTGAATGACAGAATTTTATACTTTTTTATGGCTGAATAGTATTCTATTGTGTATGGTAAATTTATATTTATAAATGAGCTCCTAATTATTTATTTTTAGAGAGTATATGAGGTACACTCATCCTAAAGCATGATTTATGGCATATATCTTTCTATTGACCACTTTAGTTTTCAATCCAATATATGCCATTTCTGGTATATACCTTTCAAACACCACTTTAGTCCTTTGGTGGCATGTGTGGGGAGAACTAACTAGGAACAGCTCTGTACTCAGTGCAGTAAAATTGCAAGACCAGTTTGTTATATCAAGGTAAACCTGAAATGTCACAGAGCCACCTGAAATGTCACAGAGGTGCCAAAGGTCTGGGAGGCTCAGAAAAATGTTGTATTGTGGATTAGAGGATGAATAATTAAAGTTTTAGAAAGACCCTAAATAAGTAATAGACTGCATATCTATGTTGCTAAACAGGGTGGGGCAGAAAGGAGCCAAGTCAGAGAGATATTGCTCATTTATGAATACTAATTGCCATTTTATTTTTCCGCAAGATGGTGGATTGGAGGCAGTGTTAGCATGTCTCTCCCATTTGGAAAGACAAAGTAGTGTGTAGAGATTCACACTGTGAACTTTTTTCAAAGAACCAACACAGGAACTTAACAGGAAATCTGAAAGAATCCATAAACCCTTTGAAGGAAGCAACAGGCTGTAGCCTATTCCACGAGCCAGGTGGAAAACTCTAACTTCCCAGAGTGTGAGATGAAGAGAGACTGCCTCCAGAATATACACTCCCACCAGGGAACCTGGAAGTCCAGGTCATGGGGGAAGATCTCAACATTACCAAGTAATGGAACCAACTTAGGGAGCAGTGATAAATATAAAAGTAGGAGCAGCATGAGGAAGAGCCTTGTTTGTATTCTCAGTCTCCAGCGTGGACCAAGGGAAGCCACTCCTTATTCTACCTCACAGGGGACCTCGTAGAAGTCTGCCAGCTAACTCAGGCAGTGGTTGCAGGTTGACAGAAACTCACAGCTGAATTTCTCAACATAACCTTGAGTGGGGATGAACTCCCTTGGCCAGAGCTGGAGAGCAGATGAGAAGTGCACTGCAGTCACAAACACAGGATCTGGGCACCCTGACTTTGCAGGCAAACTGGGAGGGGCATGGCATGAAAGCCATAGTTGCTATCGCCGTGGGAAGGCTTATGGCCTGGGGCAGTTTTGAGTTCTGAGAGCTCAAACTGGAACTTAGCTTGCTGCTGCTAGAAACCTGTGGGTGTAAGATCTGCCTTGCCAAGTGCATGGTATCTGGGTGGAGCTTAGTGCCACCTGCTTCTCTCCATTTCCTGTGTGAAGTCTTCTGTGCAGCAGAGGCAGCTACACTTGTCCCTGGAACATTACCCCAGTAGCCAGAGAACTGCCCTCTGACGCCCACAGGGCTCCTGCCTGCCCCACTCAGAAAGTCCAAGTGCAGACCTGCCTGACACAGCCCCTACTCAGCCCCCACCTGCTGTGGCAGCTTAACACAAAGGACAGAAACTTTCAGGAGCTTTATGACCCTACCCATTGCCTGAGAAACCAGAGTACCTCCCTTAGGTAACATTGGCAAGCACAAATCCCACTGCTATTATAGAAGTTGGCACTGTTTTGCAAGTGCCACCTCGTGGCTTCAGGCCAACCAGCACAGTCCATTACAGCACCTCCTGGTAGAATAACACTGCACCAAATGAGAAAACTTGTGTGTGGCTTCACTTATAACCATTGCCTGCAGCAGCATGGCCTGAGGTCCTGAGTCTATCCACATGATCAGTTCATTAATACTACAATTGGCATTTGAGAAAGCAAACAGAATAAGGATATCTATAACCAAGAAATCTCACAGATTCCCTGTCACTCGCTTGCCACTCCCATCACAAATGGTGCCGGTACTTGCTGCTGGGAGACTTGAGGACAGGTAACATCATCACATCCCTTGTAGACATTTTCCAGCACCTGCCTAAAGTGTGGCAGCCCCACTGGTTGGCTAGACCCAGAGGAGCAATAGCATTCACAGTAGTCTGGTGTTTAAGGACTCCTACTCCTAGGGTAAGGAAGAGTATATCACATCAAGGGAATACCCCATGGATCAAAAGATTCTGGACAACGGGCCTTGACTCCCAGACCTTTCTGCTGGTGAAAAGTTTCATTCAGCAGGGGGACACTTGAAGTGCTGGGCTCAGCAGGGAAAGTCTGAAGCTGTACCCCAATAATCAGGCAACTCTGGTGCTTGCGAAGGGACTTGGAGAAGGGGACTTCTTTTCCCACTCATCCACCGCTGCAGACACAGCTGAAGCTTCTTCCACAGGAGTTTGGCATGGGTATACCTATACATAGCCTTCGTGGATAACTTCAGGGTGACTGCATCCCCACAGAAGGAGCATCCTTCAGGTTCAGGCCGGCATGAGACATAAAGTCACAATTCCTCTTTACTTGGAACATTAACATTCCTGCAGATAAAAAGAGGTGCCTGTCTAATCTGAATAGCTAGAACACTGAGTTAAAAGTGTGTCTGGGAGGTGGATAGCTTTCATGCTGGCCTCGCAGGGGAGTTAAGGTAGCTCCCACACTTCCTCCTGATAAGACCTCAGTGCGTTTCACTGAAAGGTCCCCCAGCCACTTCTGTCAAGGCTAGGACTTCTGCCCTCCATTGGGTACGGCATTTACCCACTTGCTTTAGTCATAGCTGGTTTCTACCCATGGACACCCCCTCTACTGGCCTGAAGCCTGAACTATTCAACCAGTAAATAAAATACTGGGGAAAAAAATACATAAATAAAAAAGTACACACCACAAGGGAATTAGATAAGCTTCAAGAGATCACTGCCATTCCAACCCCATAGGAAACAGTGAACTTGCTCACACACCGTACACATTGGGACTACAATGAGCATCTGAGAATGCCATCATACAAAGACTCTCTATAGTAATTACCAGAAAAATAATTCTGGTAATATGACAAAACAAGATTCTATAACACACCCAAAAGATCACACTAGCTATCCAGTAATGGACCCAAACCAAGACCAAATCTTTGAAATAGCAGATAAAGAATTCAAAAGATTGATTATTAAACTACTCAAGGAAATACCACAGAGAGGTGAAAATCAACATAAAGAAATTTAAAAAACAATTCAGGATATGAATGAAACTTTTCTAAAGAGGTAGATGTCTTAAAGAAAAACAAATCAGAACTTCTGAAAATGAAAGACTCACTTATGGTACATTTCCACACATTCATAAAATGCAGTGGAAAGTTTTAATAACAGACTAGAACAAGTAGAAGGAAGAATTCCAGTGCTCAAAGACAAGGCTTTCAAATTAACTCAACCAGACATAAATAAAGTAAAAAGAATCAAAAGAAATTAACAAAATCTCCAAGGAATATGGGATTATGCAAAATGGCCAAACCTTTAGTAGTTTACAGGTTGAGTTTATGGAGTTCAGGGGGTTTTGTTGTTGTTTAAAAGCCTGTCCTCAAATACCTGAACAAATGGTGATTTACCAAACAATCCACAAGACAAGTTCTAAGCAGCAGTTTCTACCTTCCAGCTTGAGCGCTAATAAAGTAGCAAAGCCGGCTGATGTGATACTGTACCTAGAAAAGTCTATGGAAATCCAGGATCTGCATGTAAAAGGAGAGGCCTCATCCAGGTACAAGAACTAACCCGCTAACAGTGATGTCCTCCACATGCACTCACAGTCCATTTACAAGGTATAACAGCAGCATCTGGGAACATGCAAACCATGGGGTTCACATAGGTGCCAGGCTCTGCCCTGTCTCAGGAGGCAGGACAGGCCATTCGTTAAGGTGTGCCTGACTCCCTGGCCACAGCCTTGTTCTGTCACATCCCAGCTGAGAGTCCTGGGGCAACTTCTTAAATTCTCTGTGCCTGATTCCACCTCCACAAAATGGGGGTCTCAGAGTTGTTGCCAAGATTACATGAACCTTGCCTAGTACATGCTAAGTACTCTGCCAGTGTCTGCTAACTCTATTACACATGTTTAGGCTTCTCCCTTTCAGAAGCAGTACTTTTAAAATTGCAGGTCACAACTCATAAATGCATTATGAAACAAATTTAGAAAAATAAAATCATTTTTCAGAAAGTGAGGAATAAAACATTGTATTTAAACACTAAAAAAAAAAAAAAAAAAAAAAAAAAAAAAAAAAAAAGGCCAAACCTAAGAATAATTGATGTTCCTGAGGGAGAAGAGAAAGCAAAAAGGTTGTAAACTTATATGAGGGAATAATTGAGGAAAACTTCCCTGGCCTTAGTGGAGACTTAGATATTCAAATACAGGAAGCTCAAAGAATCTCTCCTGGAAGATTCATCACAAAAAGGACTTAACTAAGACATATAGTCATCAGGCTATCTAATGTTAACATGAAGAAAAGAATTCTAAGAGCAATGAGATAAAAGCAACAGATAATCTCTAAAGGAAAACTTATCAGACTAACAGCAGAATTCTCAGCAGAAACCTTACAAGCCAGAGGGAATTCAGATCCTATCTTTAGCCTCCCTAAACAGAATAACCGCCAAGAATTTTGTGTTCAACAAAACAAAGTTTCATAAATGAAGAAGAAATAAAGACATCTTCACACAAACAAATGCTGAGGGAATTTGTCATTATCAGACCAGCTCTACAAGAAATACTAAAAGGCATTCTAAATCTTGAAGCAAAAGCTCGATGTGAACCAAAAATAGAACCTCTTGAAAGCATAAAACTCACAGGACCTATAAAACAATAACACAATGAAGAAAACAAAAGATATAGGTAATAATAAACATAATGAATGAAACAATACCTCACATCTCAATATTAACAATGAATGTAAGTGGCCTAAATGCTCTACTTAAAAGATATAGATTGGTAAAATTGGTAAAAAAAAAATTACAAACCAAATATCTGCTGTCTTCAAGAGGCTCACCTAACACATAAGGATTTATTTAAACTCAAGGTAAAGAGGTGGAAAAAGATATCCTGTACAAATGGAAACAAAAAGTGATCAGAAGTAGCTATCTTCATATCAGATATAGCAGACATTAGAGCAACAACAGTTAAAAAAAAGACAAAGAAGGTCACTATACAATTATAAAAGGATCAATCCAAAAAGAAAATATGACAATTGTAAATTTATATATACCTAACACTGGAGCTCCCAAATTTGTAAAACTATTACTACTAGACCTGAGAAATGAGAGACAGCAACACAATAGTAAGGGAGACTTCAATACTTCACTGAGAACACTAAACAAATCATTGAGACAGAAGGTCAACAAAGAAAGAATGGACATAAACTACACTCTAGAACAAATGGATCTAACAAATATTTACAGAACATTCTACCCAAGAATCACAGAATATACATTCTGCTAATCAGCATATGGAACATTCTCCAAGATAGGCCAAATGATAGGCCACAAAATAAGTCTCAATAAGTTTTTAAAAGTCAAAATTATATCAAGTACCTTCTCAGACCACAGTGGGAAAAAACTAGAAATCAACTCCAAAAGGAATCTTCAAAACTACACAAATACATGGAAATTAAACAATCTGCTCCTAAAGGATCTTTGTATCTTTGAAATTAAGATGGAAATTTAAAAATTCTTTAAAATGAATAATAGTGACACAACTTATCAAAAGCTCTAGCATACAGTAAAAGCAGTGCTAAGAGGAAAGTTCATAGCACAAAATGACTACATCAAAAACTCTAAAGAATCATAAATTGATAATCCGATGTCATGTCAAAAAACTAGAGAAACAAGAATGAAGCAAGCTCAAAGCTAGCAGGAGAAAAGAAATAACAAAGATCAGAGCAGAACTAAATGAAACTGAAACAAAGTACAAAATGTCAATGAAACAAAAGGTGGTTCTTTGAAAAAATAAACAAAATTGATAGGCCATTAGCTAGGTTAACCAATAAAAGAGAGAAGATTTAAACATGCTCAATCAGAAATGAAACTAGAGACATTACAACCAACGTCACAGAAATACAAAAGATGGTTTGAGAATACTATGAACATCTTCATGCACACAAACTAGAAAATCTAGAGGAAATAAATAAATTCCTGGAAACATACAAATCTCCTAGATTAAATCAGCAAGAAATAGAAACCCTGAATAGACAAATAGCAATCAGAAATTTAAAAATTGCCAGCAATAAAAAGCCCAAGGCCCAGATGGATTCACAGCTACAGCTAAATTCTACCAGATATTCAAAGAATAATTAATACCAGCCCTATTGAAATTATTTTAAAAGACTGAAAAAGAGGAAATCTTCCATAAATCATTATATGAAGCCAGTATCACCCTGATACCAAAACTAGGAGGGGATGTAACAACAACAACAACAACAAAACAATATTTCTGATGAACATGGAAATATATATGGAAATTTAAAAATTCTTTAAAATGAATAATAGCGACACAACAAAATACTCAACAAAATACTAGCTAACCCAATTCAACCACACATCAAAGAAATAATACACCATGATCAAGTGTATTTTATACCAGGTGTGCCAACATAGTTTAACATATGCAAGTCAATAAAAATGATACATTACTTAAACAAGAATTAAAAACAAAAAATTTATAATCATCTCAATGGATGCAGAAAAACTTTCTATAAAATCCAGCATCCGCTTATGATAAATATCCTCAACAAACTAGGCATAGAAGGAACTTATATCAAAATAAGAAAAGCTATATATGGCAAACTCACAGCCAACATCTTACTAAATGGGGAAAAGTTGAAAGCAATCCCCCTGAGAACAGGAACAAGACAAGGATGCCCACTTTCACCACTTCTATTCAAAATAGCAGTAGAAGTCCTAGACAGAGCAATCAGGAAAAGGAAATAAATAAAGAGCATCCAAATTGAAAAAGAGAAAGTCACACTATTATTGTTTAGTGATTATATGATTGTATACCTAGAAAAACCTAAGGACTCCTCCAAAAGACTCCTAGATTTGATAAGATAATTCACTAAAGTAACAGGATACAAAATCAATGTACACAAATTATTAGCACTGCTATACAACAACAGCGACTTAGTTGAAAATTACATCAAGAACTCAAACCCTTTTATAACAGCTGTAAAAATAAAAAAAATGAAATATCTAGGAATATGCTTAACCAAGGAGGTGAAAGATCTCTACAAGGAGAACTACAAAACACTGCTGAAGTAAATCACAGATAACAAAAACAAATGGAAACACATTTCATGGTCATTAATGAGAAGAATCAATATTAGGAAAAATGATTGGGAAAAATGATACTACCCAAAGCGACCTACAGATTCAGTGCAATTTCAATTAAACTACAATCATCATTTTCCAGAGAATTAGAAAAAAAATCCGAAAATTCATGCAGAACAAAAAGAGCCCAAATAGCCAAAGCAATCCTTAGTAAAATAAACAAATCTGGAGGCATCACATTGCCTGACTTCAAATTATACAACAAGATTATTACCATAACAGCTTGGTAGTGGTATAAAAGTAGGCATGGACCAATGAAACAGAATAATAAAGAACCCAGAAATAAAGCCAAATACTTACAACCAACTGATTTTCAACAAAGCATACAAAAATATAAATTAGGGAAACGAGACCCTATTCAATAAATGGTGCTGGGGAAACTGGCTAGCTACATAGAAAAGAATGATACTGGGTCCCTATCTCTCACCTTATACAAAAATCAACTTAGGATGGATTAAAGATTTAAACATAAGACCTGAAACCATAAAAATTCTACAAGATAACCTTGGAAAAACTCTTTCGGACATTGGCATAGGCAAAAAATGTATGACTAAAACTTCAAAAGAAAATGCAACAAAACAAATAAATAAACAAGTGGGACCTACTTAAACTAAAACTCTTCTGCACAGCAAAAGAAATAATCAACAAAGCAAACAGACAACCCAGGGAATAAAACAAAATATTTACAAAGTATTCATCCAGCGAAGGACTACTATACAAAATCTACAAGAAACTCAAATAAATCAGTAAGATAAAAAAGATAATCCCATTAAAAAGTGAGCAAAGGACATGAATAAGCATTTCTCAAAAGAACATATACAAACGACCAACAGGCAAATGAAAAAATGCTCAACATCACTAATCATCAGGCAAATGCAAATTAAAACCACAATGAGATACCACCTTACTCCTACAAGAATTAGCCAGGCGTCATGGCAGGCACCTGTAATCCCAGCTACTCAGGAGGCTGAGGCAAGATAATTGCTTGAATTAGGCTGAGACAGGAGAATTGCTTGAATCCAGGAGGCAGAGAGGTTGCAGTGAGCCAAGATCACGCCACTGCACTCCAGCCTGGATGACAGAGGGAGACTCTCACCAAAAAACAAAACAAAACAAAACAAAAAAACAAAAACTGTTTACAGTAGCTTCTGTTTCCTGTCTAATCTGTGGTGGATATAGATGGGCTTTAAAATTGATTGATTCTGGTGCTCAAGGCATTCATCTAAAATGGAAGTCTTTTAGCATCTCTGAATAATATGCCCATTTCTGACCAGGCATAGACAAGGAGGTTGGAATTAGGCCAATATTCATTTTGTTGGGTTTATTTTCCAAACTGTATTGTTGTCACTCAACGGAAAAGGGGTGAAATGATCATTAAGAAGACAACTATAGTGTCTACTATGCATTACTCTATTGTTTTTGTTTTCTTTTTGTATATTATCCAGGTTATTTTCACACATTTATTCTGTCAGGTGAAATTTTGAATCATAATAATGTGTTTTCTTTTACAAAATTAGGGTCTTGAATAGATGTACTTAAATGTGCAGATTAATGTTGGGATAGTTTAAGTATTTAGAGTTTTGAGGCTTTTTATCAAGAAATGTTTCCTTTTGTGGACTCTCAACCAAGTTCTACAATTATTTTTACGTAGGTCCTATCATTTTTGGTAAGTTTTAAATATTGCAGTAATTGTTGTTGATGATATTATTGTGAGTAGACTAATTTTTCCCATTTTCCAATTGTTTATTATTCTTGTACAATAAATTGTTAGAGATTAAGCTCAGCAAGAGACAAACGTCCAGAGATAATTTGCCAGTTTGTTTTTTCTCTCATTGGAACAGGATCGGCAGTATACCTTTTCCTTCAACCTTGGAGAGCTATGTCTTCCAGGAATACATTAAGCAAAAAATAAATACCACATGTAAAATATTGCAATTTGATTCTAAGTGCAGAGGCAAGATGTAAGTGTTATCAGTAAACAGTACAATTAAACATGTAAAACTCCAAGAAGAGAGAACTTTTAAGTACCGGGCAAAATATTAGTAGCACTTTTTTTCACAGCTGAACTTGGTTCCTCTCAAGCTGTATTGCATCATTTCCCTTATTTGCCTGATCAAATATTGTTAAAAGTCCTGAATTCTTCCATTCCGACCCCATAACTTAAAATTTGTTGAGTATAATTAACATATATTGGAACTGACCCTTAATTCTAGAAGACTTTACATTTTAAATATCACTAACCTTCTTTTTCAGGCTAACCTCAGGTATGCTGTAGTTTTATGCCCTCACCAGGGAAGCTTTTCAAAAATGCAGATAACAGAATCTCACTCCAAAGTTTCTGGTTTTGCATTTTGAATAATGATCCAGATAGATAACCAGGGTTGAAAACCCCCTGCTTTAACTCCTTGAAGAAATTATAAATACTACTATAATCACAATAATAGTCATAATTTTTTTTAAAAAAAGGTCAATATTTACTGAGTAGTTGCTGAGCCAGGCATTGTGCTCAGTAGTTTACATGTTTTATTATATTTAATTATGTAACAAATGCCTGCCCAAATTTAAAAAAAAATTACATGCTTTCATTGATGGCATCCCCCAGAAAATAAGGGGGGAACCATTTTCTCCCCAAACTATAAAACCTATTTATAGGGATTATTCTTAGTTCTTACTTAATCAAACAGATTCTGAAGTGGGAAGCAAAACTCCTTTCCTAACTATTGTATGTAATCCACTGACATCTGGACAAATTGACTAAATTGATCCTCAAACTGCGAATAAAAACTATTTATCAAGGACTTAAGTCAAAGTACTCCATGCTCCTGTGACTTTCTCTAAAATAACAGAATTTTCCAAAATGTTTTTCTGGGAGCACTACATTGTGAGATTTTGATACGTGAAAACAGAGCTTCCTTGTCAAATAAATTTGGGAAATAAGAAATTAAGCAAAATTGAATAGGATTACTTGCTATAGGATTTATTATAACCTCGAATAGACAATGTATTTTATAAGCCTCTAAGAGATATACATATTCAGCATTTCAAAAATTTATTTAAATATATAACTCTTATTAAGGAAGGACCCCTAAAGACCAGCGCTCTAAGGCACACCAGTTAAAAATTACTTTAATGAGAAATGAAAACAATAATGATAAGGACTTACACCTGTATAGTGATTTAACTCTACAGTGGTTTCATAATCAACAAGAGGTTAAGCTCAAAGCTCCAATTTAACTAATTTTCTTTACTTGGCTTTTCCCCAAAAAAGTAGGGCCTAAGACAGGGATCTTCATATAAATAGTTCACTGTGGAAAGTGTCCCTAGGGAATCAGAGTATCAGGACTTGAATGAACAGAAGAGGAAAAGAAGGATATCAACCCCCAAGATGTTATGCAACTGGTTCCAGCTGTGGGCATTGGCGGTTTAATTCTTCTGGAGACCTTGCTAGAAACTTTGTATAATTGACTTCAAAGTTGTCTGTTCAAGATGCAGAAATGGGATGTATTTTTTCACTGTCATTTCCCATTGGTCAAGTGTTCACAGGAGATCTGAACTTCCTTCCTTCTATTAAGACTTTCAAAGTGTGCATGTACCAGAATGACTGAGCAAGCCCCCACGGGTGTGCCAGCCATCAATACAGAAGCCTCAAAGCAGAAAGCAAGATACAAACGGTGCACCTTAGGTGAAGTTCTATCAGGCTCCACCTGTAATCAAGTAGTTACTATAGGAATGGCCAGAAAAAAAAGGTGGGCCAAGACCTTGTGAGCTATGTAATAGAGTCTTTGCACTGCTTGTAACCACAGCAAACTAATGTAAGTCACCGAGATTTCAGGTGGTAGTTAGTGGCAAACTGTACCAAAAACACAATACAGGAAGGTTAGTGGAATAAGCAACAGTCTCTGCAGCAATTAGTACTGAAGACTTGATTGATCTTCATCACTTCCACTTAAAATTTGCCTCACTCTTGGCTGGTATTATGAAGTCTAGATTGCTTGCGGTGATTCAGGCTTTCAGCATGGAGAAATTGGAGTCTATACTTTATTCACCCTTATTAGCCATGGTTGGTGCAATTGTCTGTTTATAGCATCACTGGGCAAATCAGCATCAAGAGACGCCTAGAAAATCTTCTGGGCTCTAGTTGTATTCTTTTGTGTACTATTTTCTTTCCCATTTTAATGCAACACCTTTAATTCTTCATGGTAATTAGGGTCGATTCCCCCAGCCAGAAACCAAATTGGTAGCTCTTTACTTTTTCCAGTTTATCTGCTGGCATAAGAAGGCCAAAATAATGATGTGATAGTTCAGGCTTCAAGTTCACTGTTTACTATGTCTTCTGGTGGAAGAGCCCTTCTCCATGCTGAGAATAAGGATTTCTATAAGAGATGAGCCTAAATTTTCAGGATGAGAAGCACAAGTATTGGGAAAGATGGTGAAAGAGATTGATCATACACCTGTCCTTGGGTTCCTGTACTAGTATGCTGGAGAAACAGGACCATCTATCATCCACCATTAATACATATATTGTATCCTATGAGATTGTCACCCAACATTGTAATATTTTAACCCCACACTGGTGTCATAGCTGAGCTTATGATAGACAATTACATTTCTCTATTGGGCTAAAAGCATCTGAAAGATGTCTGTGGTAGGACAAGTGGATTCTAGGACTATGCACACATTTTTATAGACTTCACAATAAAACTAGACTTTCGGTCTAAAATGATGTTATTCAGGATCCCATGTAAATAAATCTGGCATTCCATAAGACCTCAAATGGTAGTACTGAAAAAAAAGGCAAATCCAAATCTAGAGTAGATGTCAATTTAAGTAATGGCAAATCATTATTTCCTACATGAGGAACAAGCCCAGTGTAATCAACCTGATCTACTTAGGGAATTGTGCAATCTTGATGGTTCAGTGTTAGTTTCTACAAATGGCAAGTTGAGCACAAGCAGTGGCAATAAATGACCAGCCTTTGTCAGAGTCCATGTTCTTGTGCCCACTCACAATCTCACACCTGCCATAATATTAATAACACATTCTATGTGTCCTATTATATAAGTTCAAGAAAGTGGCCAAAGAAAGAGGCTATTCAACAGACAAGTTATCTATCAATGTGGTTATAAAATGCCTCTTTTGCAGTGCATACTTTCTGGTGGACGTTAACACAAGACACAAGACTCTGCATATTTTGTGCCCACTTTCATAGGATCTGCTACGTGTCTCCACGCAAATTTTCTTGTCTTTAATTTTCCAACTTTGCTACTTTCAAGCTCCTGAGAAACCAGGCAAGCTTTTTCTTATAGACCTGGAGTTAGTGCAGATCCACCTTGGGTCATCTCTCCTCCATTCAATGCAAATAATCAAATCCCCTGTTCTTCCCATCAGATGGATTTCCTTTCACTAGTGTCCTTCAAGAGCCATCCATGCATGTGAATTTGATGAGGCAGAAATTGATTTTTGCTAGCTCCAGCATATAAACATGACACATCTATGAAATAGAACTGAGGTTTTTTCCCCTTATTTGTTAGTAATAAGGAATCCCCCATGTAGACATAAGTATTAACTGAGGAAAAGGAGTTGGTGCAACAGATGTGTCAGGAGAGTCTGGGCCATCTGTTATGTAACTTGGTCTTACCCTCTAGATCAGGAGTCCCAAACCCCTGGGCCACTGACTGGTACTGGTCTGTGGCCTGTTAGGAACCAGGCTGCACAGCAGGAGGTGAGTGGTGGGCAAGCAAGCATTACCACCTGAGCTCTGCCTCCTGTCAGATCAGTGGTGACATTAGATCCTTAGATTTTCATAAGAGTGCAAACCCTATTGTGAACTATGCATGGGAGGGATCTAGGTTGCTCTGAGGCGAAACAGTCTCATCCCTCACCCCCACCAGTCCATGGAGAAATTGTCTTCCATGAAACTGGTCCGTGGTGCCAAAAAGGTTGAAGACCATTGGCCTAGAGGGTGTTAGTGAGGATTGAGAAGTGTCATACCAAGTGCTAAAAACTATGTTGATCTGTTCCCATAAAGGGAGCACAACTAGTGTAGCATTTGTGATTGGAACTATCATTTGGTTAAGTTTTTATGTAGTCTATTAAATCCTGCCATAATCCATCCAAAACTGTAAAAGGAAATGTGGATGTATTTGGGACAATCACATGTTTGTCCTTTATATCTTTGTTGATGGTACTAATCTTCAAAACTCTCCTAGATACTAAGGTTTTGCTTCCAATTTACTACCTTCATTGAGGGGATAGAAAAGGAATCATTTCAGGGTGTGATATGGTTTGTCTGTGTCCCCAACCCAAATCTCATCTTGAATTATAATAATCCCCATGTATCAAGGGAGGGGCCAGGTGGAGATAATTGAATCATGGGGGTGGTTCCCCTATACTTTTCTTATAGTAGTGAATAAGTCTCATGAGATCTGAGGGTTTTATAAATGAGAGTTTCCCTGCACATGCCCTCTTGCCTGCCACCATGTAAGATGTGACTTTGCTCCTCATTCACCTTCCACCATAATTGTAAGGCCTCCCCAGACATTTAGGACTGTGAGACAATTAAACCTCTTTTCTTTATAAATTATCCAGTCTCAGGTATGTCTTTATTAGCAGGTATGTCTTTATTAGCAGCACGAGAACAGACTAATACAAGGTGTCACACTCCACCTTTCTTACATAATTGCTATTATTACTTAGATCAAGGACAGATGTGTAAGTTTTTCTATCTCATACTTGGAGGTGAGATATTACATGGAGGAGTTCATAGAGTCATTGGACCCATTATTAAATGAATTGGTCTCTGAAGTCCTCATGATAATATTTTGATCCTTAGATAGCAGTAATTCTTAGGTTTATCCACATAAATGTCCTTATCTCAGTTTCCAGAATCTCAATCTTTTTTTATCAGAGCCTTGGCTTTGGCATGTCAGCTACAGAAGTTATTCACTGAGCCTAATTTTTAGCTTTGCTGCTCTTGGCTTCAAGAGATAAAGATCTCTTAACCTTTACAATGGAGGTTTTTCTGACATTTATAAAAATGTGGATGTATCTGGGACAATCACATCTTTGTCCTTTATATCTTTGTTGATGGTACTAATCTACAAAACTCTCCTAGATACTAAAGTTTTGCTTCCAATTTACTACCTTCATTGAGGGGATAGAAAAGGAATCGTTTTAGGGTATGATATGGTTTGTCTGTGTGCTTTGAGTTTATAGGTGTTTCTTGAGTCTATCAGTTTCTTTCTTTAAGGATATTAATGATATTAACTAAAGCCAGCCAACTCCACAGTCCTTTTAACTACCATTGTCCCCATACAGTTTAAGTGCCAATCCAAAACATTAGTCACTAACTCACCTTCCTTATACACCTCATTTCAATACTCCCCCCACCCTGTCGAGTCAGTAATTGTGATGCTGTTGCTTGCTGGGTTGTCACCAGCACCCTTCTTCTCACCGGTAGTATGATTCCTTTGCTCTCAGGCTGCAAGTTTTCCAAATTCAGAATCCTATTATTATGGTTTGCTTTTCAGGACCATTTCTAGTACCAGTGTCCAGGATGCCATCCAAAATCACTTGACATGAAATGAAGCATAAAATGGGACTACATTTCAAGGAAAAAATAATCAGAGATAACAACCTGAGATGGCGCAGATGTTAGAACTATAGGTCTAAGTCTTTCAAGCAGCTATCATAACTGAGCCCCATGAGATAAAGAAAGCACACTTGAAATGAATGAAAAGATAGGCATTCTCAGCAAAGAAACAGAAATTATAAAAAGAACCCAATAGACATTTTAAAACTGAAAAATACAATGCAATGACTGAAATGTTCTTAAAACTCCTGGAGTAATGAAAAGCAATTTTAGAGTATAAGAGCAAAGGTGGAGGACTTACCTGTCTGATTTCAAGATTTCCTATAAAGCTACAGTAATTAAGACAGTTTGATATTTTGGAAAACCTATTCTATAGATCTGTTCCACAGATCAATGGAACAGAATAGACAGTAAAGAAATGGACCCATACATGTGGTCAACTGATTTTTGGCAAAGGAGCCAAAGCATCTCAATGGAGAAAGGAAAGTCTTTTGGACAAACGATTCTGAATAAACTGGATATCCAAGTGGAAGGAAAAAGAATATTACTTACGTCATGAAATACACAAAACTTAACTCGAAACAGATAAAAGATCTAAATTAAAATCTAACACTATAATACTTTTAGAAAAAATGGGAAAATTGTTGCTTTATTGAAGTACATAAAAGTTTCTTAGAATACTGAAAGCATGAAACACAAAAAAAATAACAAACTAAACTTCACTAAAATCAATATATTTTACTTTTCAAAAGACAACCAGTGCTGAGCGGTATCGTGGTACATACTTGGTTGAATCTCAAAGGCATTATGCTCAGTGAAAGAAGCCTGTCTCAAAGGTTACCTACTACGTAATTCTATTTATTTGACATTCTTGAAAGGAAAAATCTGCAGTAAGGGAAAGCATATTAGAAATTGCCTGGGGTTATGAGTGACGAAAAGAGTGACTATAAAATAGTAGTATAAGGGAGTTTTTTTGGATGATAGAACTGTTTTTCTTTTTGTTTTGTTGTTGCTGTTTTGTTTTTTTCTGAATATAGTTGTAGTTCCAGGTAATCTACACACATGTTAAGATTCATATAATTTTACCCACAAAACAGTAAAATTTACTATATGATAATCCTAAAAATAAAAAAGCTGTCCCCCAGGGTGATTAACCAAATAAATACCCCAACCTATTCCCATTTACTCTGTATAAGAATGTCTACTTTTCACATGCTCCAGTCAACACTTGTAAATAGAAAGTTTTTATTATTTTTTTAGCATGAGAAGTGAAAATGGAATCTTAATGTTTTGATTTATCTTTAATTATGATGATGATGTATTTCCTATGTTGATTGGCAATTTATTGTGTTGTCTTGTTTTGTTTAGAGGAAGGGTGTGTGTGTGTGCGTGTGTGTATGTGAGTGTAATAAGGTGCGTGGGGGGGTTCCTCTGGTTAACTTCCTGCTTGTATCCCTTACTCACTTTTTCCACCTTTTAAAAATATTAATTTGTATAACCTCCTCATAAAACTAAGGAATAAAAATATTGAGTAATTTTATTTGACAGGATCATAGAAAAAGTTAATGGTAGTAACCAGAACTCAAATTGGAAACATTCTATTTTTTTAAAGATAATAGATTGTCTTGAATGTCTAAACAATCGAGATATTTAGATATCAGGGGCACCATTGACATTGATCTATATTCTAAAGCTGCTACAACAGAACTACTGGCATAACTGCTGAGTTATATTTGTTATTTAGTTATTTAGTTATATGTAAATTTGACATTTAAGAAGTCTAAGAGGTCTAAAGAAACCATGTCTTGGGTAATGGTATGGGTTTACCATTACCTTTAAAGCATATGAATAAGCAACATAAGTAGAAAAACTGGACTTCAATTAATGGTGCACCCTTTATTAAGTTTGCATCTCTGACTACCAAGAAATGTCTGTTATTACCACTCAACTATAAATTCCAAGAGGGATGAAACCTATTGCTAATGATCTCCATTGCTAATGCGAACACGTGAACACGAGTTATACTTTTTTTTGTTTTGTTTTGGAGGCAGAATCTCGCTCTGTTGCCCAAGCGGGAGTGCAGTGGCATGATCTTGGCTCACTGCAGCCTCCATCTCCCAGACTCAAGTGATCCTCCTGCCTCAGTCTCCCAAGTAGCTGTCATTACAGGCACACACCATCACACCTGGTTAATTTATACATTTTTTTAGTAAAGATGGGGTTTCACCATGTTGCTAAGGCTGGCCTTGAACTCCTGAGCTCAAGCAATTCACCTGCCTCAGCCTCTCCAAGAGCTGGGATTACAAGTGTTGAGTCACTACTGGCCAGTTAGATCTTTAAACAGATTAGAATTCCCTCTCCCATTCTCTCATGGTCCTCTCATACTTCTAACAAATGCTTATCTCACATAGTGTCTGGAACATTATATCTAAAGTTTTTATATTATTATTATTATTATTATTATTATTATTATTTGTGAAGAAAAAAAAGAAACATTGCCACCCCACTCTTTGATCAGTCAATATTTCAACCAACATTCTTTGTTGCTTTGTAGGTGAATGAAGTTATTGTAGACTATTCATTTTTAAATTTAGATGGGATCTTAGTATCCCCAGAAGCTGTTGAACTACCTTATTTATTGAACTAGCTTTGTCATTCTTGCTGTTTTGACCTTTGTATGAGAAGGGGTGGACCAGACAAAAGATGGTAGAAGGAACAGGGCAGCCAAAGATACCCATTACAGAATGAACACTGTGCTGACAGCTGCGACTACTTAAGTGAATTGGACATTAATCAAAATCAGACTAAATCAAGATGAAATTAATTCTTGACAACCAATATAGTTATTTTTAACTGCAGAATAAAATAATCTACATTTTTTTCAATTAAAAGAATAAAACACCAAAAATTATGTTTGCTTCTTTGAAATTCTATTTAATAACATGATTAAATATACTCTATCCCTATATCCCATGTAAATTAGAATAACTAAATGTTTTGGGAATACTTTCAGCCTAAATATTTACTCAGGGAAGTGAGTTACTTGGAGTTTGTATAAACAACTTATTTAGGCATAATGTTTATTTCTAAGTAGTAAAGTCATGATATGAAACTCTTTGGAGCTAGATTTTGCAACCCTCTATAATGTTTGCCATTTTAGAGTATATTACTTTTCCCCTCCTGTAAACATTTTTAATGAAGAATTTAAATGCATGCAACCATATGTCTCTTTTCCAAGCAACAACTACCCAGAGGAAACAAAGTCCCCAGTGATCATTTAGTTTATGTGTTAAGTAAAATAATATTCTAAGGAAGACACATACTAGAACATTTGATGTATAATTTAGCTTTTACCATATTCCATAGAAATAAACAGTAACCTATTTACATAAATATGTCATTCAAAAAAGAATAATTACATGTTTTTACTAGAAAATTGACTTCAGAGATTAAATTCACATCCAGGCATTAAATTCATGGGATGACCCACAAAGGAAGCTGCATAAAGCATTAAAATTTGAAGAGCAGGGCCTAAGAGACTGCCTCATCCAAGTATCTAGTTGTTACAGAGAGACTTCCGAGAGCCCAGTATTCATCCAAAGGTGTGTTCTTCTCCCTGGAGGAGCACTACACACAGACCTGGCACTTAGCATTTCCTTTCCTTTGCTTCCCCCCCAGTTTCATTCACAAAGCAGGGCTGCTATTGGAAATTATTACAGACATTTTCTGTTATGTAAATCTTGGCAGACATAAAGCAGCTCCAGTTTGGACCTTCTTATTTTACATATGATCCATGTATCAACAGCAAGAGGCAGAAAATCTATTAGTGTCAAGAACATTTGAGTAATATGTTGCCTTGTACTGACAATTTTCAGTTTAGTCATTATGCTCCTTTCTAAAAACCATTGACCTTCTTTATATGTGAATGTTTTCCAAGTGGCATAGATAAAATTTGATATTATGTACTAGAGTAAAATTTTGTCTTAATTATTTGAGTTCATATCTGGACCTCAGAAAAATCCCTAATTAAAAAAAAATAATGTAAAAATCCACCTTTTACCTGATCTGCTAGATGCAATACCTCATAAAATTCATTTATTATTAGAGGTTTAATCCTTCAGCCCTTGAAATTATAATTTTAGTACTGTAAGAAAAGCATTGCATGCTTTTGATTTGATAATTTCTCAAATATGATGTTTATATTGTTATTGAAATTTATTCTTTGTGCAATATTACTGATCTGTCCTGAACATGTATCTATAGTCCTCCAATTACTCTATTATTACAGAATTGCCTAACGTTCTGATTTTCAACACAGATTACAGTTGTCACATTCATATTCATTGTATTACAAGTAATCGCTTTTTGAACACAGTAATATTGGACTGCCTCCACCCAACTCTGTTAAATTTCTTTTTGAAATTATATACCCAGGCATTGAACAGCATAAATACTTTTAAACTGAAATTGGTAACAATCTTTCTGACTGCTGAGTATCTGGAAGATTGATTACAAAGAGGCTTATAAACAGAACAAGACAAGATCAGTAGTTTGCCAGTAATTCAAATACACCATTAGGCTATTTGGAGAAATCAATACTGCAGCTTACATCAATAGAGGGGTTAAAAGAAAACCCACTGTTAACAAATAAATGGTAGATTGAACACTAGTGACTATATAACAAAAATATATGATAAATAATATAAACGTTTACAAGTGGGAGAGCGTAATTTTTCTGGATACTATTATTATGACCAACTGTTTTTCTTTCAGAATAAATGCTATAATTCATCTGATGCACTATAATAATGATACAATAACAGCACTTATTTTATTTCCTGGAAGCATCACCACCCACTATTTACTTTCAACTTTGACTGGTGATAAATTTTGTGTGTATTATTTAAGAATATACTAATTTATAATCGATCAGCTAAAAATAATGTTATTGCACACATTTTTCTTACTTTGAAAATGGGAGTGATACAACCTAAGTATAAGTTTTGGAGTTACTTATAATGTATAAGAGAATAAAAGCAAAACAAAATTTTTTTTACAGCAAGTAGAGAACTATATAGAACACTATACCGCTAGCACTGAATTGTATGATTCAGACGTTAGGAACATAGGATCAGTGAGTGAGGAACCTGTGTGAATGGGAGGTGGTACTGTGGGCTTGATGGAGACAAAAATAATTAAATTGAGCCATGAATGTGGGAAGATTCTGAAGCAATAAAAATAACCCCAGGAGTGGTAGAAAGGGAAATAGAAGGATGCTGGGTAGTTGGACTTTAAATAAACATAGTTAAAAAGGAAAAAATAGTCCAGTATTAAACTCTTACTAAGGATAATATGCCAGATAGGTGCATAATAAGTTTACATACAAATATGTACATCTATTAAGAGAAATACATTAAAAACCTAATGACATTCAGAGATATTGTTTTCAACTGCAATTTTAACTACGTGAAGTACAACTATTGTTGAAAGGTAATGTGGGAAAGGAAGTCTACCAAGGCCAAAATTAATTTCACAGTTTCAGTTCTGTTACTCCAAACTGTGAGTCCCCAGAGATCCACTGGTGTAATTTAAACTTCTTTAATCAAGCCCATGAAAATTTAGTACAGAAAAGGATAGTGATCTATTAGTTTCAATGCCTACAGCTGATATTATAGATCTGAAGAGAGTTTTCTCTCACATGTTTACCATAGATCTTTGCCTGATCATGAGATGTTAGTATTTTCCTACACTATGCTTTCTTCATTTATAAGGAATGTGAACTTGCCTAGGTGTATATTAAATGGATTCAATACAGAAAATAGTTATTTAATATATTATGTGCCTGGTATGGTGAGAGGTGCAAATAAAGAGCTCCCAAGGTACTTGTGTTGCAGGACTTTTCCCTAGTTCACCCACAGATGGGGTTCTTTGTCTCACAGCCATGAAAATTCAGGCTTGCAGAAAACTTGGTGAGTAAGACAGGGTTTTATTGGGTGAAAAGGAAGAAAAGTAGGAAACAGGGAATCTTGCAAGGCCAGAGTTCCTGCTAGAGCACTTTCCGCCAGCAGCTTGAATCCCAGGTTCCACACAGAAGAGGAGGGGCCAGGCTCCTCCCCACTGCAAACTGTGTGAACTTCCCGAGGCTCAACCCCAGCGTGCAAGCTGGTTGGAGTTTTTCCAGGGACCCCTTCCCACCTGGTTGTCTCATTCCCCTCTCTAAAAAAGTACATCTAACTGCCATTAGAATAAAGATAAGGATGAAGACCAATCTCAACTGCTTCCTGCCGATGGGAAACAGCAGTCTGAGCTCCCTCAGAGGCCTATCTAAGGGTTCTCAGCAGAAAGGGCAATCATCAGAGTCTTGGGTTGCATGACTGTTTGGAGTTTGATGGTCTGAAGGCAGGAAGAGACAAATCAGGTTATTATAAAACATGTATCGAAATGAAACAAGGGGAGGGGTAAGGATAGCTCAAAGTCTCAAGGCCTTTTACCAGTTTTCACAGGAAAAGAGAGGTTAAAAGCTCAAATGGTAAAAACCAAACAAACAAACAAAAAAACAAAAAACAAACAAACAAAAAACAACCATTACCCTTTTGCAGCATTTTGGGCTCTAGGTTTCCTTCCCCTGAGCCCAATCCTAAGCCAACCAGTTTAAGGTTTGGGAAATTAACTCTTTCCAGTTTGGAGGATGCATCTCACAGGAGTTTCTCATAGTATGGAGACACAATCACCTATCCATGAAGAGAGGACAGAGGAGGAGAAAGGAAAAAATAAGGCATTTTTCAAAGGAGTCCCAGGGGTTCAGGATGATGCATTCAGAAGGGATACCACCTGAAGATGAATGGCCACCCATCTAGAAAGGATAGAAGGTGTCCCTGGTTCCCTTCTCTTCCTAGTAGATACTCAGAGTAGTTGAAGGAAAAAGAGAAGAGCATTCTCTTTCCCTCTACCATCTTTGCATACTCAAGTCCTGGTGACCTTGGCATGTCCTGCCATGACAGCCAAAGCGGCTTGCACCTATGAAGCAGGAAGGGTATAGAGAATAGTAATTATCTGCTCTCACCTATGCCTCTATCCTCGCTACTGTCAGTAGTCTTGGAGTTCCCTAGACCTCATTTATGCCATGGATATTAGCCTGGTCTTTATCCATGAAGCAGGAAGCTTGGGGTTGGCTTAATCAGAAGGAAATCAGCCATGCTCACCTTGGCTGTGGCTTTTAACCTCTGTGACCATTTGCCTCTGGATCTCTCAGATCCAGTTTTCCTTTCTAGGGCTTTGACCCAAAGCTTGGAATTGAGTTTTAGATAAAAATGTGTCTCAGGGAGTTGTATGGACTTCTTCTTATAGCTGAATGCTAAGGTGAAACTGTGGAACTGAGTCTTCCTCCAACAAAAGAGAGAAAAGGATGTCTTATGACACATTCAGATAACTGGCAGCTATAGTTATGCTTGCTAGGATTCTGGTGCATGGTGCTTGGCTTTGATTAGGTCCCTTGGTCTTACTTTCCCAAAAAGGAAACCTCTGGGTGATGGCCACTCTATTTATTCCCTATGTATTTCCTTACCTGGCAGGATTTCCAGGATAACTGCTCAGAACTAGAATATTTATCCAGATTTCTACATTACCCATCCCTCTCGTTCTTTCTGAGCTGCAGCCAGAGATTGCTGGTTGGTTCACAGCAGCAAGCAGGGTTAGTCTAAAATGTATGTGAAAACATAAAAACAACTAAAGAGTTTAGAATTTAACGACAAATGTATGATAAATTTTGAAACATGATTTCTCTCTCTCCAGTCCTCATTTTTGTTAAAAAAAAAAAATCATCATAAGATTGAATGGTTTGCAAAATAGGCTTTTGTCTTATATTTGGCCTGATTATTTGCATAAAGTGCAGCAAGAATAATTATTTCTACATAAGCCTTTTGGAACGACGGAAGTATGTTCCACAAGGAATCTCAGATAATACCTTTTAATACGGAGCCCAACCAAGGGTTTGTATCCTCAAACACCTGTTAGTTTGGTGATCCATTCCTCTAGAGGTCCCATAATAAATTTGGAGCTCCTGGACCTGTTAAAAAGTAACATTCTATACTGATCACACATCAGGAATCCTGTACAGGGACTGCATAGAAAAAAATGTAAGGCCAGTTTCCCCACTGGGGTTTTATTGGCTCTGCAAGGCTAGATTGACTCCTTAAAGGGAAGCATACCCTTCCAGTCAAAGCCTTGGTAAAATAACCACTTTCTCCAATTGCATTCTATTGCAAAAGAAAAATGAATTCTTATTACACTGATGCAAACAACTGTATTGCCATAAGAATACTTGCAAATAGTTTCCAAATTCTAGAGGAATCAGGCAGAGAGAAACAAACATGCTCCAAATTGTGATCACAGGAGTGTATAACTTACTTAATTATTAAAGGCTGTAAATAGTTCAAAATAAGTTTCCTTGACTCTGAAAAACAAAACAAGGACAGTAATATTCTAAGCAAAAGTCCAAAAGATTTGCTTCAGCTTTCTGATTTCAGTCCATTTAGTTAACTCTTGTTTTGCTTAATATTTGTGAACATTTCAGCTCTTTATGAGCCCTGTACATTTTCCTTTATTCCAATGTTACAATTTGTAAAGTTATTGGAAGCCTGTATTTGAGAGCACCTGTTAAAGTTCTACAGCTCATTATAAACCATCTTTGAAAAGGATTAAAACAAGAGAACAATTGACTGTGAATATTCAAATGTCTCGGGTAGTTACAGTTAGAAACACAATTGGCAAAGAAGTTTGGTTATCCCCGTGGTTTACAATAACTTAACATAAAAACTTTAATGATTATTGATAGCATGTAATTAGACATTAGAATTTTAGAAATTCCATACAATTTTGGAACATATATTAGCATTATTCACCAAGATATAACCTAAAAATGATTGAACAATCTTTTAGGTACATGGGCAATCCCATGTACCTAAACATGTCAAATAATCCTGTTCACCTCTCTTTTCTGAACACTTCAGGGGCCATATGAAGTATTTGAAAAGCCAGGGAAGACAATTTTGAAACTGAAGTTTGATTTTGGAAAGGCTATTAAATCTTTAAGGTTTAAAACACTTGATATTATGAAATAGAATTCCAGATTACCATAAGTTATTTGTTTTGCCAAAATGATGACTCAGAAATTTTAAAGAAGCAAAAATCTCTTATAAACCTTTACAAATTTTGCCAAAGAGCAGATTAGCACCCTAGTAAAACCTTCTTATGCTTTTATTTCAATCCTCAATTTACAGGGAAGCCATATAATACCCTTTTTTAAATGTAGTCAATATCTGCAAGATTAATTTCCACAATTCTTCCACCACTTCTTTGAACCTTCAACTTTTTCCTAATTTAACTCAAAATGATCCTTTAACCCTAGGCAAAAGTTTACATTTCCATGCCTTCTTATAACCTTTTACTAAAAAAACACATTTTACTATTCTTAAACACCTTGCATATAAATGTATTTCTAGTAGTTTCAATTAACTCCTAGCAATTTTTAACTTTAAGGGAAAACTTGGTAAGTTGCTTTGTGTGCTAACTGCAGCCAAGGTTTGCCTTCTTAATTAAGGGCATGGTTAGTTCCGCATGTCCCCAGGCCTTACCAGTTGTGAAGCTGGCAAGTCAAATAGTTCTCAAAACCCAAAAAGCAATTGGTAACCTCAAAACACTTAGAAAACCTTCCATCTAACCTGCATTTTACCAATAGTGTTTAGGGCTGTTTTTATTTCTTAAAGATTAAAGTCATATGAACTGAAAGGTACCACAGATTTTATCTTCCCTTTAAAAAATAATAGATCCAAGCACTTGTCTTTCTTTACTCCAAATTAATTAGAGCTCTTTTGACAGACGTTACACACAGTACACACACAGACAGGCAAAAGAAAACCCAGTTGTCGGATGGGGCCCTTTAAAAGACAAGGCTAGGAAAACATGCAGGTATTGAACCAGAAAGGTTTCACCCCCTAAGGCAGGATTGATAAACAAAGCCTTGCCAAGCAATTACCAGCCATGCCCTCAGGATGTAAGACAAGACGAAGGCTTGATTTCACAACCAAAACTTTGCAGAAAATATAAACAGTGACAGTTGTGGGGCCTGGCCTAGTAAAAAAATGTCTTCTAAAAAGAAAAATTAAAGTTTAACTGCTGTTGGGGTAGAGAAGAGGCAAGAAAAAAGGTTTAAAAATGCCTGGGGAAGAACCTCTTATTTTTATGCAACTGGTTCCTCCACAGGAGAAAAGCCTAGTTACTCTCTGATAGAGTAAAGCCCTTTGGCTGGGGAAGGGGTAGGCTCTGGTGGTACATGGTGGAAAACACCATCCAGTCAGCTGTGTGAGACCTTTGTGTCATGCATCCCAACCCCAGCTGGGAGGGGAGAGTGGCAGAGAGTAGCTGCTTGCTGGTCAGTCCTAAAAAAGAAAGAAAGAAAAAAAAAACATGAAAAGGCCCAGTAGCGATGGGGGTTGGGTATAGTTTTTCCCGTCCTCAGAAGTCCAAGGATGAAAAGGCTTAGAAGCAACAGTGAGAAGTTTTGAGTCTCCATTTCACTCACCACTTCTTGAGCCCCATGTTGGGTGCCAAAAATGTTGCAGGACTTTTCCATTCAGCCATAAATGGGGTTCTTTGTCCCACAGCCATGAAAATTTAGACTCACAGACAATTTAAATGGTGGGTAAGACAGGGTTTTATTGGGTGAAAAGGAAGAAAAGAGGGAAACAGGGACTCTTACAAGGCCAGAGTCCTTGCTAGAGTGCTTTCTGCCAGCAACTTGGATCCTAGGTTGCACACAAGAAGAGGAGAGGCCAGCATCCTCCCTACTGCAAACTGCACAAACTTCCCAAGGCTCAACCCCAGTGTGCAGCCTGGCTGGAGTTTTTCCAGGGACCCCCTCCCGCCTGGCTGTCTCACTTGGTTGGAGATATATATTCAGGTGAGAAGGATGTGGGAATTGAAGTGTAAATGAAAGTAGGACTTCAATAATCAGGAAAGAGAATTCCAGACAAAAGGAAAAGCAGGAGCAAAGTAGTAAAAGTAAACATGAGTTGGTAGTATTAGAACAATAATGAAGGTTAAGGCTCAGGAAAGTGAGAGTTTCTGTGGTTGAGATAGCTAGAGATACCTAAAGATCACATGGCATAAACATTGTGGAAGAAAATTTTGGAAGTTCAGATAAACAATTGAGAAATAGTATATAATGTAAAAAGTAGACTATGATTTAAGATTTGAGCTCTCCTATTAGTATTTGTATTGGTATTGGTATTGGCATTAGTATCAGTATTAGTGTTGGTATTGGTATTGAAGGAGGTCAAAAGGTGAGTAAAATATATTTCTTTCCATCAAATAGCTTAGAGTGATAAAGGGATTTGGGAAAATACAATTAAGCATAAACTAAGGCAGTTTGCTAAACACCAATGAAATGGTACTAGTAAAAGTACACCAAGAATTCTAAGTCTTCTGGATGTGAAGGTTTACAGTTTTAATGAAAATGGAGAGATAATTTGAAAAGTAATTCTAAAACCTCTGATCTAAAGTATCTAATATTCTAAGGCTATCTTTTTCTCTAGTATCCAACTCAGCCATAATTCAAGTTCAAATTCTATGTGACTGTAAGATGCCCATTTTCTCTTCATAGCCATCCTTGTCAGATGTCTTGCTTCAGATAAGTGCTTCTGGGAAGCCCCCAACTCCCATCATCTCTGGCCATCCTGTTGCTTCTCAGTGAAGCTACTGCTCACTTGAATTCACCTTGGTTCCAATGCCTATACATAGGTCACCCACCTCTTTAGGCTCCCAGGCATATGTAGACAATAAGATGTAGGGATTAAAACTAAGTGGAAGGAAATCTTAAAACTAGGTATCAGGTAACAGTACCACAAAACTAATGATCCCAAGTATCTCTTGATAATGTCCTTAAACAGAAAATTTCATAAGACCCATCTGTCTTCTTCACTCCTGACATGCTAGTCTTTGTACCACTACTCTCCACCAACCGACTTGAGTTTCCTTTATTTCTTTGCTTTTTCTTAAGATCCAGCTTCCCAGTCAGTTTCCAGGTCTTACCACAGAAAGATAAAAATAAACTAATATTAAACTATTTTCCCATTATGAAATAAATTATATTTTATGTAACTGAATATACTATTTAACAGTTGCATCTGTTTTTGGAATCACTAATTTTAGATTTCAAAAGCTGTGGGTAGGACTACATAACTATAAATCTCACTAAAGAGTCTCCCTTAAAGATATAATTTAGCTTTTGCTCTAAAATTCAGAAACTGAGCTGACATGGTGGCTTGCACCTGTAACTTCAACTACGTGGGAGTTGGAATTAAGTAATCCTCCCACCCTGAGGTGTTCGAGACCAGCCTAGGCAACATGGCAAGACCCTGTCTCTAATGACAAAATAAAATAAAATTCAGGAACTGTTGTAATTTTAAAAATATAATTTTTCCTTATTTAAGAAATAGAAATGGTAGCGGTGTTGCTGATGGAAATTTATGCTTTGAAACATCCGTTGAGCTCTCAGTATCCCTTATCAACTGTTTTACTGGTTTTTAGTCATCTTTCTGTTCACTTCCTTTTTTCTCTGTTTTTCAATGTCACTTTTGACTCTCTCATACATGCACCCATTCTTACTTCCTCAAAATCTTGATTCCACCTGCCTCATAGATTTTCAAGCTTTTCTAACAATAATCTCCTCTCTCTCTCTCTTTACCTTCTTTCCCCATCCCTTCTTCTTTCTCCTCTCTTGCCTTTCTATTACTGCCTCTATCATTTCCCATCATTTGGTCTATCGACATTTTCAAGTTTCTACAAATTTAACATGATTCTCGGACTCTGTATCCATCACTTATTCCTATAAAAGTTGTCTCTTTTCTTTACAACCAAACTTTCTGAAAATTGTGGTTTTTGTTTGTCTGATAACAGCATTTCACTCTGCCTCTTAAATAATAGATTAGCACAATATGGAATTATAGATTGGCATTTTTTCTTTTCTTTTTTTACTTTAATTTTGGGTACATGGTCTATATATTTATAGGGTAAATAAGATGTTTTGAAGTGGACATGCAATGCATAATAATCACATCATGTAAAATGGGGTTTCTGTCCCCTCAAGCATTTATCTTTTGTGTTTAAAACAATCCAATTATACACTTCTAGTTATTTTTAAATGTATAATTAAATTATTATTCACAATAGTCACCCTGCTGCACTCTCATCAAATACTAGGTTTTAGTCATTCTTTCTAATTATTTTTTGGTACTCACTAACCATCTCCATTTCCACCCCCCACCTGTCACCCACTACCTTCTCAGACACTGGTAACCACCATTCCATTCTCTATAAGTTCAATTGTTCTGATTTTCAGATTCCACAAACAAGTGAGAACATGCGATGCTTGTCTTTCTGTTACTGGCTTATTTTACTTAATATAATAACCTCCAATTCCATTCATGTTGTTGCAAATAACAGAATCTAATTATTTTTATGGCTAAATAGTACTCCATTGTGTATAAGTACCACATTTTCTTTATCCATTCATCTGTTGATAGAGACTTAGGTTGCATTCAAATTTTGGCTATTGTGAACAGTGCTGCAACAAACATGGAAGTGCTGCTGATTTCCATTCTTTTGGGTATATACCCAGTAGTAGGATTACTGAATCATATGGTAGCTCTATATTTAGTTTTTTAGTAACCTCCACACTGAAGGTTCTCCACAGTTGCTGTACTAATTTACATTCCTACCAACAGTGTACCAGAATTCCTTTTCTTCTACATCCTCACCAGCATTTGTTATTGCTTGACTCTTAGGTAGAAGCCATTTTGACCCAGGTGAGATGATATTTCATTGTAGTTTTGATTTACATTTCTCCGATGATCAACTGTGTTGAGCACCTTTTAGTATGCCTGTTTGCCGTTTGTTTGTCTTCTTTTGAGAAATGTCTATGCAAGTCTTTTGCACATTTTTTCATTAGATTATTAGAATTTATTCCTACAGGGTTTTTGAGCTCTTTATATATTCTGGTTATTAATTCCTTGTCAAATGGGTAGTTTGCACATATTTTCTTCCATTCTGTGGATTGTCTCTTCACTTTGTTGGTTGTTTTGCTGTGCAGAAACTTTTTCACTTGATGTGATCCCATTTGTCCATTTTTGCTTTGGTTGCCTGTGCTTGTTGGGTATTACTCAAGAAAGTTTGGTCCAGATCAATGTCTTGGAGGTTTTCCCCAGTATTTTCTTATAGTATTTTCATAGTTTGAGGTCTTAGATTTATCTTTAGTCAATTTTCATTTGATTTTTTTGTATAAGATAATAGAGAGGAGCCTAGTTTCATTTTTCTGCATATCAATATCCAGTTTTTCCAGTACCATTTATTGAAGAGACTGTCTTTTCCTCAGGGTATGTTTTTGGCATACCTTTTCCTCAGGGTATGTTCTTCCTCATACCCTTTTCCTCACGGTGTGTTCTTCCTCAGGGCATGTTCTTTATAAAAAATGAGTTAACTGTAGGTGTGTGGATTTGTTTCTGGGATCTCTATTCTGTTCCATTGGTCTACATGTCTGCTTTTATGCGAGTACCATGCTGTTTTGGCTACTATAGCTCTGTGGTATAATTTGCAGTCAGGTAATGAGTTTCCTCCAGTTTTGTTCTTTTTGCTTAGGATAGCTTTGACTATATTAAGTCTTTTGTGGCTTCACATTAATTTTAGGATTTTTTTAAATATTTCTGTGAAGAATGTAATTGATTTTTCATAAAAATTGCATTAAATTTGTAGATTTGAGGATTTGGGGCATATTAACAATATTGATTATTTCCATCCATGAACATGAAATATCTTTCCCTTTTTTGTGTGTCTTCTTCAATTTCTTTCATCAGTGTTTTTATAGAGATTATTCACTTCTCTGTTTAATTCCTGGGTATTTAATTTTGTTTGTGACTATTGTAAATGAAATTATTTTTTATTTCTTTTTCAGATTGTTCACTGTTGGCATACAGAAACGCTACTAATTTTTGTATGTTGATTTTATACCTTGCAACTGTACCAAATTTATCAGTTTTAATAGTTTTTTTTATGGAGTTTAGAGGTTTTTCCAGATATAATATCATATCACCTGCAAACAAGGATAATTTGACTTCTTCCTTTTCAATTTGGATGCCCTTTATTTCTTTCTCTTGTCAGATTGCTCCAGCTAGGACTTCCTGTAGATGTTGAATAACAGTAGTGAAAGTAGGCACCTTTGTCATGTTCCAAATCTTGGAAGAAAGGTCTTCATTTTCCTCCATTCAGTATGATACTAGATATGGGTCGGGCATATATGGCTTTTATTTTCTTGAGGTATGTTCCTTCTATACCTAGTATATTGAAAGTTTTAACATGAAGGAATGTTGAATTTTATCAAATGCTTCTTGAATTTTATCAAATGCTTCATGTGTTTTTTGTCCTTCATTCTGTTGATATATGTATCACATTTATTAATTTACACATGTTGAAACATCCTTGCATCCCTGGCATAAATTCCACTCGGTCATGATGTGTGATCTTTGTAATGTGTTGTTGAATTCGGTTTGCTACTATTTTGTTGAGGATTTTTACATCAGTGTTTATCAGGGCTAATAGCCTGTAGTTTTCGTTTTGTCATGTGTCTTTGTCTGATTTTGGTATCAGGGATATACTGGCCTCACAGAATGAGTTTCAAAGTATTCCCTCCACCTTTATTTTCCTGAGTAGGATTGGAATTGTCTTTTCTTTGTATGTGTGGTAGAATTCAGCAGTGAAGCCATTGGGTCCAAGGCTTTTCTCTAGTGGAAGACTTTTATTATGGCTTTGATTTCATTGCTCGTTACTAGACTGCTCAGATTTTTGGATTTCTTCCTGGTTCAATCTGGGTAAGTTGTATGTGTCCAGTAATTTGTCCATTTCTTCTAGATTTTCCAATTTATTGGCATATAGTTTCTCATAGTAGCCACTAGTAATCCCTTGAATGTCTGCAGTATCCATTGTAATGTATTCTTTTTCATCTCTGATTTGATTTAGATCCGCCCCCCCCCCCCTTTTTTTTCTTAGTCTGGCTAAAGGTTTTGACAATTTTGTTTGTTTGCCTTTTCAAAGAACCAACTTTTTCTTTCATTGACATTTTCTATTATTTTCTTCATTTCATTTATTTCTGCCTTGATATTTAGTATTTCTTTTCTTCTACAAATTTTGGGTTTGGGTTGCTCTTGCTTTTCTAGTTCTTTAACATACATTGTTAGATTGTTTATTTGAAATTTTTCTTCTTTTTTGATGTGGGCACTTATAGCTGTAAGCTTCCCTTTTTATGCAGTACTGTTTTGCTATTTCCCATAGGTTTTGATATATCGTGTTTTCAATATCATTTCTTTCAAGAAATCTTTTAATTTCTTTCTTAATTTTTTCATTGACTCACTGGTCATTCAGGAGCGTACTGCTTAACTTCCATGTATTTGTATAATTGCCAAAATTTTTCCTGTTACTAGTTTTTAGTTTTATTTCATTGTGGTCAGAGGAGATGCTTGATATTATTTCAGTTGCTTGGAATGTTTTAAGAGCTGTTCGGTGGTCTAACATATGGTCTATCCTTGAGAATAATCGATGTGCTGAAAATAAATGTATTCTGAAGCCATTGGATAAAATATTCTGTAGATTTCTATTAGGTTCATTTGGTCTACAGTGCCACTTGAGTCCAATTTTCTTCTTGATTTTCTATCTAGAAGATCTGTCCAAGGCTGAAAGTGGGTGTTAAAGCCTCCAGCTATTATTGTATTTGGTTCTATCTCTTTCCTTAGCTCTAACAATATTTGTTTTATATGTCTGAGTGCTCCTGTGTTGGGTACATATATGATTGTTATATTCTCTTGCTATATTAACTCCTTTATCATTATATAGTGACCTTCTTTGTCTCTTATAGTTTTTGTCTTGAACTATATTTTGCTTAATATAAGTATAGCTACTCCTGCTCTTTTTGGTTTCCATTAGCATGAAATATTTTTTCTATCCCTTTATTTTCAGTCTATCTGTGTCTTTATACTGAAGTGTGTTTTTAGTAGGCAACAAATCAATGGGTCTTGTTTTTTAATTCATTCAGTCATGCTGTGTCTTCTGATTGAAGATTTTGTGCATTTACATTCAATGGTATTATTGATAAGTAAGGACTTACTCCTGTCATTTTGTTATTTATTTCCTGGTTGTTTTGTGGTCCTCTCTTCCTTGTTTGTTTCCTTCTTATCTTCCTTTTAGTTAAGGTGGTTTTCTGCTGTTACATGATTTAGTTTCTTCCTTTTTCTTTTTTGTGTATTCATTGTGTGTGATTTTTGTTTGTTTGTTTTGATGTTACCATGAGGTTTACAAATACTATCTTATAACTCATTTTTTAGGTTGATACAAATTTAACACTGTTTTCATAAACAGAGAAGCAAGCAAGCAAAAAGAAAATTAATAGAGACTCTATACTTTTTCTTCATCACATTTTTTAACTTTTTGTTTTTTTCTATTTCTATCTTATTGTACTATGTCTTGAAAAGTTGTTGTAGTTATTATTTTCGATTGGTTCATCATGTAGTCTTTCTACTTAAGAGTAGTTTACCCATAATTACAGTATGATAATATTCTGTGTTTTTCCATGTGCTTACCATTTCCAGTGAGTTTTGTATCTTCAGAAAATTTTTTATTACTCATTACATCCTTTTTTTCTGATCGAAGGACTCTCTTTAGCATTTCTTATAAGACAGGTCTGGCATTGATGAAATCTCTCAGCTTTTGTTTGGGAAAGTTTTTATTTCTCCTTCATGTTTGAAGGGTATTTTCACCATGTATACTGTTTAGGATAAATTGTTTTTCCTTCAAGACCAAGTCCTCCCTGTTCTTCTATCTCCTGTTCTCCAGCAGAGGAAAGGGATATTTTTGGAGCCATAAGCTGTGCAACCTTGGGTTAGGGGAAAGGTGATGCCAATACCACCTTGGCTACCCCAGGTGGTGATCAGTAAGTCATATGCCCCCAAGTCCACTGGCTCTGGGACAAGTTTATTACTAGGATTTGCCTTAGGGCTGCAGTCCTTGTGGCCTACACTGCCTTTCAAGTTTATCTAAGGCCCAGACACTGGGTGGTGGTGAGGCTTGTGGGAATTCAAGTTTGGACTGCTAGGATTTGTGATTCCCCTCCAGCTAAGGCTGATTTAAATGTTACCTCCATGGGTGGGCATCAGCTGAGTTTAGTCCAGTTTTGTTTTCTGCTATAACAGAGCAACACTGAGTTTAATGCTTCAGAATTCCTGTTCTCTCCCTCTCCCCAGCACACAGAAACGCTCTCTGCACCATGCTGCTACTGCTGGGGGATGGGGAAGAGGTAGCCTCTGTGACTCAAGACTGCTTTTTCCTACTTCTTCAGCGCCTCTTTCAGCAATATAAAGTTAAAACCAGGTACTGTGAGTGCTTATTTAATTTTTTATTCTTATGAAGATGTTTTACTATGTAAATAGTTGTTAAATCAGTGTCCTTGCAGGGAAGAGAAACACTGGAGCCTACTATTCTATCATCTTGCCCCCTAGATTGGCATTTTCTATTCTAACCTACCTGTTAAATAAATTATTACATTATATTCTGGTTTATGTTATCATTATAGAAAACTGCTATCAACTTAATTTTTTTCTATGGTAGGTAATCTCATTTTTGTCTCCAAATGTTTATTATTTTTATATTTTTCTTCATCTTTATTAGAATGTATTTAGGGAAGAACATTATTTTTCATATTTGGGATTTATTGGTCTTCTGGAATTTGAGGATTTATGTTTCTTAATAATTCTAGAAAATTCTCAGTCACTTTCACCTGTTTCTCAGCTTTCAGAACTCCGATTATATAAATTTTGGGCCTTTTCTATATCCTATATGGCTCTTAACTCCCTTTTCATATTTACCTTCTGTTTATATCTATGTGCTGCATTTTGAGTAATTATCTCAGATCCATCTTTTAGTTCTCTTCTTTAACTGTGTCTAATCTACTATTAACCCATTCACTGAATATGTTAAGTCAATGACTATTTTCTGTTTCTAGAAGTTCTATATTTATTCTTCTCTTTTAATAATATCATATTCTTTCCTCATGTTTTAGTTACTAATAACATTTATTTCATGGTCCCAATTCAATAGTTCCATCATGCAAAGGTTTTAGTGGCTTATCCTGTTGCTAACTCCAACTCGTGGTGGATTATTTCCACATGTTTTTGTTATTTGCATTTTAAACATGTTAGATGAATCCTTATTAATGGTATTCTATAAGTATTATAGGTGAAAGTTATATCATCCAAAAGGATTTTGTCTTTGATTCTGCTCAATGTCAAGAAGTTTTACCAGGTTGTGGCCACTTTTTTATGTTAATGACAAGTCTTGGGGTTCTTCAACTCTATGTGTAGTACAATTAAAATTTCAAACCAGTAGACAGACAGATCTATGGTTACAAAGTCTTAGAGAAGAATGTTTTCCCACAATGCCAAGATAAGGGCATGATATCTCCCTGGGCTGGTGGGTAGGATTTTTTTAAATCAACTTCTTCTCAGCTTTCTTTTATTCTTGTATACAGATGATTATCAGACTTCTACTTTACCAAACTATTCTCATTCAACTACAAAATCCAGTGGACACTGGATTATACCTGACTTTTTCTCCCTTTAAAAATGCTCTATTTCACTACCCTCACTTTTGTGATCCACAATATTTTGTCTTGGCTTTCCTCTTGCTTTGGTCCTCCACTAATGTAAGAACTCCAAGTTATGTATTGATGGCCTCCATTCCCATTAATTTCAGAGTCATATACTCAACTGCCCACACTTTATTTCCTCCTGGATGTCCCACCAAAACCTCAACCACGATACAATCAAAACTAACTTAATTTCTCTCCCCTCCAACTCTTCTTCAACTTGGTTGATGACGTCACCATCCACTGAGTCTCACACACACACAAAAAATGACATTTATCCTATGTTCTGACCTGTCTCTCACACATTATAGCTAGTTTATCATAAAATCCTGTGCATTTGGCCTTCTATTCAAACTAGCACTACTTCTTAATAGATTATTGCAATAGGCTCTTAAACTAATCTCTCTTCAGCCTCAATTCATGCATATATCTTTCATTCCATTATCAGAGTAGTTTTCTAAAACATAAATAAAATTACTTCACTCCCTCATTTATAGTCTTTCAGAGACTTTTTATTGTCCACAAAGTTAAATCCAAATTCTTTCAGATGCTCTATGATATTCATCAAGATTTGGTCCCTTCTTACATTTCTAGCTTAATCCTCTGCTCTTTCCTTATTTTCCTCAAACAAGATGTTCTATTAACTACTTCCAGTTAGAAAGTGGTAAGAAAGGTAGATAACTAAAGAATGCATGCTTTTCTAAAAAGGGCCAAGTCTACTATGCCCCAGAGAATTATTACTGTGAAGAAATCTAAACTCAGTATTGTAACATCTTCTGATTTTCTTTCAAAACTCTTCATCTAGATTATTCTGTGCAATGTCCCAAATGTTAAACATTGCATCTAATTCAAAAAAGTTTATAAAATAGCCTGGAAAACAAACTATACTTATATCATGATTGGACTCAGTTTATGGACTGATAATTTGTGAGTTCTGAACACTTTTTCTGATGTAAGTGCAAATTTGAATATCTAAAAAAGTATCGGATACATGGTAGCCCTCAATAAATGATTATTGCACGTATGCAGGATAAGGCACAGTATTATTAATACCAAGGTTTAAAAGGTAGTTGAGGCTCAGCGTGGTGGTTCCCACCTATAATCTCAGCACTTCAGGAGGCCAAGGTAAGAGGATCACCTGAGGTCAGGAGTTTGAGACCAGTCTGGCGAACATGGCAAAATCCCATCTCTACTAAAAATACAAAAAAAATTAGGCGGGCATGTTGGCTGGCATCTGTAATCCCAGCTACTCGGGAGGCTGAGGCAGGAGAATCACTTGAACCTGGGAAGCAGAGGTTGCAGTCAACCAACATCATACCACTGCACTCCAGCCTGGGTGACAGAACAAGACTTTGTCTCCAAAAAAAAAAAAAAAGTGATTGAAAAAAATCTGTTGAAATATTTGGGGATTTTAAAAATAAGAAAGTCATTACATTAATTTATTATGTTGACTCAGAGAATATTTTACAATTATTTAAACAACATTTAAACATTTTAAAAAATGTTTTCTCTTTCTTTTGCCCCCCTCTTCAACAGATATATCGCATATAACTGGCCTAAAATTGATGTTGGCATGCTACATTTCCTTCCCTATTTAGCTCCCTCTGACTCCACTCCTCAATTCCACAGTTTGAATAAACGGAAAATAAAATTAATAAAATCCACTTCATTATAACTGACCTCCTATAAATTATTTGTGACTCCCTGAATGTGAACACATGGCAAGCTTCAAGGTTGTTAAGTAGGCATGCAAAATATTTACATAAATAGCCTTATAATTTGGTTATAAATCATGTGAATTACTCAAAGGAAAGGTGCTTTGTAAATATGCAATACTGATGATGACAGAAGATTCATTACTAACCGTATAAAAAGAGAATAAAATATTTTGTGTATATTTAGCACATAAGCAAATTCTTTTACTAGAAACAATTAAACAGCAAATAAAACATGCTTATGTGCTGGAAATGGACAGCTGGATTTATGCCACTCTTGCAATATCTCCATCACAAGCCATATGGCTCTTGCTCATTAATGCAATTTTTTTAAAGTCTCACTTGAGAATAAGTCTGAAGTATGATAAGTAAACAAAAACTTATTATATCATTGTCCCTCTTTCACATCTTAAGGGTTTTTTATTAAATTTTCATGAGCAGTGGGTTTATTTATACTATACCCAGTGATATCTTCAAATCCAATTTAACAAGTACTTGTCACTTTTAACATATCAGATCTAGTGATTAGGCTTTTTTATTATTATTATTAACAAAAGGTAATTTAGAAAAGTTAGGCTAACCATAGTTGATTCAGGCAGCAATAGCACAGCAATATTTACAAACATTCCAGTAACTACATTCAATTTAGTTTGGTATCTATAGTTTGTTAGTCCATACAGTGGTTAAACAAAACAAAAGTCACCATTCAAGAAATCATTTGAATTTAAGATTTACAGATTTTTTTTTCCGTTCTGGGGCAACACATTTTAAAATAAAGACTACTCCATAGGAGTTGTTTAGTGATAGCCAGTTCTTTTCTTAAAAGAGAATTAGTTAGAGGAAAATGTTCTTAAGAAGCCATTCGAAAGTCACATGTAAGAAGAATATCTGTGAATACTGCTGTGCCAAATTCTACAATACACAGAACATTTTCTCACTTTTGATAGCTTTGTAGTTGAAAAAAATATGTCTTTTTACTTCCTAGTGTACTGTAACAAGTGCATCTTAATAAGTAGAAGGTAAGGTAATGGTAATGATAAAAATAATAAGCCAAAACATGTAAAAAAAAGTTTGATTATGTTAGATACTATAGAAGGGAAATATCTATGTTTAAATTCATCCTAAAATTATGGATTGCATAATTTTGGCTTCTAAACAGATGGCAAAACATGTACAGATTTTAAGGGCCAGCAATCATCCTTCTCTTTATTTGCGAGTCAAATACCAATAAATTTGTCAAAAATACCTTCAGCAACACGAGAAAGCAATCTAGTGTATGCTATATTATGAAAGTCGTTTTAACATTATTTAAGAAAGAATGTAATAAAATTTAGCCTAGGGGTTTCTAGACTTTATCTTGAGTGAAATATTTAGTCAAAAGCTACAGAAGTGAAAATGAGCATCAGGCACAACTGACTAATTTAATGGTCAGAACACATAATTGTTCAACACATGAACACAGAGTTCAACACTGGGTGGGGTGCCTTCTGAAAATTCCACTGCAATGATGAAAGTGTAAAATTGCTAATTGTGTAATCCTTCACCACAGTTCTTGGGAAGCATTAGCATTACAAATTAGGGATAAACACTGTCTTTAATCTTTAACAGGCTGTCACATTAATCTAGGCTAGAGTAATAAAGGAGGTAAATTAAGGCAATATCTCAAGGTGTTGTGCTTGCCACCTCCCAAAATTTAAAGTGACTTCTCTGGATAATCTTCCTCAGGTTGAGCACTTAGCATAGGCTTGGAATTCACCCACCTGCTTCAAGCTTGCTGTCTATCTATGGATTTATCTGTCACCAAAATGGCTGCCAGCAACTTCCCACTAGAGCACGGAATGAGTGACTGAAAAAGGACTTCTGGGCAGCTTCCCATGAAATTTATTCTCTAAAACTTATCAAGATAATTACAAGAGAAAATGATAATTAGTGAGGAGGGGACTACTGGAAATCTTTTCAATAGTTTGTTTCCCATGAGAAAATTCTACAATAACAACAAAACAAATGGAAGTTTCTTTAAGTGTTTCTATGCTGTAAGAGGTGTTTTGCTTTGTTTTTTTAAAAAAATGCATGCTTTATATATTGTTTGCCTTATTTTTTCTCTCTTTGTTTATTTACATGGGGTCCCAATTAGTGTAATATGTCCCAGTTAGTGTAAAGCATTGAGCAAGTACCATACCTGTGGGCCAGCCTTTTATAAACTGTAGATTATGGACAGTTCCTGAGGGTCCTATGAATTGCTCTGGAATAATGTTAGCTTGAAGTGGGAAAAGTTGTGACAAATTGAGTCAACACAGGCATATATTATTATAAGCTGTGGGACTATGATAAAATCAGCACTCTATTCACCTTTCAACCAAAAGTTTCATGTTAGTAAAGCAACATCATTTATCTTATATTTTTGTGTAAATTATATTATGTGCATAGTTCTTTAGTACTGACTAAGTTTACTTGGATTTTATGTTTTTATAAGGGCCATTAGCATGTGGGATTTCATTTATTTTATATTTAAGTACATTCAACTAATTTTATGTTAAAACCAAGCCAATACACAGAGTCCTAAAAGAATTTGGACAGGAGCTTCAAAAGAAGTACAAAGAAGTAAACTTTAAAACCAAGCCATATCAAATAATATAATTACTTTTTATGGCTATAAAAATAAATTCAGACCGAAGGACTAAATCAAAGTAATTAATTAGTCATATAATTCTTAATATTTATGGATCTCATTATGAAAAACATCAGAAACTCTGAGGTTTTCTACAACTCTCTCTTATTTACTTCCAAAGTACAAAAATCCATGCAGCTGAAGTCTCAGAAAACAATCTTATATCTACTCTGTAGATAATAAAAAATAGCCTGTGAGTTTTGTCTTCTCAGATACTGGTCCTAACAAATGAGGCATGTATTTCCTCCCTCTCCTGAGCATCAGAATTGTGATTCAAATAAACACAGATTTTAATCTCATACCTCTACCCAAATCCAAGAATTATGTTTAGTGTCCCAGAGGAAAGCACAAATTGTTGTATTTCTACTGGCCATAGAATTAACCCAGTTTGTCTACTTCTAAACGTTTTCCTCTCTACTCCTTATTTTTACTTGATATTGGTTTTCTGTTTGTGAGTGTGTGTATGGCTGCTTTTCTTTCTATAGATAAAAATGCACCCTGCTATCTTCCAAATCAGTAAGTCATATTCTCTATCTTTCTACAACATGTTAAACAACACTTGTTAAATAAAACATATCCATTCGGGCAAATGTTTTCCAAAGAACAAGAAGAAAGAAAAGATTTATCTTCACTTCACTCATCTTTCCTCTTAACTCTCTAAGTTAGGCTTGCAGAAGAGAACTTGGTGTGAGTGTATAAGCTTCTTTAGCTCATGAACCATGTTCCAATTTGACAAGTACTACCTCAGTAAGGTTTTCATAATTTATTAAGTTTAGGAGAGATTTTTGGGCATCATAGTACTCTTAGTTGCAAAAAAAATGTCCAAGGAGATCTTAAGATTTAGACTTAATTTCTAGCAGGCAAGTAAACACGTCATATAAGAGTTGGCTGTGTGATATAGTAAGACACATAGATGCAAGCTATGAAACTGAACATTTTAGTTAACATAGTGATAAAATGCTGTTGTTGTAGACATGGCAGGGAGAGGGAACCCTAGAGCCTACAGATATATTTACTTTGGCTGAAGCAATTTTTAAAGCAATCTAGATTTGAAAATCTTGACACAGGTCCCTCAAACCTCACTATTTCTATTTGTCTTACAGCAGGACAGCTTCCCTCATTTACATTACCTACACAATACCTGAAGGCATTTGCTTTGTAATCCCTGGAGAACCTTTAAAAATTCTCTCTGTCATAGTTTATGGGTCCTGTCAATATGTGAAATGGTTTCTATGCCTAACAATCCTCTTTACTATTTCAAATTGGTATAATATTCAACATGCACTAAGCCCTTAGGGGATTTTATGGGAAAGGTCAGCTGTAAGAGCCGATTATTGCTCATTATTATTAAGACTCCTTTGTTTCATTCAATCCCTTCATACAGTTGGGGAACACTTCTCAAGGGATGAGTTTATCTCTGTGTACTTTTGCAATAACAGTGGTATTCATTTGCAGTCTTTGCCTTCTTTTAATTCCTCCATAGTCAAAGAAATCCTCTTTTGTGGTTAATGCTTTTAAATTATTACTTTAAAATCTATCCCTTGTGATATGTAATAGATTTATCTTAACCTGTTACCTATGAACTTGCAGTGACTGTCTACTGGATACTTACCCCTTAGTCTTATTTACATTTTTTCCTAAATTTGACTCTCACTATTGGACAGAAATTCCTGATCCAAAATATGGAAATTAACACAAAAGTGCTTTTAAAAATCATATAATCACAACCATATTTTTAAAAATTACCCTTAAAATTATTATACTCTATAATAAAGCATTTCTTCTCCCTTGCCAGGAGTCATATTTGTCATCATTTAATGTATATGGTTTTCTTTTTCTTTTAAAAGATATTTTGTGCTGGTAACCCTGTGATGGTACAATTACAAAAAGCCACGGAAAAATGGCTGGGTTTTTCTCATTTCTCTTTAGTCTGCAGAAAGCTGTTAAGAGTGTTTTTCAAACCTTAACAATGTGAAAAATACGAAAACTACAAGATCACAATTTTAGTTGACCAATCAAAGAGTTGATAGGGCAAACAGTTGGCTGAATTACAAAGTGAGAGAAGCTTCTCCAAAGAGAGAACATTCAGTCTGGCTCACTTGTGACAGAACATGGGAGGAAGGAGTGGTCACCATACAAGAGAGTTAGATGAAATCAACTACAATATTTACAAATTTTGGACAATATGGGCTAATGTGTCTGCTGAGGGCTTCAGATTTAGTTGAGTTCTTGTTTTACTCACTAGCAAGCTTCCTCACCTTACAACCCACCATGAACTTCTACTGGGATCTCATGAGAAAGAATATGGCAGAGCAGGAGTTCAAAGACAGAACGCTGCCGAGACCAGCTTGGTCGGAGAGACCCTAAACCAGCGGCACTAGGGGAATTAAAGGCACACACACAGAAATATAGAGATGTGAAATGGGAAATCAGGGGTCTCACAGCCTTCAGACCCGAGAGCCTCGAACAGAGATTTACCCACATATTTATTAACAGCAAGCCAGTCATTACCATTGTTTCTATAGATATTAACTAAAAGTATCCCTTATGGGAAACAAAGGCATTGGCCAAAATAAAGGGATGGGTTGGGCTAGTTAACTGCACCAGGAGCATGTCCTTAAGGCAAGATTGCTCATGCTATTGTTTGTGGTTTAAGAACATCTTTAAGCCGTTTTCCACCCTGGGCGGCCCAGGTGTTCCTTGCCCTCATTCCCATAAACCCACAACCTTCCAGTGTGGGCGTTATGGCCATCATGAACATGTCACAGTGCTGCAGAGATTTTGTTTATGGCCAGTTTGGGGGCCAGTTTATGGCCAGATTTTGGGGAGCCTGTTCCCAACAGAACCCCTGGTTAGAACAGGCCTGGAGGTAATTAGCAGATGCTGGTTGGGTAGGAGGAAGGATTTCATGAAACTCTACCCCTCTGACTGGCTCCTTCTCTCATATGAACAAACCTTGACTCCAGAAAGAGGAAGCAAAACCCATAGTCTCTAAGGAACAACAGCAAAAAAACCCACTGTGGTGGAGGCGACAGCAGAAAATATATCTCTCCACTTAGGAGAGAGGCAGAAAACAATCATGCACCAAGGATCCTATTCCAGTACCAAACAGATGTGATCTGATAACACTTGAAAGGGCAGGAAAACTTTTCTCAAGCTTAACCACAGAAACAAGGCCAAGATTGACTGCCATGGAAAGGAGAAGCAATGCTGAGAAAGTCCAAACCCAAAGCTCAGATATACAAAGCCAAACTAAGCCTGAAGCTGAAACGGGACAACAGAAACTGATTGTCATCCCCACAATAAGCCTTGCACTGAGTGGCAACAGCAGTCAACACTGGGTGAGGGGCAACAACATGGAGGAAAAAACCCATGCAAGTGGGTAGGAATGACTGACAGCTAAAAATGGAGTACAAACCCTCAGAATATTCTCTGTCATCACAGCCCTCACCCTAACTGCAAGGAATGATAGCCCACAACTAGAAGAATCTGAAGTCTGTAATGCACTAAAAATAAAACCCAAGTCTAGCACAGCTTCTTCTATATTGATTCAAATTGCTATACCATTTTCCTAACAGAGGAAGAATCATTTCTAATGTAAATAATATTTACTTGTTTCAACTATTTTATTTTTGATGTTTTATACTGAAGTAAAAATAAGAAATACAAAACAGAAGGAAAAAAAAAACTATAGCTAAGAGATATGAAATACATAAATAGAACCAGTCTCAGAGATTACCTAGAGGTTAAAACCATTACATTGGGACTATAAAATAATTGTTAATGTATTAAACACTCAAGTGGAAAAGATAGACATCATGCATAAGCAGATGAGGAATGTTAGCAGAGACATGGGAACTATTAGAAAACATCAAGTGGAAATGCTAGACAAGAAAAACATTATATCAGAACATTATTCTGGCAGGCTTATCAACAGACTTAACATGGCTTAAGAAAGTATCATTAAACCTGAAAATAGATCAATATAAATTATCCTCACTGAAGCAAAAAGGGAGGAAAAGAGTGAAAAAATACAGAACAGAGATCTTCAAACTTCTCGTTTGATCAACTAGTCTAATGTGTAACTAGAATTACAGAAGGAGAAGAGAAAGAGAAGAGGACAGAAGAAATATTTGAAGGGACAAAGACTAAAAATCTTCAGAAGAAATTGTGAAACACATTCAACAACAAATCTAAAGAATTTACAAAACCCCAAGATAAGTAAATACCCAAATTTAAAACAAAACGAAAACACCACAAAACACATAGATACATCACACATGATAGTTGAAACAGCAGCAAATCAGAGACAAAGAGAAAAATCTTGAAGACAGCCAAGAGGAAAAAAATGGTAAAAGAACAAAGATAATAATTAAAACAGACTTCTTGTCAGAAATCATGCAAAGCGAAAAGCAATAGAATAATATCTTTAACTCGCTGAAAGAAAAAATCCTGTTCACCCAGAATATTAAATGCAGTGAAAAATGAAAGCAAAAAGGAACACCAGAAACACAAATTCTGAGAACTATATCATTGCCAGGAGACTTGTACTAAAATAAATTTGAAAGGATGTTCCTCAAACAGAGCTCATAATACCAGGTAGAAACTTTGATCTGCACAAAGTAATAAAGACTCTTAGATATGGAAGAACAAGGTAATTTTTAAGAATTTTAAATTATCAATTGCCACAAAAATAAATGTCTAAAGCAATCATATTAATATTGTATAATTTATAAAATAAGTAAAATTAAAACATGAGAATAATAGCAAAAAGGATAAAAGAATAAGTTTGGGAGAATATTGTCATGAGATTCTTACCCTGCATACGAATTAGTATAATAATGCCCAAATATAGACAGTGATAAGTAAAGATGAATATTGCAAACCATATAGCAACCAGAAAAAAATTAATTAAACTGGCTTAGGTTATCTGAAGTGGAAAGACAGAAGAGTTGTGAACAGTCAACAAGAAGTTGGAGGAGAAGATATTGCCAAGAACTTGGTAGCTGAAATTTTAGCTCATAAGTTCTAAGGCTTAAGAAACTGAGGATCAACCAGAGTGAAGAACCAAGATTTAGAGATAATATAGAGCCACATTAGGATGTTCAGTTGATGCTGAGAGATCTCAGCCACCAACGTGAGGGAGAGCTTCTCTCAAACTGTATATAGGGAGATGACCAACGGCTATTATCAGGAACCTTGGTATTCAATGGATTAGAACCACCACAAGAATTAGAAACCACTACCCATGCCTTATTCATATTTGAATACCCCAGGTGCCTAGCAAAGTACGCTGAACATACAGTAGTGAACAAGATAGACAAGTGCTTGTGTTAATGGAGCCTACACCCAAAGAAGGGGAGATGAATAGTAAACATGTAATCACATGCAGAAATATTGCAATTTGAGATAAGGATAAGTATTATAAAGTAAAAGAAAAAATGGGAATATGAGAGAGCCCCTGGTTGTGGGGAAACAAGCTGGTGTGATATCAGAGAAGGTCTCTCTCTAAAGAGGTGATATTTGAGCTGACTTGGAGATAAGAAGTATCCAGTCCTACAGTATAGGAAGAAGAAAGAGTAAACGAAAATCCCTGATGAAAGAATGTCCAGAGTGGTTGGAACCCAGACTGACAAGTGGCTAGAGCTACAGGCAGAAGCCACATTCTACAGGGCCTGGTAAACCATGCCATATGTTCAAATATTCTTTTCATTGAGATGGGACGCTTTTGGTATTCAAGCAGAAACATGACATTAACATTTTTAAAGAGTAAAACCAGAAGCCAGAATAATGCTACATAAAGACCACTGAACTAGGCACAATATTATTCTCAAATTTTTGGTGATACTGGGCTTAAATATGGACTCTAATTAATAGTAAATGTGACGAACACTTTCACTACTCCCTGTATAACTGCTGCTATCATTTAAGTGTTCATTATGTTCTAGAATCTTTGTAAAAGGTTTCCCCATGCATGATATCTAAACTTCACAATAGCTCTGACAGGAAATTGAGCCTTAGCAAGTTTAGATTAATTGCCACATGGTCACACTTTGTGATAGTTTCCTAATACTAGTGTAAAAAATTACTACAATCTGAGTGAATTAAAGCAACATACTTTATTATTGTATACCTCTGAGGTAAGAGGTTTAAAATATGTCCACAGGGCTGCATTTTTTCTGCAGGCTCTAGGGGGAAAACTGTCCCCTTGCCCATTCCAACTTTCAGAGCTTGCCCACATTCCTTGGCTTGCAGCCCCTTTCTCCATATTCAATGTGCATCACTCTAATTTTTTCTTTGCTTCTATCCTTAGCTTTTCTCCTGGACTCTAACTTCACTGCCTTCTTCTTTGAAGGATCCTTATGATTACATTTGTCCCACCTAGATAATCCGGGATCATCTTTCCATCTATCACTTTAATCACATGCAAAGTGCTTTAATCATATAATTAACACATTCACAGTTTCTAAGAATGAGATGGGCATCTTTAGGGAAACATTATACAGCCTACATATAGGATTTGTGCCCCCATCTTTTGGGGACAAGATGAAAGAAAAGTCACTATAAAGTGAAAGAATCTTTGCGCATAAAATAAGGAAATGCATTCGTCTTCCAGGAAAGACATTGACCTGGAGGGAATGACGGATGGATGTAGAGTAGAAAGGCAGGCTGGCCAGGAGCCTACAAGTGTGGAGCAGATTAGCATCACCTAAGGAAAATAGAATCAATTTGCCCTTCTTGTGCTGGGCCCAATAAATATGCCCTAAATATAAATCGCCTTATTCAATCTTCACAGCCAGTTTATAAACAACATATTATAGTCTGTATTAACCCATTCTCACATTGCTATAAAGAAATACCTAAGACTGGGCAATTTATAACAAATGAGGTTTAATTGTCTCACAGTTCTGCAGGCTGTACAGGAAGCATGGTGGCATCTGCTTCTGGGGAGGCCTCAGGAAGCTTTTACTCATGGTGGAGGGCAAAGCAGGAGCAGGTGCATCTCACATGGTGGGAGGAGTAGCGAGAGAGAGAGAGAGAGCAGGGAGGTACTACACACTTTTAAACAACCAGATCTCATGAGAATTATATCACAAGAACAGCACCAAGAGGACGGTACTAAACAATTTGTATTAGTCAGGGTTCTCCAGAGGGACAGAACTAATAGGATAGATGTATATTTGAAAGGGTGTTTATTAGGGAGAATTGGCTCAAACAATCACAAGGTGAAGTCCCGCAGTAGGCCACCTGCAAGATGGGGAAGAAAAAAGTCAGTAGTGGCTCAGTCCGAGTCCAAAAGCCTCAAAAGCAGGGAAGCTGACAGTGCAGCTTTTAGTCTAGCTGAAGGCCTGAGAGCCTCCAGCAAGCCACTCATGTAAGTCCAAGAGTCCAAAGGCCAGAGAACCTGGAGTCTGCTGTCCAAGGGCAGGAGGAGTGGAGAGAAGCAAGTGGCATGTCAGAAAGATAAGAGCCAGAAGACTCAGCAAATTGGTTTATCCCATCTTCTGACTGCTTTGATCTAGCCATGCTGGCAGCTGATTGGATGGTGCCTACCCACATTGAGGGTTGGCCTTCCTCTCCCAGTCCATTGACTCAAATGTCAATCTCCTCTGGCAACACCCTCACAAACACACCCAGAAGTAATACTTTACCAGCAACCTAGGCATCCTTCAATCCAATTAAGTTGACACCTAATATTAACCATCACACCATTCATGGAGGATCCACCCTCATAATCCAATCACCTCCCACCAGGCTCCACCTCCAACATTGGGGATTACAGCTCCATGTGAGATTTAGTGGGGACACAGATCCAAACCATGTCACAGTTCCACTTTTACAAGTGAAGAAACTTGAACTTTTTCATTTAGAAGTTAATGAAGTAGTGGGCCACTATCTGTATCTAGCTCAGATTCTAAAGCTTATGTTATATTATTTTTTAATTCAAAAATATCACAGAGAGAATCTTAAGAGAAAATTTGTCAAACTGGAACACTAGCCTAGGGAGTAGGTTGGGTAAATATGTCATATTGAAGAAGAGTTTGGAGATGGATCTAGAGATGATTAACTTGAAAGAGAGGACCAGGGGCAGTGGCTCATGCCTGTAATCTCAGCACTTTGGGGGGCCGAGGCAGGCAGGTGACCTGAGATCAGGGGTTCCAGATCAGCCCGCCCAACATGACAAAACTCTATCTCTACTAAAAATACAAAAAAATTAGCCAGGTGTAGTGGTAGGCACCTGTAGTCCCAGCTGCTCAGGAGGCTGAGGCATGAGAATCACTTGAACCTGGGAGGTGGAGGTTGCAGTGAGCCAAGATTGCAAGACTTAACTCCAGCCTGGGTGACAGACTGAGACTCTGTCTCAAAATAAATAAATAAATAAATAAATAAAATTAAAAAAGAAAGAGAGAAGGAATTGGGGATGATTAACTTGAAAAAGAAGTATTTGAGAAATCTTACAATAATGCTGTCATGTAGAGGAGTACCTAGACCTGGTACATAAAACTTAGAAAAAAAAGTCATAAGAAATATAGATTTGAGGTGGGGCTCATTGCTGAAAACAAAATTTAGAAAGCTCTAGATTTTTTTCTAGTGTGGTGGTAAGAAATTGGACTCTGGAACCAGAATGCCTGTGTTTGAATTCTGGCTCCTCCCATTTACTAGCTTTATTTCCTTGTTCAAAATATTTAACTTTCCTATGCCCAGGTCTCCTAACTCTAAATGAGGACAAAAGCAGTAGCTTTCTCATAAATTTTTTATAAGCATTCAATGAACTGATAAAGCATTTAATACTATTCCTGGCAATAATATGCACTCTACAAATGTTAGTTATTATAATTATAGGAGGATAAACTAACATAGTGAGTGCTAGTCACATGGAGAAATATAGACATGTGGGGTTGAAAGATCTCCATGACTAGAATGACTCAAACAAAAGTTAGTCAAACACGAAAAATGCTTGAGAGAAGATAACAGCATCTGGTAGAAAGTTAAGAGTAGGCCAACTTTCATGTTCCATGAAATGCTTGTAAAATGAGATGATAAAAACTATTTGTGACAGTTAATATTAGTTATCAACTTGATTGGATTGAAGGATGCCTGGATGGCTGGTAAAATATTGTTTCTGGTTGTGCCTGTGAGGGTGTTGCCAGAGGAGACTGACATTTGTGTCAGTGGACTGGGAGAGGAAAACCCACCCTCAGTGTGTAGGGGGGGTACCTTCTAATCTGCTGCCAGCATGGCTAGAACAAAGCAGGGGGAAGAAGGTGGGATAACCTTGCCTGCTGAGTTTCTGGCTTCCTTTTTTTTCCCTGTGCTGGATGCCTCCTTCTGCTCCTTCTACCCATAGACACCAGACTCCAGGTTCTTAGGGCTTTGGACTTTTAGATTTTCACCAGTGGTTTGCTGGGGACTCTTGTGTCTTTGGCCACAGACTGAAGGCTGCACTCTCGGCTTCCCTGCTTTTGAGGCTTTTGGACTCAGACTGAGCCACTACAAGCTTCTCTCTTCCCCAGTTTGCAGACAGCCCATCATGGGATTTTGCCTTGTAATCCTTTGAGCCAATCTCCCGAATAAACTTCCTTTCATGTGTAGATACATCCTATTAGTTCTGTCCCTCTGCAGAACCCTAACTAATACACTATTCCATGAGGTGAGGGTCGGGAAAAGGTAATTGGTTAAATAAGTTATAAATGATATCCTTGACTTGGGAATTAACTGTGTATATTATCATGTTAGAGTTCTGAGAAGTCCTACAGAAACAGAAGGCCACAAAACTTATTTTTAAACCCTTGATTTTCACCTGTGTACATGTATATATGTGTGTGAGTGTGTGGTGTGGGGAGGAGGGAGAGAGCCATAAAAAGAGAGAAAGAGACCCTTGTTGATATCTAGTGTATTTTCTTTGGAGTACAGTTTGTGAAATGTGAAATTAATAGACTAGATAATCTCTAAAGTACCTTTGCTTCTAAGCTATTATGCTTCTAGGTTTATATAACATGATTCCACATGTGTTAAAATAGCATGCTCTACAATAATGTGAACTCTCAGTTTATAACTTTATTTCACTATAGATTTACTAAACACTGCAATTCTTCAGATGCCTATGCCTACATCATTTTAAATTTTCCAAGAGGAATATTCCTAAATAGCAACTTCCTTTGGCAAGGGTACTTTCAGATTCTGAGCAGATGCCGTTGGTTTTTAGAACCAATTCAACAATAATTACTCTTTAATTCAGGATCAGCCAAAAAGAAATAATGGCACATTCATGGCAAATAACCAGATACATAAAATTCTGACCAGGTACGCCATACACTGCTTCAAAGGCCTAAGAAATATGTAAGATACAGAAAAATGTTTTGTAAACTGTAACTGTTAGCTGTTCATCCTTGCAAGAGTAAAATAGAATAATTATTTTTAAAATTATATCATATCCTGAACATGAGTTGGGTCTTTTTTTCATGTACTCAGCAAAATCACAGATTTGTAGTATTTGTAGTTCATAACATGAACACACAGCAGGCATGCTCCAGTTCTCTTAACAACTCTTCAAAGGAGGTGTTGTCATCAGAGAGCCCTGCTCCCTTTTTGTTCACTATACTGCAGACATCTTAATCTTTTTTCAAACCTCAAACATATCAAGCCTACACTTTCCTCAAGGTCTTGATGCTGCTGTATCCTCTGGTTGGAAATCTTTACTCAGATCTTCACCTTAGTTAACCTCTTTTCATTCAGATTTCAATTCACAATAGCCCCCTTAGAGAAACCTTCTCTGATAGCTCTTATCTAAAAGTGCAACACTCCTAACTAGTGACTAGTTATTCTTTGTGCTTATTGCTATTTGAAACTATGTTAATAATTTCTTTATTTTTACTAATTATATGAACCTACTATCATACACAATTTACTAGGCTGAAGCCTTGTCTGAAAAGCTTCTGTTCCTAGAAATATGCTTAGCCCATGGTTGATTCTCAATAAATATTATATTCTTTCTATTAATGAATAAATTTTATCTGCTATTTTGATTAAAAGAAGCAAAAACAAAAAATTTCCTTCTACAGAAAGCTTATTTTAATTTCAGTATACCTCAAATTCACTAACACGGGAGAATAGTTTTTTTTTAATGTTATATATATTCTTAATTAAATATGGACTTCTTACATAATGCCCAGGAATAGCTTACTAAGCGACTGTTAGTTAAGATTTGGTTGTCTCCACAGGGTCAATGGCAAAATGACTCAGAAGTTTAGCAACTGTAATTTACAGGTGAACCAGACAGACTAAGATCCTACCAGCTAGTTTTCACCATGTAGTTGAAATAAGCTAAGGATCCAAATTTATAATTGAAATAATTTTCATGTCTTTTCTAGCCACATAGGTTAAAAGAAAAAAAGAAGCCTGTAATTCTTTCCCACAGATTGGGAGACTGGGCATGTTCCTTTATCCCCAATGACAATAGCTTTGAACTGTGCTCCCAATAGGTAGGAAAATCAGTCACTGGGTTAGATAGAGTGCCTTTAGGCCTCACTTACTACAACCTCCTCTTTTTGTGGCTGTGGAAACCAGATGTTGGAAGAGTTATGCAACATGCTGGGGCCACACTGTGGTAGAAGAGAGATGAGAGTACTCAAAACCAGGGGCTTCAATTCTCCAGTTCAACTTTCTGTTCACTAGTTCACACCACCCTTCCCTGAATTTCTAGGAGTCTCCATTGCATGTCCAACTTCTTGATCACCTCTGTCACATCCCTCTTCGATCATTTTGGGAAAAATATCCTTATAACCAACTGAAATATTATTATATTCTAAACATATTCACTTATTAAATTTACCTATGATCCATAATCAACTATATTCAATTCTAGTCCTTGATCAATGCTTAAATAACTGATTATCTTCCATTATTCCCTACCAATCCACAGCATTATTAATGATATCTTTTGGGCTTAAAATTGAAACGAACTTATATTGCATTTATTTATGAGTCTATTTTTCAAAGTCATTTTAGGTTATTGTAACCTAAGCCCTCCCCTAGAAAATTATTAAATGGCCTAGCCATAACCTTGGAAAGCATGTGCTTAAATGCTGATAGAGGGATTTTGACTAGCAGGTGCAGTTGAAATAAATGCCTCTATGAACTACATTTTACTACATCCTAGTAACGGATTTCCTGATTCTCAGAGCTTCATTTTCCATTTTCATAATTATCATGCTGTTACTGTCATAGTAAAATAATGTTTATTCATCTTGCTATTTGTCCTTCATGATCATTTTATTATTGTTGTAAAAACCTAACGATTAAATTGGCAGAACAAAGCCACAACTAAATGGTGTTCACAGAGAAACGTTTAATAATTTCGTGACCTAAAGTTAGTTATATTTATAAAACCGAAGTGACTTTGAGGAATAAAATTTGTTTATTGATTTTTCCTTACATAAAATCATTTAGTTAAGAGGAATTTATCATGGATATGAAGATGTTACCATCAAGATTGATTTAGATTGACATACCCAGACTGAAGATGTGTTAAAACTATCATAAGACTGGCATCGATATATCACAGTCTCTGAACTATCAAAAATCACTGCAGTGTGAACAAGCGTAAAACTTTTTATTAACATACTCCATTGCTGAAACATAAATTTTGACTATAGTGTGCTCTGGACTTGAAAGAACTAACTCAGTAATCAAAAACCACAGTAATAGGATCAGCTAATAATGAGGAAAGTTTAACTAATGCATATAAATTAGCTATTCTTCTCCTGTCAGTAATTATTAGCAATTCTGCTTTGATAAAGAAATATCAGGCTCTGAAGCCAGACCAACTGGATTTAAATTTTAGCTTCACCATTTTATTGGCTATGTCGTCTAGGACAACTCACTTAACATATATTGGTCTCAGTTATTTCACAAATTATATGTGAATATTTTATACTGAGATTGTTGTGAAGAAAATATCTTAGTTATAACAGTACCTAATAAGTGATTGTCAAAGGTTAGCCCATAATATTAATAAGATGGTAATGTTGTTAATTAATTAACTCAGATTATACTAAAATCACTATGATGGTATGCACAAATTATTTTAAAACCTTTCTTTAGAGATTAGTCAATTCAAAATATGTAGTAATGTGGGTCATCTTTGTGTACAATGTAAATGCTGATTGTAATTTAGATGTGCAGAAATTGTCCTGCAAATAGATACTTAAGATTAACTAATTCTGAATGACATAACTTACTACCAGCTACTAATTTCAAGAAAAGCTTTTCTTGCGCCTTTTCTTTATTCCCCCAGAAAAATATTATATGAGTGACCACAAAAATATTCATAGCAAACTTATTCACAAAAATCTCAAACTAGAAATAACCCAAATAGCTACCAACAGGAGAATGGATTGAAATTATGATATATTCATACACTAGGATAGTATACAGCAATGAAAATAAATGAATTACTGATACACACAACATAGATGGATCTCAAAAAAACATGATGAAAGAAGTCATGCACAAAAGTGTACATATAATTCCCATCACATGAAGTTTAATAACAGTAAAAGTAACCTATGGTAATAGAAGTTAGAATAGTGCTACTCTAAAGTGCAAGGATGGTGAATACTAACTAGGAAGAAACATGAAGGAACCTTCTAGAGTAACAGAAATGTTCTCTATCTTGATCTGGATAGTGTATTTTCACATATACGTACACATGTAAAATTCATCAAACTGTACGTTTAAGATTTGTGAATTAGTAATGCATAAATTAGACCTCAAAAAACTAAATATATATAAAAGACTGAAAGCTGACAACTTAATTGCCTACGCATATCATTTTCATTTCTTAAATTTACACTAACTAGGACTTCCAATTCCAACCAAGATGGAATAACAAAGACATGATTTAATCTCTCACCTGAAATAACTAAAATGCAAACAAAATATAGACATCATTTAGACTGGGACAATGATGCCTAAAAGACAGAAACAAAGAATTGAGCCCTACATTTGTCCAGATTACTGCCTGGAGTTTTTAGGCTGCAGTACAGGGAAGGATAAACTTTAAGTGAATTAGGATAAATTTAAGAGGCATATTGTAGTCTATATAGCAAACACTAAGAAAATAAAGAAATTGAGCTAAAAATCTGACTATAAAATTAAAATATAAATATTTTATTAAAAGAAGTCAAAAAGGATAAAGGGGAAAAAAAGAGATGAGACAAATAATAACCAAATAGCAAAATAACAGACCTAAATAAATAATAGAAAAATTGCTTTTATATATAAAAGTAGAATGAAAACTTCAACCAAAAGTCAGAGACTGTCAGGCTCAATAAAAAGCAAGAATCACCTATATGCTACCTGCAAGGAACACAAATACAGTCACAAATCATCAAACATAAAATACCGGGAAAATATATTGCATGTAAATAGCAAGATTTAAAAAGGTAGAGTCTTTATATGGAGGCTTATAGAGGCTATATTAATATCAGAAAAATAGACTTCTAGACTGCACATTGCTAGAAACAAGTAGGGTAATGTCACAATAACAAAAGGTCAACACACCATGAAGACATGACAATTATACATATATATGTACATCATAACACGGCTTCAAAATATATAAAGCAAAACTTACAGAAATAAAAATAGACAAATACATAATTATAGTTGGAATATTTAACTTATTAGTTTCAGTAATTGATACTAGAGAAATAAGATCAGTAAAGGTAGAGAATAACACTAACAAAAGCTTTAATCTAACTGGCATTTACAAATCACTACACTTAACAATTGCAGACTTTGTCAGCAAGAAAGTCAGTAACAGAAGATAATTGCTGAGGGAGAAACAAGGACTGTGTGCCACATCACTCCCATGATTCAGTCAACCCCAAATCTCCCTTAGATCTTTCCTTCACCTCTCAAAGGCCTCACTTGCTGGTGCTGTTATGTCTACATTTAGGAAAATTAGAGAGAAAGGAAAGAAGAAAGTGATTGCTCTTTTCATAAGCCCCAAACGGAATATTAATCTATCTCTGCTCAATTTCTTCCCATTTATATTAGAGTTCTCTGTTTTACCTCTACTCAATTTGTTTGGTATTTTAGTAGCACTGAATTGCCCTTTTGACTGCAAGTTCTTGTGCTATTTGCTATTATGCTCAATGCTCTTCATATATATATATATATATATATATATATATTATACTTTAAGTTTTAGGGTACATGTGCACAACATGCAGGTTTGTTACATATGTATACATGTGCCATATTGGTGTGCAATGCTCTTCTACATAGTGGTTAGTATTGACAACTCTGAAGTCAGACACAAAGTTCAAACCATGGCTTCACCACTTACGAGTTGTGTGATTTATGACATGCTACTTAAACTCTGTTGTTTTTTTTTCCTCACATGCAATGTAAGTATGGTAACTATATAATAGAGTTATGAAGATTAAATGTACAAAATATTTTGAATAGTAATTACTCAATAAAAATTAGCTACCATTATTATTGATATTTCAAGTAGAGGAATAAACATATCCCTGGGGATCCAAAGGCTGTGGTTAGCATTAAGAAAACTCAAATTATTTTTGGATCCAGGCAGTTGGCTAGCTGGTTAACAGCCTTTATTCTTGCGGTTCCTTTTTGATTTTCAAAAATATTTTGTGTAAATTTTCTATTAAATACTATTTCAAAAATACTACCTTTTTTTCAGCTTCTAGTAAAAAGTCTCTAAAATACCAGGGAGTAATGTCCTAGCCAGCGGCTGACAGTATTCTTAGCTGAGGAGTGTCTTTTATGACTTCTTTATGGTGTTCTCTGAAAATTAACAAGGTGACTGCATTAAAACATTTATTAGTCTGTTTATGCTTTGGCACTCTTGTTAGACTTTTATTTAATTTCCAAGAGGGATAATGATTGGGAAAAGGTTCTATATAAACAGAAAGTGTGAGTAGCAAAGGAAACTGATACATATCCTAATGGAATGCACATGTCCTGAGTGCTATAAAAATGCTACCTCTGACATGACCATAAAATGTTAGAGACCAGAGATTTCTCAGATTACAAAATTTTGGAGTTGGATTATACCTAGGAGATTAGTTTGACAAATTTCTCATTTTATAGGTTTGGGAAAAAAATGAGACAAAAAAATTAAGTAACTTAGTCAAAATTAAATCTCAGAACAAGAGCCTCTTGACTTACAGTGCAATTTTCTTTCCACTATGCCAGTTTTCCTCTCTTGTTGATTTCCCTTCTTGAATGATAGTTTCTAAACTCAAAGCTGAATTTACTTTTCCATGGCCTAAACAGACTTTCATTCAGAAATGTTTCCATTAATCATTAAAATAGTTGATTGAGACTTAAACCAAATATTACTCGGTTTAAATTCTTTTGGAATAACCTAACAAGTCTTTCTTCCTCCTAAAAGTCAGAACTCCGAGTTACTTAAAGATTTGAAATAGACTGTCTTCAAAATTTATTAGTACATAACTAAGGCATCAATAAGTAACCAAAGAAGTATGTGGGATTTCTATCAACAATGAGCTCTTTAAGGAGAAACAAAAATTCAGTTTCTCAAAGAGTGTGAGTATAACTGTTCTGATTTCAACCAAGAGAGTAGCCAGGATGGGTTATTTGCACGATTTAATCTACTTAACAGATAAGTTTTATTTTATTTATGGACAATATTGATGTGAGTCATTCAGTCTAGAAAACATTTCCTACAGATTTTAGAAAACTAGACCTCTTGACAGCGTCAAACTCTAGAGATGGAAGAGTTCTTGAGAATACATAGACTATTCCTATACAGAAAACAAATCTAGTAAGTCTAATTAAGTAATCGGGGGGGAAAATGAACAAGCCTATATCAGACTCAATGTTCTCCTCTAAAAATTATTCACATATGGGCCCCAACTGTAGGTCAAGGCCTCAAATTAAGGTTTAATACTATGTGTTGCCTTGACGTCTGGTGAGATCAAGAGGGCCTCAAATGGCCCAGGTGCAATTTCCCCTCCCCACTCTGCTCCCATGGATAAATTCCACTAGCCAAACAATACTCCTTATTAAGCAGACCAGGCACAATTCCTGCTTATTATCCCTGAATAGCAGGTTGCAGTTCCCTGCCAACCTACAGAATTATTCTAACAAGCCAATGTCATCATCTTCATCCCATGGGAACAAAATGGCACCCCACCCTATTGTTACTAAGAATCCTACCTGCCACAGCTCCTGGTTATTCACTCTGTTCCCAAAGGTAACCCCTGTGTGGCCCTACATAGTATGCAGTGTCCTTCTCTCCCGGCTGTGGGTACATTGACTAATAAACTGCTGTCGATCTCATCTGTCCAGTGTTGAGTGTCCTATATTCAGCCATCCCATAATTCTAAGGCAGGAATCCTTTCATCAACGAAGTAAATGGGAGACAATCAAAACACATGCATAAATGATTTTGTATTATAGCAAGTTGAATACATTAGCTGACAGAGGAGACGCCACTGGGCTGGTCCTCTTCCACCCTGTCTGCATGACATACTCAAACATCCTTGACCCATGCACCTCCTTTAAGGCATATAACCATTAAAATTACAAAACAGACATTTTGTATTTCTTATCCTTTTTCCTGTAGGTTGCCAGCTGTTTCCCATTTCAGACAACAGAATGAACCAAGAAAATGAATGAAAGGCTGAATGAGAGATTACATAAAAGAAAGTGACAGGTGTTACACATTCGACTGAATGTGCCTCATTATCATCTTTAAAAAGGACAGATTATCATTTTTAATTTAATATAAGGAAAAGAATAGTAAACGGTTTCACTTGGATTGTTAATACTATGATTACACCAGTATTACAGAATAATTTTTATAAAACACTTACAGGAGATTTACAGGTCATGATGGTAGTCTTAAAACAGATTTATATCCCTTGCCTCCTAAGGACTTGTTGAAATGTTCATAAAGCAATAAATATCGTACAAACCAACAACAGAAAAACAGATCAAGAAGTGGAACCAGGAGAATGGAAGTGATTTTCATAAATTTCTAAGGAAAATGATTGCTTACTGACTACTGAGGCAGAGCAGAAGTTATAATCTGGAAAATGTGCCAAGGACACTGCAGTGAGAAAGGCAGCTGACTCAGAGAAAGTGGGGGTTCAGAATCTATAAGTCAGAGAGAGAGCATGTACAGAAGTAAAAAAGAGGGGCAAAAAATGAGGAGATACATTTATGAGTCTGAAAACAGAATATCCCCACACCCACTCTCCTAATCTAGACGGCATAATAACAACTGGAAGCTAACCAAAGGAATGATGTTCCTAATATTGCTGTGTCTCTTTTTTTTTTTAATTCATTCTTTTTGAGATGTGGCAAGCTCCTTCCATCTAAAACGTTTAAGTTTTTTCATCTCAAATAAGTTTTATTATCATTTGGAATATTATATCTTCCAGTAGATATTGGTCATTTGTAGTTGCTTGACATCTTGAAATATCATTCCTAAATACTGGTAATTTTCTACAGTGCCACTTCCACTCCTCAAGTTAGAAGAAAAAATACCTGGCTGGGGGAATTGATCTTCCAGAAGGGCTAGTGATAGATATGTCATGCTTTTGGGTCACAGTAGGGTAGAAAAGCTTTTGCCTCCAGTCCTAAGTAGTGACGCTAATGTCGTTTGTGCTATAGAAGGCTTTTTGTGCTTGGGCATTACTCTTGGCTATCTAGCTTCAGAATCTGATCCTCAGTCCTGGATGGCAAAAGTCCTCAGTGCTGAGGGCAGTTAGAGTTTTGCTAGGGAAGCCCCCAGGTTTTCCTAGGGTGTTACATCAATAGCCATGCTAACTTTCCAGCCAGGCTGCAGAGATATGACCAAATACATTTTAAAAAATTATTTTATTTCTTCAACTTGACAGTGGGCATTCTCTTGTTTGCAGGAAGAATTTTAACAAACATATGTTTCATCTGTTCAATTTTCTCCTTAAAGAAATCTTATTATTAGCTTATGTGGTCTTCTACATCATCCATGTCTTTTATCAATATAGTCACAATTTTATTTCTTTGTACTTTTGCACTGCCTGAAGATTTTATATTTTATCAAATATTCCAGAAACCTAACTTGGTAGTCATTTTCCTTTTTTGATTTCTCTGCTACTATTTAAAATTCTAAAATCATGTATTTTTTCCCAAACGTCCTTTATGAACTCTAATCATAGGTACTTGAAAGTGTATAGTACACTTAAATTAAAATGTGTTTTTTTGTTTCTCCCATTAGTCCTCTGTCCTATAAAGGCATTTGTCCTTGTTCTGTTTTTGCCTGCTGAAAAATCACTGCACTCTGCTATGAAGTGCAATCACTCTGCCTAGCAATGACAGTGGATGTGGGATACTTCAGCATCAGGACTCATTATCTGTTACACTCTCCCTAAGAGACTGTAGATAATAAAATGGGAAATTTACTCCAATGGGCCCAAAGCAAAAGCCTCAGCAAACTGAGCCCTCACCACTGAAATATGCTGAGGAGGGGAAGATGTGCAGTTACATGTGGCAAGGAGCCCTAACACTATTGCCACACTTGAGTGCTGAATAGCTTTAGGGACAGGCAGTATCTTGCAGTATTTACATGCAACAATAACATAACAGCAGTTCTCCCAACTGGGTAAATTATTTGAAAGTCACCAGCCTCTCCCAAACTGTCATTTTTCTTATCTTAAACATTAGATCTGAGATATATCCAGTGAGAACTGAAGCTAACATAATTTCCTTTTCCCCCGTTAAATTATATTGGGACCAGGCACATTTCTTATCTTTGGAAAATTCAGAACATACTATTTTTCATGGCATTAATATATTTTTTCAGTAATGTGGAAATTCTTTTACATTTTATACAAAGTCTACTGAAATACAAAGTCAATTGATCATAAATATCATTTTACTTTGTCAAATATATTATTTATTAATTAAAACACTGACCAGACTTTTATTCTCACCCAGAAGAAAAAGAAGTACTTACTTATTGAAAAATATGATTTGAAACAGTTCATTCATTCAAACTCAACTAATTAATTTATAAAATCTTAGAGAATATTAATCATACCCATGGTTCACCTTAGGACAGATAAAAAAGATGGGTCTGCCTGGTCAATTTTGCTAAATTTTTATTTTATCTATATTAACATTTTTTTTTGAATTTTAAAAGAGAATTTACTCACAACTTGAATTAGATTTTTCTTAAAGTGGTTTATTATTATTATTATTATTATACTTTAAGTTTTAGGGTACATGTACACAATGTGCATGTTAGTTACATATGTATACATGTGCCAAGCTGATGTGCTGCACCCATTAACTCATCATTCAGCATTAGGTATATCTCCTAAAGCTATCCCTCCCCCCTCCCCCCACCCCACAACAGTCCACAGAGTGTGATGTTCCCCTTGCTGTGTCCATGTGTTCTCATTGTTCAATTCCCACCTATGAGTGAGAATATGCAGTGTTTGGTTTTTCAGTCTTGCGATAGTTTACTGAGAATTATGATTTCCAATTTCATCCATGTCCCTACAAAGGACATGAACTCATCATTTTTTATGGCTGCATAGTATTCCATGGTATATATGTGCCACATTTTCTTAATCCAGTCTATCATTGTTGGATATTTGGGTTGGTTCCAAGTCTTTGCTATTGTGAATAGTGCCGCTATAAACATACGTGTGCATGTGTCTTTATAGCAGCATGATTTATAGTCCTTTGGGTATATACCCAGTAATGGGATGGCTGGGTCAGATGGTATATCTAGTTCTAGATCCCTGAGGAATCGCCACACTGACTTCCACAATGGTTGAACTAGTTTACAGTCCCACCAACAGTATAAAAGTGTTCCTATTTCTCCACATCCTCTCCAGCACCTGTTGTTTCCTGACTTTTTAATGATTGCCATTCTAACTGGTGTGAGATGGTATCTCATTGTGGTTTTGATTCGCATTTCTCTGATGGCCAGTGATGGTGAGCATTTTTTCATGTGTTTTTTGGCTGCATAAATGTCTTCTTTTGAGAAGTGTCTGTTCATGTCCTTTGCCCACTTTTTGATGGGGTTGTTTGTTTTTTTCTTGTAAATTTGTTTGAGTTCATTGTAGATTCTGGATATTAGCCCTTTGTCAGATGAGTAGGTTGTGAAAATTTTCTCCTAAAGCAAGTCCTGAGTGACCTACAAAGAGACTTAGACTCCCACACATTAATAATGGGAGACTTTAACACCCCACTGTCAACATTACACAGATCAACAAGACAGAACATTAACAAGGATACCCAGGAATTGAACTCAGCTCTGCACCAAGTGGACCTAATAGACATCTGCAGAACTCTCCACCCCAAATCAACAGAATATACATTCTTTTCAGCATCACACCACACCTATTCCAAAATTGACCACATACTTGGAAGTAAAGCTTTCCTCAGCAAATGTAAAAGATCAGAAATTATAACAAACTGTCTCTCAGACCACAGTGCAATCAAACTAGAACTCAGGATTAAGAAACTCACTCAAAACCACTCAACAACATGGAAACTGAACAACCTGCTCCTGAATGACTACTGGGTACATAACGAAATGAAGGCAGAAATAAAGATGTTCTTTGAAACCAACGAGAACAAAGACACAACATACCAGAATCTCTGGGACACATTCAAAGCAGTGTATAGAGGGAAATTTATAGCACTAAATGCCCACAAGAGAAAGCAGGAAAGATCCAAAATTGACACCCTAACATCACAACTAAAAGAACTAGAAAAGCAAGAGCAAACACATTCAAAAGCTAGCAGAAGGCAAGAAATAACTAAAATCAGAGCAGAACTGAAGGAAATAGAGATACAAAAAACCCTTCAAAAAATAAATGAATCCAGGAGCTGGTTTTTTTGAAAGGATCAACAAAATTGATAGACTGCTAGCAAGACTAATAAAGAAGAAAAGAGAGAAGAATCAAATAGACGCAATAAAAAATGATAAAGGGGATATCACCACTGATCCCACAGAAATACAAGCTACCATCAGAGAATACTACAAACACCTCTATGCAAATAAACTAGAAAATCTAGAAGAAATGGATAAATTCCTTGACACATACACCCTCCCAAGACTAAACCAGGAAGAAGTTGACTCTCTGAATAGACCAATAACAGGCTCTGAAATTGTGGCAATAATCAATAGCTTACCAACCAAAAAGAGTCCAGGACCAGATGGATTCACAGCCGAATTCTACCAGAGGTACAAGGAGGAACTGGTACCATTCCTTCTGAAACTATTCCAATCAATAGAAAAAGAGGGAATCCTCCCTAACTCATTTTATGAGGCCAGCATCATCCTGATACCAAAGCCGGGCAGAAACACAACCAAAAAAGAGAATTTTAGACCAATATCTTTGATGAACATTGATGCAAAAATCCTCAATAAAATACTGGCACACCAAATCCAGCAGCACATCAAAAAGCTTATCCACCATGATCAAGTGGGCTTCATCCCTGGGATGCAAGGCTGGCTCAATATACGCAAATCAATAAATGTAATTCAGCATATAAACAGAACAAAAGACAAAAACCACATGATTATCTCAATAGATGTAGAAAAGGCCTTTGACAAAATTCAACAACGCTTCATGCTAAAAACTCTCAATAAATTAGGTATTGATGGGACGTATCTCAAAATAATAAGAGCTATCTATGACAAACCCACAGCCAATATCATACTGGATGGGCAAAAACTGGAAGCATTCCCTTTGAAAACTGGCACAAGACAGGGATGCCCTCTCTCACCACTCCTATTCAACATAGTGTTGGAAGTTCTGGCCAGGGCAATTAGGCAGGAGAAGGAAATAAAGGGTATTCAATTAGGAAAAGAGGAAGTCAAATTGTCCCTGTTTGCAGATGGCATGATTGTATATTTAGAAAACCCCATTGTCTCAGCCCAAAATCTCCTTAAGCTGATAAGCAACTTCAGCAAAGTCTCAGGATACAAAATCAATGTACAAAAATCACAGGCATTCTTATACACCAATAACAGACAAACAGAGAGCCAAATCATGAGTGAACTCCCATTCACAATTGCTACAAAGAGAATAAAATACCTAGGAATCCAACTTACATGGGATGTGAAGGACTTCTTCAAGGAGAACTACATACCACTGCTCAATGAAATAAAAGAGGATACAAACAAATGGAAGAACATTCCATGCTCATGGGTAGGAAGAATCAATATTGTGAAAATGGCCATACTGCCCAAGGTAATTTATAGATTCAATGCCATCCCCATCAAGCTACTAATGACTTTCTTCACAGAATTGGAAAAAACTACTTTAAAGTTCATATGGAACCAAAAAAGAGCCCGCATTGCCAAGTCAATCTTAAGCCAAAAGAACAAAGCTGGAGGCATCACGCTACCTGACTTCAAACTATACTACAAGGCTACAGTAACCAAAACAGCAGGGTACTGGTACCAAAACAGAGTTATAGATCAATGGAACAGAACAGATCCCTCAGATATAACGCTGCATATCTACAACTATCTGATCTTTGACAAACCTGAGAAAAACAAGCAATGGGGAAAGCATTCCCTATTTAATAAATGTTGCTGGGAAAACTGGCTAGCCATATGTAGAAAGCTGAAACTGGATCCCTTCCTTACACCTTATACAAAAATTAATTCAAGATGGATTAAAGACTTAAACATTAGACCTAAAACCATAAAAACCCTAGAAGAAAACCTAGGCATTACCATTCAGGACATAGGCATGGGCAAGGACTTCATGTCTAAAACACCAAAAGCAATGGCAACAAAAGCCAAAATTGACAAATGGGATCTAATTAAACTAAAGAGCTTCTGCACAGCAAAAGAAACTACCATCAGAGTGAACACGCAACCTATATTAACATATTTTATGTCTTCTTTCTGGTGTGCTAAGAGACCCAGATAGAAAATATACAGTTACACATTTAGGTGTCTCAGATAAAAATCATGTCTATCTATCTATTACTACATAATTATAAGGCAAGTACTACGTGACTCTACCCGTAAAAAAAGTTAAAGAAACTAACCTATGAATATATTTTTTCTTTTAAAAATACAAACAACTTCTAAATAGAATGTGGGTCAAAGAAGAATCTCAAAAAAGTTTTAAATATTTTGAAGTAAATGGAAATGAAAATACAACTGATGAAGTTAAAATAAGGCCGTGAGGAAAATATACAGCATTAAATGTGTATTTCAGAAAAGGCAGAAGATCTTAAGTCAACCATCTGACCTTCCACCTTAAGAAACTAGAGAAAGAAGAACAATTTAAGACTAACAAGCAGAAGAAAATAGGAACAATTAGAATGGAAATCAATAAAATTGAAAACAGGAAAACAATAGAGAAAATCAATGAAAACAAATCTCATTTTTAGAAAAGAACAATAAACTTGATAAACCTGTAGTGGTCAGGATAACCACGAATAAAAGAGAAATGACACAAGTTCCTAATATAAAAAAATGAAGTAGGAGTTGTCATTACTGGTCTCATCGACTTAAAAGGGATAATAAAGAAATGCTGTGATTAGTTGTATGTGTACAAATATAATAATTAAAATGAAAAGAACTAATTCCTTAAAAGACATGTACTACAAAAACCCACACAAAGAAAAATTATCTGTTTAGGCTTATATATGCATTAAAGACATTGAATCAATGATAAATACGCTTCAAAAAATAAAGCAATAGGGCCGGGCATGGTGGCTCACGCCTATAATCCCAGCATTTTGAGAGGCAGAGATGGGTGAATCACTCGAGGCCAGGAGTTTAGGACTAGCCTGGCCAACGTGATGAAACCCTGTCTCTACTAAAAATATAACAATTAGCCTGGCGTGGTGGCGCAAGCCTGTAATCCCAGCTACTCGGGTGGCTGAGGCAGGAGAATCGCTTGAGCCTGGGAGGCGGAGGTTGAAGTGAGCCAAGATCTTGCCACTGCACTCAAGCTGGGTGGTACAAAAGTAGTAGGTTAAGATGGTTTTACTAGCACACTCTACTAATATACTAGTAAAAATCAGGTAAAATAGGTTAGGATGGTAGTAAAACCATCTTAAGAATGAATTGATATTTAATAATGAATACCAGTCCTTCATAATCTCTTTCAGAAAATAGAAGCAGAGGAAACACTTCCTAACTCGTTTTCTGAGGCTAGTATTACCTTGATATAAAAGCCAGATAAAGATATTACAGGAAAGGAAAGCTACAGACCAATAACCTTCATAGGCATAGATATAAAAATTGTCAACAAAATGCTAGCAAATTGAATCTAACAATGTGAAAAAATAATTATACACCATGATCAAGGGGGATTCATTCTAGGTATGCAAGGCTGGTTCAACACTTGACAATTAATTAATATAATCACATGAACAGGCCTCAGAAGAAAAATCATATAATTATATGAATTAATGGAGCAAAAGCATTTCATAAAATCTAACATTCATACTTGATAAAAACTCTTGATCAAGCTAGGAATACAGAGGAACCTCTTCAACTTGGTAAGAACATCTACAAAAAAACTATACTAACATCATACTTAATGGTGAGAAATGAATACTTTCCCATAAGATTGGGAACAAGGAAAGGCTGTCCCCTCTCAGCACTTCAGTTTAACAGTATGCTGGAAGCCCTAGCTAGTAAAATAAGGCAAGAAAAGGAAATAAAATGTATATGGCTTGGAAGGAAGAAAACAGTCTTGTTTAAAGAGGATATGGTTGTCTATATAGAAAATCCCATTGAATTCACCACAGGAAAAAAACCCTCCTGGAACTAAGAAGTGACTATATTGTGAGTGATAGAGAAGTTAATTTAAAAAATAAAATAAGACAAACAACAAAAAAAGAAATGGTTATAGCAAGGTTGCAAAATACAAAGCTAATAAGAAAAATCAATTGCTTCCCTACATAATAGCAATGAATAATTGAAATTTGAAATTAAAAAACACAATGTTATTTATAATTGCTAGAAAATTATGTACATATGAATCTAACAAAATACATAAAGAACCTACATGAAGTAAACTATAAAACTCTGATGAAAGAAATAAAAGAAGACCTAAATAAATGAAAAGGTATTCTATGTTCCTTAATTGGAAGACTCAATATTGTTAAGATGTCAATTGTTAAGATTTACTTCAATTCCAATCAAAATCATAGAAAGCTATCTTGTGAATATGAAAAAGCTGATTCTAAAATTTATATGGAAGGCAAAACCACAAAAGAATCAATGTAATACTGATAAAGACCAAAGCTGGAGAATTGACACTACTTGATTTTAAGACTTATTATTAAGCTACAGCAATCAAGACAGTGTGGTCTTGGTGAGAAAAATAGGCACATAAAACAACGCAACCAAATAAAGAGTTCAGAAACAGAGCTGAACCAATATAGTCAACTGAACTTTGACAATGGAACAAAGACAATCCTATGGAGAAAAGAGAGTCTCATTAATAAATAGTGCTTGAATAATTAGACATTTATATGCAAGTAAATGAATCTAAACATAGACCTTTTACAAAAATTAACTCCAAATAGATCATAAACTTAAAGATACAACATAATACCATAAAACTTCTAGAAGATAACAGAAAAAAATTAAGGCTTGGACTTGGTGATGTTTTTAGACACAATATTAAAAATACATCTCTTAAAGAAAAATTTGATGAATTAGAATTTATTTAAATTAAAAATTCTGCTCTGTGAAAGATGCTTAAAAGAATCAAAAGACAAGTCATAGACTGAGAGAAATTATTTTTCAAAATATACAAAAATATTTTTGAAGTGCAACAATAAGAAATAACTTAAAAATTAGAAATAACTTTAAAAAATTAAAAATTAAGAAAAGAATAACTTAATTAAAAATTTGTCACCATAGAATTGCAAATTAAAGCAACAGTGAAGTGCACACCTATTACTATGGCTAGAATCCAAGTCCTGACAATACCAAATGTGAGTGAGAACGTAGAACACAAGAAACTCTTATTCATCATTGGCTGGAATGAACTTTTTTTTTTCTTTTTGGAGTGATAGAGTTTCACCATGTTGCCCAGGCTGGTCTTGAACTCTTGGGCTCAAGCAAACACCAGGCCAGAGAATGAAACTGGATCCTCATTTCTCACCTTATACAAAAATCAACTCAAGATGGATCAAGGACATAAATATAAGACCGGAAATTATAAAAATTCTAGAAGATAACGTTGGAAAAACCCTTCTAGACACTGGCTTAGGCAAGGGTTTCATGACTAAGAACCCAAAAGCCAGTGCAATAAAAACAAAGATAAATAAAGATAAATAGCTGAGAATTAATTAAACTAAAGAGCTTTTGCGCGTCAAAAGGAACAGTCAGCAGAGTAAACAGACAACCTACGGAGTGGGAGAAAATCTTCACAATCTATACATCTGGCAAAAGACTAGTATCCAGAATCTACAATGAACTCAACAAATTAGCAAGAAAAACAAACAAACAATCCTATCAAAAAGTGGGCTAAGGGCATGAATAGACAATTCTCAAAAGAAGATATACAAATGGCCAACAAACATATGAAAAAATGCTCAACATCACTAATGATTAGGGAAATACAAATCAAAATCACAATGTGATATGACCTTACGCCTGCAAGAATGGCTATACTTAAAAAAATAAAAATAAATAAATATTGGCATGGATGCAGTGAACAGGGAACACTTCTACAGTGCTGGTGGGAATGTGAACTAGTACAACCACTATGGAAAACAATGTGGAGATTCCTTAAAGAACTAAAAGCAGAATTAACATTTTTATAGCCACTTTGGAAGATAGGTAGTCTATTACATAGCTACACATAGGCTTATAATATGATCCAGGAATCATTCATCTAAGTATTTATTCATTTGAAAACTTATGTTCACATAAAAATCTACATGTGAATATGTGCAGCTTTATTCATAATCATCAAAAACTGAAAGCAATAAAGATATCTTTCAATGGGTAGATGAGTGGATAAACTGTGGTACATTCACACAGTAAAATATTATTTATCAATAAAAAGTAATGAGCTATGAAGCCATGAAAGGACATACAGGAACCTTAATATTGCTACATCTGAAAAGGATACATACTGCATGATTCCAATTATAACACATTCTTGAAAAGATAAAGTTGTAGTAATGCTGAAAAGATAAAATTGTAGTAATGCTAAAAAATTAGTGGTTGCCAAGGGTTCAGGGGAGTGAGGAGGGTTGAATATGTGAAACATGGGGGATCTTTTAGAAGTCTGAAACTACTCTGCAAAATAGTGTGATTGTGGGTACATGACACTATACCTTGTGAAAACCCATAGACCTCACAGCACAAAGAGAGAAACTTAATGTATGCAGATTGTTAAAAATTATTTCAAAGTTTGGGGAGGTCCCAGAATGGAATGCAGAATATGAGAAAACAGTCTAACTATATGATAAATGTATGAAACTATCTCACAGAAAAGGTAGAGGAAAAGGTGCTGACCTAAGTAACCATGTAAATGAGTGGAGTTTATACGACTAAAGGCAAAAGAAACTGTACACCAACACCATATTTTAATTGAGAAAGTTGTTCCTATGAAAGTATAGATTAAGACTTCCGATGCCACTGTATAGGTACACTAGAATTGAATAAGTAAACAGGTGGTTTAGTTATTAAGTAAACAGGTGGTAGATGATGGGAGCCACGTTTCTCACTCTTGAAGTGTGAAGTTACAGATAAGGAAAACGAGGCTAGGATGATCCCTATGATAATGAATTATATGAGCCAGAGATGTCATTATAAACTCAGGTTTAGCTAAAAATGGATACAGATGGTTTCACATAGAAATATTGATAGATATGGGTATATACATAGGTTAGTATAGATACGCATATTTCCTTGCTCTGTTGGATCTTGAGAGGGCCTAGAATCAATTAGCACATCTTCAGTACCAATAAACACATCTAATAGCTCCTACTACCATCCTTCACTACAACGAACCAGGTTTCCTGAAAGAATAAGCAGATTCTAGGACTAGAGGGGGAAATAATATAAGATAAGGTTAGAATATCTTATACTACCAGAAAGCAAGGAAGTGTTAAACAAAAAACACAATGATGGTGTCAAAGGGACACAGAAGTCAACTGAAAGAGCTCTCAGTGGTCAAAGCTGGAATAGAAGGAACAATAAAAGAAATAAAGTAGCATTGGTTACAATCCAAAATAAGATGAATATCTATGAGTCGATACTGATACAAATAAATGAGAAGAATAGACAAATCTCCAATGCAGAAGATTTCAAAACAATTTCTACAGATACTCCACTCTCAAATGGATGGAGCATAACTCCCCAGTCCTTAATGGGTGCTGTAAATAGTGACTTCTTTCCATCCAGTGTGGAAAGGGAACAAGAACACCGTAACTTTACAGTGGAGAATCCTTACAGTATCACCTCAGCCAGATGATCAAGATCAACATTAACAGTGATAAGTCATTGTATTAGTTCATTTTCACACTGCTATAAGGAACTACCCAAGGCTGGGTAATTTATAAGGGAAAGAGGTTTAGATCTATACAGCTGGGGAAGTCTCAGGAGACTTGCAATCATGGCGAAAGGGGAAGAAGGCACGTATTATATGGCGGCAGGTGAGAGAGAGAAGTGCAAGCAGGGGAAATGCCAGACGCTTATAAAACCATCAGCTCCCATGAGAACACACTCACTATCATGAGAACCGCATGGGGGAAACCACCCCCATGATCCAAATCACCCCCAACCAGGCCTCTCCCTCAACACCTGGAGATTACCATTCAAGATGAGATTTGGGTGGGGACACAGACCCAAACCATATCAGATATGTTGATAGTATATTCTCCCCTGATGTGATGTAGTAAAAATCACACTTTATCTTTGTGGTCTTCCTCTCAAAAATCCAGGACCTCAATCTAATCATGAGAAAAACATCAAACAATACCCAGTTAAAGGACACTCTGTAAAATACCTGACTAGTACTCTTCAAAACAGTGAAGGTCATCAAAAACAAAGTAAATCTGAGAAACTCATCTCTAAGAGGAAGCTAAGGAAACAGAACAATTAAATGTAATGTGGTATCCTGGATGGAACCTAGAACAAAGAAAAGGACATTAGGTGAAAACTAAGGAAAACTGAATAAAGTATAAATTTTGGTTAAAAATATGTATTAATATTTGTTCACCAATTATAACAACTATACTGTAGTTACATAAATCTTAGTAATAGAGGAAATTGAGTGAGGGAATATATAGGAACTCCATTATCTTCATAGAGTTTCTATAAATCTAGAACTGTTCTAAAAAATAAAATTTATTAAAAATAAAAAAGACAAATCCATTTTTGTGCATTGCCAAATCTGAAGAGATCAACTAAAAAAAAATAGAAAAACATATATTTCAACAAAAAGAAATCCCAAATGCAGATTTTCCTTTTTGCTAAAAGATCATCTCCTTGTTTCTTTTAACAGCAATAGAGTTTTATAAAACAATCAGAAAAGACTGTTAAGCTTTTAGAAGGCATTTGTTCTTACACAATTTAATACATTTTCATCTATAATAAACTATAACAATTATTACCTAAATTGCTAAATTGAACGTAACTATTGCCAATCTATAAATGGCTTTTCATTATTATCATAAATGCATCACTATTCATATTATTAACATATGGTGTTAACTCTGAAAATCAGTCCCCAAGAAAACTAAGAGTGAAATTGTTCTCATGCCAATTTTGTCTCTGAATCCCTTGGATTAATTTTCAATTAACTATGTATCTGCAGTGAATAGAGGCAAGATTATCTCTGTTAATGTTGGCTTTAAGTAGATATTGTTTAATATAGGTAGTGATTAAAGTAAACACTCAAGGAAAAATGTTGTGGTGAAGCAACAAGTCACAAGAAGAGAAAAATTATCAAGTATTTGTGTGTTAGTCAATGTTCAACTGCAGATGACAGAGAACAATGTGACTATTGTGAACCAAAGAGATTTAGTACTAAGAATGAGGTACTTCCAAAATTGTTAGATGTTTTGGAGAAACTTGCTCTGGGCTGGACCTCAAAGAACAGTTCGCAGGTCATCACGGCAAAACTGGCTCACCAAGGAAACTTCTACCTCAGCTTCAGTTAGGAAAATGGGGAATCAAGACAGTAACCCAGTTAGGCTCCAGGGATCAGGAAGCTGCTGCTGGAACTGCTGGTTCCTGAGTCAGGCCATGCACCAGGAAAATGCATGACCCCACCACACCCTCCCTTTCTCCACTTCACCCTGCTCTGCATTCAAGCCTCTCCTGAGTACATCTGATTGATTGAATTTAAATTACATCTGGAGCTTCTGCTCCAAAGGAAGTCTGAGAAATGTATTTTTAAGCTTTCTAGTCTCTGCCATACAGAAAACACATTAAGGATGGAATAAATGTTGAGTCAGTTGATCTGGCTTCTCTATCACTTGTGGCATTTGATGATTGCAAGGTGAGTAACGCATTTGAAGCGTTATTATCAACAAGGCTCCTACTGGCAGCATATTTTTACTCCAGAGTTTAACAAAGATCTATTCACATAGACCTACAGCCAACAAATCACCCAGATACCCAAATAAATCAAAAGCATAGCACGCCTCAAATTTTTGCAACTTTGTAGATCATTTGTTCTTATAAAATATCTTTCTACCCTGGAGTCTGCATCCAAAATTGCTTTTTGAAAATCTTCCTGATTTTCGTATAATCTCTCTTTGGATTCCTTGAAATATGCATGCATTCACACACATATATGCGCACACAGACTCACACTTACAAGCATAAATTGGAAACATAAAATTCTATTTAAAACATGCAACAAACAAAAATTACTAGAGGAAAGTCATAGGACTTGTTGCTAAGACATGGTGAGAAAAATGACTGTTAGTCAGAAAAATTATTGTTGAATGAGGCATGAATAATGTCTTAAACAGCAACCACAACAAGAAGTCCTCAGGGAACTCGGTTAGCAATGTGCCAATCCACTTCTGTCATAGTTGTATGTAAAGACAGATGAAATGAGAGAAACTGCCAGAGGTTGCTGAGCTTCCTAAGACATTTCAAAGTGCCTCTCAATTACAGATGGCACCAATGAAAATGTACAAGTTTGAAATAAAATATTCATTTAAGAATAATTCTTTCTTTACTCATTCTTTAAATTTCTTTCTAAATAACATATTCTGTTATAGAAAGTGTTACACAAAAGAGTTCTTTAAATTGAGTGGAAATAACAATAAAAAAGAGATCTGAACACAATATAAAAAAACTACAATAATCTTCTCTTCCCAGTCTGTAAAATTCCCCAGATAAATTTTTGAAATGAAATATTCATCATTCAGAAAGAGCGCAAAGAAACAGTGGTTTAAGAGGACCCTAAATTTAACCTGCTTACAATTGAATTGCTACTATATCAAGAAAGGAATGCTACACATTGAATTTACTAGCACACATCAATTTATTCATGAAACATCTTTTCTCCTGTAAAATATACTTCATTTTATCTTCACTTTTGTACACCATCCTTCAGAGGAGGTCTTCATGGATGCCTCCAGGAGAAAATAAGAATAAAACTTCTCACCATCAGAGTTTCACTGAAATTCAAAATTTACACTACATTTTTACAAACCCCAATTAACAAAGATATGATAATGGATTTCTATCAAAGAAAGTTACTTTTAAAACCAGAAAATGCTATATATTATTTTCCCTTAGACTTGAACTTTAAAAGAATTATTCTGCAATAAGATTAAACAAAAGCAATATTTTCTCTTTTACTTTGCCTCTAAGTAGTGAAGATGGAGGTATGTTTAACATACATGTTTTCTTTCCATAGCAGGCATCCAAATGGCGTAACAGTCACAGGCTAGCGTAATATACCATCAGTTTATTTCTCTATCAGACACTTATATGACTTACTGAGCTCACAAAGTGTAATCCTGTTTTATTTTCTTCCATATTTTACTTGTTAATTAAATAATAATTTTAAAACAGATTAAAAGCAGAAGTTTACAAATAACAACATTCTTCTGACTATAGGGCAAAAAAACACTAGCATCTATAAAGTGCCCACTATATATCTGGTAAGATGACTGAAGCACTCGCATTTACTCTTTTAATTTCAACAGCTCTCTGCAGTAGCTATCAACAACCGTAACCACTTTTATACAGAAGAGAAAACGGAGCCTAAAGAATTTAAATACTGTATGAAGTTACATTACTGATGAGTGATAAAATTGTTACTCCAACCCAATTCAGATGTTCCTCACAGCCATGATCTTTCCAAAGCCTTACATATTTGCTGCTATGAGATTTAGTGTTAGAATCATTGAACAGAGCAAGCATTCTTTTCGACTCATGAAGCAAGCTCAGTAAATATTTGTCTTGTGTACAAAGCTGCCCTGAAGAATGTCCCTGAACAGCTCTCTATACAAACCATACTGTTATCTCATTTATTCTGTAGTCCAAGATATGCAATGACACTGTGTCCTTCATCTAAGATGGTAGTCCATCTTAGCGCAATAAGATTTTTCTCAAAAAAAAAAAGTTGTTCTTTTTAGAAACCACCTGTTTTTCAGAAGTTTCTCATTCCATAATTTGAATTATTGTTAGATCACTAAAATATAGTACAAAAAGGCACACCAATAATCATAGGCATACAATCTCCCCAATTAATTTCATATCCACAGTTTCAATGCTAACACCATTTTTATTAAATGTTTTCACACATATGAAATAAGCACAAAGGGAAATTCTGTGTTAAGGTGGTTAGAAAAGACAAAATTCTATTGGGAAATGACTCTTGAAGGAGAACTATCCCTGAGTTTTGTTCACATTTGTCCTCAGTGGCCTTTGTAAAGCAAACAAAAAAAGAGGGTGAGGCTGGAAGACCCTGTGGATTAATGAGGAATCAAACTATTTCTTCCTTTCACCAGGGAAAAATCATTCAGTTGTCTCAAAAAATAAATTATTTTGACTCATTTGTGTTTCACCTTAGCATGGATAATCACTTTGACATCATAGAGGAAAGGACAACTAGCCATCCTCAAAGGTGGCTAATTATCTCACAGGCTTACTCTGTGGAGATGATTTTTTTTTAACCTGGACATTATGCTACAGTGAAATAGTCACCAGTTAAGTGCATACCACAACAACCCAACATCTTCTTAGTCCTAGTAGAATTACATCATGTCACATCTTATTAGGACCTGGGTTGTTATAATTTGGGCCATACAGATTCCTGAAAAGTGTCAGTTATGTTGCAAGAGTCAGAGATAATTCTGTTTATTAACATTAATCCTACATTCTCCAACAAAGGCATTATAAGAGTATTCTACAGAAATATTTTTAGCTCTCCTATTAAGAATATTCTAAGTTGAAGTAAAGAAAAGAGCCATGGAAAAAAATTAAATAGGTTTGTTTGTGAAAAGATCTACCAGCACTTCACATTTAATCGGCGAAAGTATGACAATAGTTTCTAGTATTAGAAAGATCATAGCCTGAACTATACTCCAAACTTGCTATAATTTTTCCTTAGATAATGACTACTGATTGTCTTGCCAGGACTGGATCATCCAGCTAAATTCCCTCTGTTTGAAGTAAAAAGATATGTTATTTTAAAGCCTAGGAGACTTGAGGATTCTAGAAGATGGAAATCTAAAGGGTTCAAAAATAGTGTCAAATATGATTATTTAAAATTTCCCCCCTAGTGCTCTCACAGTATATATCCAAAAAAAACCCAAATTGTCTTACCAAGAAGACACATGCACTTGTATGTTCATCACAGCACTATTCACAACAGCAAAGACATGGAATCAACCTGAGGGCCCATTAATGTAGATTGGAAAAAGACATTAGTGCATATGGGAATAATGGGGTATACTCATCAGGTTTAAGGTTAAGGAAGCTGGTGTTCCAGAAGAAGAAAAAAGTTCAATTTGTCAGCTGTTTGCACAAAAATATGGGAATATTTGGACTTTTGAGGGAAAGAAATAATCTGTTTCAAGGATTTCTAAGAAATGTTATTGAAGTCAGTTTAAAATCAACAAACTATGTAAATATTGAGCATCTTTTTACAGCAAAAGCCAAATAAGGCAGTTCTTATCAGATTTTTTTCCTATTGTAGTAAAGCAACTAACTGAAGATTGTATTGTATTTCGATAATACTCCATATTTAATATTCAAAACAATAAAATCGCTGTTTTATTTTAAATGTCAGGCTCCTTCAGGCGAAACACTTGCTAGATAGCTGTGTTGAATTCACACAGTCAAACTTCTCACAGTAAAAGCCAAAGATATCTATAAAGATGTTGCTAAACTCTGGGAGGAAATGCCCCTTCTAAAATTGTATAGTTGAGCGGACTGAGAAGTGATCAATGTCCAGAGCTGACTGCGCAAGGGCAACATGTTGGCGAGCACTCGAAATGTGGCTATTTCACATGGAAAATTTTGTAAAAAAAAAAAATACATCAGATTTCAAAGACTTCAAACAAAAATAAGAATGTAAAATACCTCATAAATAATTATTTGTGTTGATTACGAATAATTTTGTATATATTGAGTTAAATACAATATATTATTAAAATTAACTTCATTTGTTTTTATTTGCATTTTTAAATGTGGCTGCTAGAAAATTTTAAATTACATTGTGTGGCTGGCATAGTTCTAAGAGATAGTGCTGGTCTAGGTCTTTGAATCAACAATATAGCTAAAGAAAAATTACATAAGAGAAAGTGCCCACTCACTTCCAAGAAGCTCCAATACCAGAGGAATGGACCTGGAACTACTAACTTCCCTCTTATATAAGGTATATTATCTACAACAGCCAGAATTGGTTCTTTCTTCCATGCCTCCATCATCTATCAATAACTTCATTCCTACATCCATTAATGAAGACACATCTTCTAGCAATGCAACTTGACCAGGAGTAAAGAGCATAGGCTATAATAAGGTGCAACCTGGGATATCCTTGGTGATAGGTAAGGGCAAAGCCAGGAAAGCTCTGGGAATACTCAGTGTCCATAAGGGGCTGAAACTTTCTCTTTTTTTATGACTTCAACTTTTATTTTAGAAGCAGGTTTGTCACCACCTGGGTATATTGTATGATGTTTGAGTTTGGGGCACAATTGAACCCAACACCCAGGCACTGAACATGGTACCCAATTACCCAATAGTTAGTTTTTCAACCCTTGAGCCCCTCGCCCCAACCTCTAGTAGTCACCAGTATCTATTGTTGCCCTCTTTATGCTCATGTTTATCCAGTGTTTTGCTGCCATGTGTAAGTGAGAACATGCAGCATTTGGTTTTCTGTTCCATGTTAATTCACTTAGGTCAATGGCCTCCAGCTGCATCTATTTTGCTGCAAAGAACATAATTTTATTCTTTTTTATGGCTGTGTAGTATTCCTTGGTGTATACGTACCACATTTTCTTTATCCAGTCTACATTAATGGGCACTTAGGTTGATCTCATGTCTTTGCTCTTGTGAATAGTGCTACAATGAACTTATAAGTGCATGTGTGTTTTTGGCAGGACAATTTGTCTTTTTTTTTTTTTCATATACATACTCAGTAGGGGATTGCTGAGCCAAATAGTAGTTCCATTTTAAGTTCTCTGAGAAATCTCCCAACTGCTTTTCACAGTGGCTGAACTAATTTACATTTCCACCACAATGTATGAGCTCCCTATTTTCCATAGCCTCACCAGCATCTGTTGTTTTCTAACTTTTTAATAACAGCCATTCTGACTAGGATGAGATATTATCGCATAGTGGTTTTGATTTGCATTTTTCTGATAATTAGTGATGTGGAGCATTGTTTCATATTTTTGGCCACTTGTATGTCTTCTGAGAAATGTCTGTTCATGTATTTTGTCCTTTTTTAATGAAGTTATTTGCTTTTGGCATGTTCAATTGTTTAAGATTCTTATAGATTCTGGATATTAGACCTTTGCTGGATGCTGGATGGACAGTTTGCAAATATTTTCTCCCATCCGCTATGTTGTCTGATTACTCCACTGACAATTTCTTTGGCAGTGCAGAAGCTCTTCAATTTAATTAGGTTTCACTTGTCAAATTTTTTTGGAATTGTTTTGAGGACTTAATCATAACTTATTTCCCGAGACTGATGTCCAGAATCATGCTTTCTAGGTTACCTTCTAGGATTCTTATAGTTTGAGGTCTTACATTTAAATCTTTCATCCATCTTGAGTAAGTTTTTGCATGTAGTGAAAAGTCCAGTTTTCATTCTTCAGCATATGGCCAGCCAGCAATCCCAGCACTATTTATTGAATAGGGAAACCTTTCCCTATTCCTCATTTTTGTCAACTTTGTAAAAAATCAGATGGCTGTAGGTATGCACCTTTATTTCTGGGTTCTCTAGTCTCTTCCCTTGAGACCGAAATTTTCTTCTTACATAGTATTCAGAAATAAGTCACTTATTTGTATTCAAAAAATGGGTAATCAAAGAAAAAGAACCCATTTCCCCATGTCAAAGGAGAGAGTTAATAAAAAAAATTATAAAATAAAAATTTCACTAGGGACTGTATAGATTAACTTTTGTTCTAGTATGTATTCTGAGAAAGAAAGTCTGGCAGTAAATGGCATATTAACCTTGGCTATATCTTTTCTATTTCAAGAAACCTATGGAAAGATTTTATAGCATAAAAAGAAGAAATTAATCTACTTAAGATCTGGGAGAAATGCATGCCTGTGAACACAGAAGAAAATGCAATTTCATCTGGTTCTACAGACTCTATGAAATAAGAAGTTAAATGACATGAGAAGGAAGAATACTAGCTAAGACAAAAATAGAGTAGGCAGATATAAGAAAATAATTCAGAGAAATAAAATAAAAAATCTATATTGAAGGCAATGGAGTACAGAGCCAACACTAAAGTGAGACAGAAACATGATTTAGAATATTGGTTCTCAAATTCTTGTCAACAAGTCAACTGCATAAAAATCACATGGACTGATTCATATACACAAATATAAGAAACTCCCTTTGCAGAGTCTAATTCAATTGATATAATTCGTCCTGAAAATGTGTGTTATAAAAAGTCCTCCAGGTGATTCTAATATACATTTACATGTAGAAATGGTTGATGCAGGGAACCAGAAGCCATATGCCAATGGAAAGGGAAGCATAAAGATAGGAAGGAAAATGCCAAATATAGGAGGAAGCAGAGAATGGAGATACAAATTAGCAATAATAAGTTTATATGGGAGAGAAAGAAACAAGGGAGTAAAAATATTTTCAGAACTTTAAAAATAGAAAGATAGGCAGATATCTGCAACCTGGAATAGATTTATGGAATTCTGTGGAAAATAAGTAAAGAGGCATTACTGGACTTATTTTGGTGAAATTCTTGATTGTCAAAGATAAAGAAAAATATCACACAAATATTCAAAGAGAAAAGTTACTTGGGGTTAATTTCAAAGAATAAAAAATCAGCCTTCTTCCAACATCTTGTGTGAAACTAATTTGCAGCATGCAATGAAATGTTGTATAGAAAATTTGATTAAAACGGTCTTTAGTCTAAGAATTAAAGATCCTTTAAAGAATTAATTAGTTGACCTTTGATTTATGTGCAAAGGAGACAAATATATTACAGGTATTCAGAGGCATTAAAAAGTGAGTCAACTAGAATTTTTTTCCATGAATAGGTAGAAAACTCAGTGATTTAGTAAAACACCTTGAAATTTTTTTTAATTCAAAAATTGGTAAGTAAGAAAAATAATAAAAGAAAATGAATAATACCAGATTAAGGCCCATGATAAATCTACAATGATTAAAACCATGTGATACTTTAAGACAGATTGTCCTAGAAACAAAACAGAAAGAAGAAGCAAGCTGAAGTATACATTTAAAAAAAAATGTATATTTTCAAAGAATAATGAAAAGGAAATAGTTTGTAAATATATCAATGTATAGAGAAAAAATATATAAGGTGAATTCAATGAAAAAGTTAGTTTATTTTACATAGTGGGAGATTTTTATTATATTTAATATTACTTCAAAATTTGCTAATGAAAAGCTGCATGAGATATTACCTGATGAAAAGAATAATAAATATGATCAAAATTATAGTCCTTAAAAGTATTTCCTGATATTGTAAAGATCTTGTGAAATATTATTTGGTTTGTAACACAAAGGTCACTGTGTATCCGCCACTAACATCCAGACAGAAAATCAATAAGGAAACAGTGGACTTGAATAACATTATAGACCAAATGAACGTAACAGATATATACAGAACATATGACCTAACAGCACCAGAATCCACATTCTTCTCAAGTGCGCATGAAAAGTTCTCTAGAATAGATCACACGTTAGGTCACCAAAGAAGTTTTAGCAAATTTAAGAAGATTAAAATCATACCAAGTATCTTTTCCAACCACAAGTGAATGACACTAGAAATCAAAAACAGAAGGAAAACTGGAAAATTCATAAATATGTGGAAATTAAACAGCATTCCTGAACAACTAATGGATGAAGAATAAATAAAAAGAGAAATCAGGAAATAGTCTGAGCCAAAGAAAAGACAGCATATCAAAACTTCCGGGATGCAACAAAAGCAGTAATAAGAGGGAAGTTTATAGCAAGAAATGCCAATATGAGAAAAATTGAAAATAAAATACCTAGCTTTACAACTCAAGAACTTAGAGAAAGATAAATAAAATATGCCCAAAGTTGGCTGAAGGAAGGAAATAATAAATATTAGAGCAGAAATAAATAAAGTAGATAATAGAAAAACAATTGAAAAATTCAACAAAACTAAGAGTTGGTTTTATAAAAAGATAAAATTGACAAAACTTTAGATACATTAAGAAAAAAAGAGAAAACTAGGAAAATAAAATCAGAAATGAAAGAGGAAACATTACAACTGATATCGCAGAAATAAAAAAGGTCATAAGGGGCTGCTATGGGGGAGTGATATCAGCAGGACTTAGGACTTTTCACTGTTTGTCTCCCTGAAGAAACGTCAATTTGAACTATAACACATGAAAATACCTTTACAAGAGCTAGAGAATTCAGGTGAGAGATGATATAACTTGAGTTTATCACAGAAATAAGAAAAGATACATTGAAAAGGATAGGAAGGACAGTTTCACCTTATTCATATAATCTTTCTTCCAAGCTCAGGCAGCATAGCATGGAGAGAGATACCCTGCACATGAGAGAAGAAGAATGAAGTGTGCACCTGCCTTTGCCCCAGATACCAGCACCAGGCATATCCCAGGGAAATCTGGCACCAAGCCAACCCCCATAGCCCCAGGCTCCAAGACTCAACCTCCAGACTCAAGCTCCAGGCCAACCTCAGCCTCCAAGCCTACCCCATTGCCAGTCTGGCACCCATGGACCCAGACTCCAGTCTGGCATCTGCCAACCTAGTTTCCAGGCCCATCCCAGTGCTAGGAGGTCACTGTAGTTCCAGGCTTCAGGACTGCTTCTGTGGACCCAAGCTCTAGGCCTGCCTCAGAGCCAGGCCAGTCCCCATGGCTTTTGGCCAGTCCCAGGATCCAGGCTAATTCCATTGACCTAGAGTTCAGAACCATCCTGCACGCCAGAATCCAGGCCCACCTTACACACAAATCAACTCAAAATAGATTACAGACTTAAAAATAAAACTTGAAACTGCAAAACTCCTAGAAAAAATGTTAAAGGAAAATCTTCATGGCATTGGTCTTAGCAATGATTTATTGGATATGTCACCAAAACATAGGTAACAAAAGCAAAAATAGACAAGTGGGGTTGCATCAAACTAAGAACTTTCTGCACAACAGAGTGAAGAGACAACCTACAGAATGGGAGAAAATATTTGCCAGCCACACATCTGATAAGGCATTTATATCCAAAATATATAAGTTGTTTCTATATCTATATAGCAAGAAAAAATAAAATAATGTGACTTGAAATGGGCAAATGACATGAATAGATGTTTCTTCAAAGAAAACATACAAATGACCAACAGGTATATGAAAAGATGCTCAATATCACTGATCATCAGGGAAATGCAAATTAAAACTACAAAGAAATATCACTTCACCCCTGCTAGAACAATCATAATTTTTTTTGAAAAGTGTTGTTTAGGATGTGGAAAAAAGGGAACACTTGTACACTGTTGAAGTGAATATAAAATGGTGAAGCTATTATGGAAGACAGTACGGAGGTTACTCTAAAAATCAAAAATAGGTTGGTTTTTCAAGATGGTGGATTAGAAGCCTTTAGCATGCCTCAGCCACTTGAAAATAGTGAGATAGTGTGTAAAGATCAACTCTGTGAGCTTTATTTCAAGAAGGGAAACTGGAATCCACCAGAATTGGGAAGGACACCTCAGATCCCAGGGAACAGAATGCCAGCAAATAGCCTGTGTGACAGTGTCTAGCTGATGAAAGTGAGTGAAGCCCAGTATGTAAGAGAGGAAGACAATCTTCCTCTGTGACTCACCTTTCCACTGGGGATCTAAGCAACCCAGGCTGAGGGAGAGCATGTTATTTCTCCAAGCCCTGGAGCTAACTTCAGAAGAGGCTTGGAGATGCTATGAGAGAAAGACACCAGGAAAAGCTGCAGATATTTTCCCACACCTGGGACTGAGAGCAAGACACCATTTTTGATCTGGGTGCACACAAACTCAGTCATTCTCAGGCAAACTGGTAGCGTAGCTGCACAAGCATTTTAGCCTCAGGCCAGAGATTGGAGTGCCATCTTTAGAGTAGGCTAGGGACCTCCACAACCCGAACTGGAGAAAGTGCCTCAACAGTAGTCACTGGAATGTGCTCTCCCTCATCACAAGCCTAGGGTGTGAAGAGAGCTGCTACAGGTGAAGTTTCCCCTGAGCAACAAGATTTGCAGCCAGGACCAGATTTATGTCCTGAAATTAGTCAGTTTGTGCCATTGCTCGGTGCCCCAGCCTGCCCTGCTAACATTATGGTACAGCAGGTCCTTCTCCACTCTACCCGTAGGCAGATTTCTAGACATTTGGAGCACCACTTCTCCTTGTTCAGCTGCCTGAGCTGCCTCACCCTTCCTGGGCCTAGATTGTGGTGCAGTGGGACTCTCTCTGCTCCACACACAGGTGGATCTCCAGGTATCTGGAATACCCACTCTCCTGGCTTAGGAGCTTAGGTTTTCCTCCAAATACATGCAGAAAACTTGAGGCTGAGGAGGGTTCCAAGATCCAGGCCTAGGCATACCTCTGGGCACTTGGTGGCCACCCACTGAATTCTCCCTCAGTGCTGGTGCTTGTGCCTATTATCAGAGAACCTGCAGGCAGATCTGCCCAGTCTGGCCTCATCCACCTCAGCCCCTCCCCTTCAGGGTTGAGCAGGGACCTCAGATGACTGTGCATGCCATGGACCAGTGCATTGCCTAAGGCATCAGAGAGCTTCTGCCAGTAAACAAGGATAAAGTATATAGCCGCCATATTGGCCACAGCAAGCTCTTACCTATAAGCATCTACTGGCTGGTAGGTCTAACCGCAAAGGCCAGTATAAAACCTACCAATATTAGTGCATAGGGCTATAGGAGCAAAGCCCAACAACCCTACCCAATGTTCTCTATGGCCATAACCCCTAGGAAAGGGTGGAGGGAAGAGAAAGGGAAAGAAAACCATTATAAAAAAAGAAAGAAAAATTTAAAAATCCAATCAGTAAGAAAATAATTACTAAAATTAGAAGCACCACTATTCTCAGATTAGAAAAAACCAGCACAAGAATTTGGGCACCATGAAAAAATCTGAATGAACTGATAGCACCAAAGAATCACACTAGCTCTCCAGCAGTGGTCCCTAACCAAAATTGAAAATCAGAATTGACCGACAAAGAATTCAAAGCATGATTTGCAAGGAAGATCAAGGAGATCCAAGACAAGGTTGAAAATCAACACAAAAAAACTTCTAAAGCGATATAGGAAGTGAAGGAAGAGATAAATAGCCTAAAAAGAAATCAGTCAGAGCTTCTGGAATTGAAAATTTCACTTAAGGAACTTCAAAATACAATTGAAAGCTTTAGTAATAGATTGGACCAAGCAAAAGAAAGAATTTCAGAGCTTAAAGAACAGGCTTTTGAACGAACACGGTCAGACAAAAATAAAGAAAAAACGATTTTAATGACCATTCTTTGAGAAATATGAGATTATATAAAGTGACCAACCTATGAATTATTGGCATTCCTGAGAAAGAAGGAGAAAAAGTAAACAGCCTGGAAAACATACTTGAGAAAATAATCCAAGAAAATTTTCCTAATATTCTTAGGAAGGTTGACATCTAGATACAAAAAATCCAGAGAATGCCTGTGAAATACTATACAAAATGAACATCACTAAGGCATATAGTCACCAGATTATTCAAGGTCAATGCTAAAGAAAAACATCTTAAAGGCAGCTGGAGAAAAAGGTCAGATCACGTACAAAGGGAACCCCATCAGGCTAATAATGGACTTCTTGGCAGAAACCTTACAAGCTAGGAGAGAAAAAAATAAAAAGACTGTACTGTATATTTAAAGGGTAGAAGTGTTGAAAGGGTAGGTATTAGGTATCATGTTAAAATGTTCTTATTATAATAAAAAATAAACATAAATGAGAAAACAGTAAAACAATAACAATAGTAATAAAAATAAACCAGACCTTCTCCTGCCATCCCACAAAAGGCACATTAAAAACTGTATAAAATCTCATTGATACTACACACCTTTAACAATTACTAAAATCACACTAAAATACTAACAATCTCGTGCTAGACAGGATGCAGAGCAACTGAAACTGATACAGTGTTAATGTGGATGCAAAATATTACAATTATTTTGGAAAACAATTTGTTCATGTCTTATAAAGCTAAACATGATTTCCCATATAATCCAGCAATCCCACTCCTAGTTATTTACACAGAGAAATGAAACCGTATTTCCACACAAAAACCTATATATGAATACATAAAGCAGCTTTATTCATAGTAACCACAAACTAGAAAAAGAACCAAAATGCCTATTACCTGGAAATGGAAAATCAAATAGTGAGTATTCAATGTAATAGTCACTCTGTAATTAAAAAACAAACCCCTGATGTATGTAACTATACAGATACATCTCAAATGCATTATGCTAAGTGATAAAAGTTAACGCAAAAGGCTACATTCTATATGCTTTCATTTATAGGCCATCCTGGAAAAGGCAAAACTAATTGAAAGAGAAGAGATCCATGATTGCCAGAGGCTGACGGTGGGGTGGGAAGAGAAGTGATTAAAAAGGGGCATGAGGAATGTTTGGGAGGGGATGGATATGTCATGTCTTGATTGTGGTAGTAGATATATGACTATATGTTTCATCATAATTCATTGAACAGTACACCTTTAAAAAGGTGAATTTTATTATATATGAAGATGTACATGTATATGAATTATACCTCAAAAAACCTTAATTTTAAAAATTAATCAAAGATCTTATAACAAAGTGTGGATAAAGGGCAAAACAAAAAATGTTCTTAGTTGATGACTGAAATTGATAATGCATTAATTCTCCAAAAAGTATCGTGTAAATTTGTGCAGTTCCAATATGAATTCCAAAAGGATGTTTCTAGACTTGAGTAAAATAATCTTAAACTTTATATTGAAGAATATATAAGAACAGCCAAGAAAATAGGAATGAAAAATAAATTAGAGAGACTTATCATACCCAATATCAAAATACACTACTGTAATCAAATTAATATGGTATTGGCATGGGAACAAACAGATTAGACTAAAAAAGAGTATATAGATATGACTTTCAATGTGTAAGTTCATTTACTATATGATAAAACATAAAAAAGAATGGAGGGTTTATTATATTCTGCATACAAGTTATTTATTTAACCCAGGAGAAAACAATATGAAGCCTTTTCCTCATACCATAAGCAACAATAAATTACACCAGCAGGATAGAAGACTTAAATGTTTAAAACATTGAAAGCATAAAGAAAAATTAATAAAAGAAGTGTAGGAGTATGGAATCTGTTTTCACCAAGACAGAAAATCCCTGAAGCCACAAACAAGAAAGGAGGCATATTTGAGAATAATCTATATAGGAAATTATTCCTATACAGAATCTATAAAACAATGACTTACATAGGAAAAATATCAAAATATACTAATGTATCTCATTGATATGAGATACAAAGAACTCTTTAAAGTTGACAATGGAATCCCAGCACTTTGGGAGGCCGAGGCGGGCGGATCACGAGGTCAGGAGATCGAGACCATCCTGGCTAACACGGTGAAACCCCGTCTCTACTAAAAATACAAAAAATTAGCCGGGCGTGGTAGCGGGCGCCTGTAGTCCCAGCTACTCGGGAGGCTGAGGCAGGAGAATGGCGTGAACCCGGGAGGCGGATCTTGCAGTGAGCCGAGATCGCGCCACTGCACTCCAGCCTGGGCAACAGAGCGAGACTCCGTCTCAAAAAAAAAAAAAAAAAGAAAAAAAAAAAGTTGACAATGGAAAGAACTTAATAGAAAAATGAGCAAAGAATATAGGTAATTCACTAATGAGCTAATCTAAATGGCAAACAAACATGAAAAAGAAGCATAAACTTACTGTAAGTTTATAAAATATAAATTAATATAACAATAAAGTATCACTACATTCATTATAATGGCAAAAAAATTAAAAATGACACATACTGCTGCCATGGGAGAGTGGAAATATAAGTTATTGCAACCTTTTTGGAAAGCAATAAGACAGTATCTGTTTTTGTCTTTTTTCTTAGCAATCCTGCTCCTAAGAATGTATTTCATAATGATAAAAATCACCAGTGTAAGAATATTCCCTGTACTTTTGTTCATAATGTCAAAAAATGGAAATAAAATAAATACTCATCAATAAAGAGGAATGGCAGAATATTCACTGTGAAATATTTACATAACAATTAAAAGAAATGAATTGGTCTATGCAACTTGATGTGGTGACATTTCTAGAAGGTACTATCGAGTGATTAACAAAAGATGCAGAAAAGTGTTTCATGTGATAGAAGAAAAGTGGATGCATGAATTAATAGACAAAGTCTTCATATGTGGTTATATGAGGACAGAGGAAAAGATAAAAAGATAAGTTTTTAGGATTCAATAAGGTTGGAAAGAGCTGGAAAAGTAGGGCAGATGAAAGAAAAAATGGGAGGAGGAAGACCACTCAAATAGGAAATTAAACTACTAATTTTAAGAAAGGTTACATAAGAGATTATCTCATTATGTACAAGTATACATATAAAGTGTGTGATTCTATGAATGTGTGAATTAATTAAAGATTTGATAAAACCAAATTAGATATGTCTACTGATATTTGGGAATGTCAAGGGGATATTTATTATGTAAAAAAGCAAGTTTTTGTGTATATGGGGATTTATGTTTGCATGTATTTCAACAAGCAAAGAGAAAGGTATAGAATAACACCAGGCTATTAATGTTAACCCCAGAGGCTTGGGAATGGTGATACAGGGTGCACATAATAAATAGGGTGTATCACTGGTCTGTAACGGTTAACTTTTCTTCTATACATATTTGTAGTATTTAATTGTAATAGGAAGTGTTCATTACTATTATAATTTAAATATCAAATAATGGGAGAATATGATGTGTGAAGGAAGAAAATAAAATTACCATTTTAGGTTAATGCCTTCAAAGCAGTTGGAGGAATAAGACAAATTCAAACAGATGATTTATTGTGAGTCTCTGGGGAAATGTTTCATTTATAGACATACACTTACATTCAAAGCAAACATATTAAGAATTTACTTTGGTATAGCCTGTGGACTAGCATTTCTGAAAGGGTGGATTCTAAATACCTCCTCTACACCACATGTTCCCACTCATAGGTGGAAATTGAACAACGAGAACACGTGGACACAGGAAGGGGATCATCACACACCAGGGACTGTTGTGGGGTGGGGGGAGGGGGGAGGGATAGCATTAGGAGATATACCTAATGTAAATGACAAGTTAATGGGTGCAGCACAGCAACATGGCACATGTATACATATGTAACAAACCTGCACGTTGTGCACATGTACCCTAAAACTTAAAGTATAATAATAAAAAGATAAAATAAAATAAAATAAAATAAAATAAAAGAATTATCAGAGGAACTTATTAAAAAGAATATTCTCTAACCCCATTCCAGAATTTCTGAATTAGAGTCCTAGGGATGAGACTCAGACATCTACATTTTTACCAAGTTCTCTCTCTTCCTCTAGATGATTCTTATACAAAAAAATACACTAAGAGACAGCGCTTTAGACCAGTGTTTCCAAGAGTTGACAGATCATAAGAATCACCCATTTAAAAAATATGATCTAGCAACTTTGGGAAATACAACTAAGGCAATTTCATTGAAGCATCCTATAAAACAATTGACTTAGCCAAGGAACAAGACCACTGCTTTACTGCAACATGGTTATAATTTTACAACAATATTAATAGTGTTTATGAAACAGAAAAGGGAAAGTGAGATCACAGGTTGTTTTCATGAGATATTTATGCTAATATTTTCTCACACTTACATTTGCTTTATCATTCCATATAAGCCACCTAATTACAAGTATTATTATCCTCCTAGCATATGGCTGATAATCTGACCCAAAATTTGTGGATTTTTGTAATTCAGAGACCATCAAATGATAAAGCCAGAAATTTAATTCCATTATCAGAAATTTCTGGAGGGGAAACTTTTCGTCTTTAAAAATCACAGCTATTAGAGGAGCTATTAGAGTAGAATTTGTATCAGCGAGAACTTAAATATTTTTCCTTGTTCAGCTCAGGGTCTCATGACCAATTTACTCCAACATCCCAGTTACCAGTCTCCAACAGGCAGACAATAGACTGCAAATCCAGTCTAAGTTACATTTCAAATTAGCTGTGTGGCTTTAAAGAAGTCACTTCACTGTGCCTCAAGGTCCTTGTCGTTACACGATGAGAAGGTATTGAAGAATCTTTATGAATTTCACATCCCTCTATAAGTTTTAAAATACCCAGTGGAAGATAGTATTGCAGTAAATACAGCACTCTGTGGAAACTTGGAGAACACTAATAATGCAGAGAAGATCTTATATTAGTTAATACACTGGCTATTTTATGGTCTTCATCCTATTGTTAAACGTTTGCCTTTTTACAATGCTTTCCACTTCTGGGTTCCCTATAAATCCCATATTGTCAAGCTTTGCTTTTTAGACATAATTAATGTGGCCAGATTGGAAATGCTTGTATTAAAAAAAGAATAACTATGTTAGCTGGTAGAAGAATTCTTAGAAAGAGAGCAACTCTTTGTTAAGGAAATACAGCAATAAACTTGCTTGGAATAGAAGGCAAGAGATAATAGGACCTGAGTGTGGGTAACACTGTTTGGCTTGAGACAAGGGCATGAACTGTTTTTTTTCTTTCTGTAAAGAAAGAGAAAAGACAAGAAAGGAAAAGGAGAAATGAGAATAAACAATAAAACAGAGCTGAAGCAAGAGGAGAGTCTATGTTGTAGTGTGTAATGGGATTTCTGTAGAGAGCCCCCACGTTTTCATTTGTCTATAAAATTCACAAAATTCTTGCTACCAATGTATGTAAAAAAAAAAAAAAACGGAGAAGGCTTGGAGCTTTGCACATGTGTGAAAAGGCAACATTCTTAAGTGTAAGAGCAGATACAGAGAGGGTCTTGAGGAATTTGCTGAGAATTTTCAGCAATTAGGGAAAGCATTCTAGCCATGAATTTGGGACTTAAACCCAGTTCTACAGCAATTCTCAAGGGTCATGGAAGCTCATAATATGTCTAACCAATCTCTGTGTATTGTAAAGATCAACCATTAATGCATTATCAAGAAACTGAGAATTTACATGTGGCTTCAGAAGAAATAATAGCATGTCTGCGTTAAATGAAGGCTTTTAGGTCAGTGGTGAAATGCAAATATCTGAAGCATGACATCACTATAACTAAAAATATGAACAAAATTGGTTCTCCAATATCTGTACACAAACCAGCTCAAACAAATAGCAATATACTAAGTATGTGTCTAATTTAAAGTGTTTTTTTCATGTAGAGAACACCAAACGGCAAAATCATTTGTAAAATTTAGAAAGACACCATTTAAATGAAAGTAATATAAAAGCTATTTCATAATTGACTTTAAACATTTACCTCCTTATGTATTCTTTTATCAAGTATTTATTGAGCACCTCTATATGTATTCGATTAATACATATAGACTTAAAGGTATGTAAGAACACACTCTTGAAAAGGCTCAATAACTGCAGAGATGGTCAGTCTTTTAGACATAGCAAATTAAAAAGAAACAAGTTAACGAAAACAGATTTTTTATTGCCTAGAAGAGAATTTCAGAAGCTAAAGTGCCCTTGGTTATACTTTAGGCAATATTTGTGTGAAATATTCACACAAATAACAAAAGCTATATTCCAAAGAATAGAAGTATACTTTGAATGTTAGTAATCAGTGATGCCTTCATATAATGGGGAAATGAGAACTTGGTTACCATTCCAGCCTAAACAATGATGTGGAGGCCAACATGTTAGGACACAGCGAGGTTGGTGGGCTGAGCCAGGGTTTATGGAAGGAACACTATGAAGTGATGTGAGGAGTAAAAGGGAGAGTACCAGAAAGCCTAGGACCTTCAGGTTATGCAATAAAAGTTAATCATATCTGACCTGACTTCTTCACAAGTGTGCTATAAAATCAAATATTTTCATGTACACGGGGGTAGAAACTCTTGAAAGTTTTTTTTAAATTATACTTTAAGTTCTAGGGTACATGTGTACAACGTGCAGGTTTGTTACATATGTATACATGTGCCATGTTGGTGTGCTGCACCCATTAACTCGTCATTTGCATTAGGTATATCTCCTAGTGCTATCCCTCCCCGCTTCCCCCATCCCACAACAGGCCCTGGTATGTGATGTTCCCCTTCCTGTGTCCAAGTGTTCTCATTGTTCAATTCCCACGTATGAGTGAGAACATGCGGTGTTTGGTTTTTTGTTCTTGCGATAGTTTTCTGAGAATGATGGTTTCCAGCTTCATCCATGTCCCTACAAAGGACATGAACTCATCCTTTTTTATGGCTGCATAGTATTCCATGGTGTATATGTGCCACATTTTCTTAATCCAGTCTATCATTGATGGACATTTGGAACACTTTTACACTGTTGGTGGGACTGTAAACTAGTTCAACCATTGTGGAAGACAGTATGGCAATTCCTCAAGGATCTAGAACTAGAAATACCATTTGACCCAGCCATCCCATTACTGGGTATATACCGAAAAGATTATAAATCATGCTGCTATAAAGGCACACGCAAACGTATGTTTATTGCAGCACTATTCACAATAGCAAAGACTTGGAACCAACCCAAATGTCCATCTTGAAAGGTTTTTATGACTACATGTCAATTTTCTTTTCATTACTATTGATGACAGACCTACATTTTTAAGATGGATAATCTCTTGGGTTATCAAGGACCCACTCCTGGCAAGATTCATTACCTACTGACTAAAGAGCCCTTGGGCCCAGCCACAGTGGGGTAGAGTAATAAGCAGGGACTTGGGGTTCCCAAGTCCAGGTCTAGGCTGTTAGACAGCATTTCTGGACCTTTTCTAAGCCAGATGGAAGGCGCCTGCCTTGAGGGGTGAGTCCTAGGGCTGGCAGCATTCATCACAAGCTTACTGAAGAGCCCTTGGGCTTTAAGTAAACATCAGCAGTGGCCTAGTAGAATCCCCTGTGGGTTTGTGGCAGTGGCGGCCACAGGGAGAGGCTCCTCGGCCTATGGAAAGGGGAGAGAAGAACAGGAAAGAATCTGTATTGTGGTTTGAGTACCATTTTAGCTGTAGTAGAATGGGACATCAGGTAAATTTCTAAGATTTTGATTCCAATCTCTGATTCCCAGATAGCACCTTTGGACCTGCGCAAGGCCTAGGGGAGCTCACTGCCCTGAAGGAAAGGACACAAAACTGGCTGGCTTCACCACCTGCTGATCATAGAGCCCTAGAGCTTTGAATGAAATAAGTGGTAGCCAGGTAGCAGTTACAGTGGGCCTTGGGTGAGACCCAGTACTGTGCTGGCTTCTGGTCTGACCCAGCACAGTCCCGGTGGTGGTAGCCACAAGGGTGCTTTCATTACCAAATCCCCAGTTCCAGGTGGCTCAGCACAGAGAGAGAGAGACTCTTTGTTTGGGGGAAAGTGAGGGAAAAGAGTCTCTGCCTGATAATCTAGAGAATTCTTCCAGATCTTATCCAGGACCACCAAGGCAGTACTTCTAACAGAATGCAAAAAAACCAGCATTTATTGGTCTTGGGGCCCAAGTCTCTTTGAATACCTTCAAAGCCTTCTCAAGAAGGAGCTTTAAAAAGGCCAGACTGTGAAGACTACAATAAATACCTACCTCTTCAATGCCCCAAAACAAATGAACATCTAAAAGCATCAAGACCATCCAGGAAAACATGACCTCACCAAATGAACTGAATAAGGCACCAGGGACGAATTTAGGAGAAACAGAGATTTGTGACCTTTCAGACAGAGAATTCAAGACAGCTGTGTTGCAGAAACTCAAAGAAATTCAAGATAACACAGAGAAGGAGTTCAGAATTCTATTACATAAATTTAACAAAGAGATTAAAATAATTAAAAAGAATCAAGCAGAAATTCTAGAAGCGAAAAATGCAACTGACATACTGATGAATGCATCAGACCCTATTAATAGCACAATTGATGAAGCAGAAGAAAGAATTAGTGAGCTTGAAGACAGGCTATTTGAAAGTATATAGTCAGAAAAGAAAAAAAAAGGATAGAATAAAGCATGTCTATGAAATCTAAAATATAACCTCAAAAGGACAAATCTAAGAGTTATTGGCCTTAAAGATGAGGTAGAGAAAGAGATAGGGGTAAAAAGTTTATTCAAAGGGATAATATCGGAGAACCTCCCAAACCTAGAAAAATATACAAATATCTAAGTACAAGAATACCAGCAGGTTATAGGATACCAAGCAGATTTAACTGAAAGAAGACTACCTCAAGGCATGTAATAATCAAACTCCCAGAGGTCAAGGATAAAGAAACAATACTAAAAGCAGCAAGAGAAAAGAAACAAATAATATACAATGTAGCTTCAATATGTCTGGCAGCAGACTTTTCAGTGAAAATCTTAAAGGCCAGGAGAGAGTGGTATGATATAAAGTGCTGAAGGAAAAAAACTTTTACCCTAGAATAGTATATTCAGAAAAAAAAATCCTTCAACCATGAAGGAAAAATAAAGACCTTCCAGACAAGCAAAAGCTGAGAAATTTCATTCTGAACAGCAAGGATGCTAATGAGCAAGAAGATATCATCTGAAGGTACAAAACTCACTGGTGATAGGCACATAGAAAAACACAGAATATTATAACACTGTAATTGTGGTATATAAACTACTCTTAAGTAGAAAGAATAAATCATGAACCAATCAAAAATAATAATTACAACAGCTTTTCAAGACATAGACAGTACAATAAGGCATAAACACAACAAAAAGTTAAAAAGCATGGGGATGAAACCAAAGTGTCGAGTGTTTTATTAGTTTTGTTTTGCATATTTGTTTGCAATCAGTGTTAAGTTGTCATCAGTTTAAAATAATGGGTTCTAAGATAGTATTTGAAAGCCTCATGGTAACTTGAAGTCAAAAAACATACAACAGATATACAAAAAAATAAAAATAAAGACATTAAACCATACCAGTAGAGAAAATTACCATCACTAAAAGGAAGACAGGGAGGGTGGAAAGGAGGAAGAGAAGACCACAGAACAACCACAAAACATATTACAAAATGGCGGGAATAAGTACTTGCTTTTCAATAACAACACTGAATGTAAATGAACTAAACTCTCCAATCAAAAGACATAGAGTGGCTGAATGAATGAAAAACAAGACTCAAAGATCTGTTGTCTTCAAAAAAACACACATCATCTGTAACACATAGACTGAAAATAAAGGAATGGAAATGATACTCCATGTAAAAGAAAACCAAGAAAGAGTGGTGATACTTGTATCAGACAATATAGATTTCAAGACAAAAACTGTAAGAAGACACAGAAAAGGCATTATATGATAAAGGACTCAATTCAGGAAGATAATATAACAAATGTAAATATATATGTACCTAACACTGGAGCACCCAGATATAATATAAAATTATTAGAGCTATTAATAATACAAATATTATTAGAACTAAAGAGAAAGATCAGCCCTAATAATAGCTGGAGACTTCAACACCCCACTGTCAGCCTTGGTCAGCTCTTCTAGACAGAAAATCAACAAAGAAACATCAAACTAAATCTATGCTATGGAACAAATGAACATAGTAGATATTTACAGAACGTGTCATTCAACAGCTGCAGAATATACATTCTTCTTCACAAATACATGGATCAATTACAAGGATAGACTATATATTAGGTTCCCAAAAAAGTCATAAAACATTCAAAAATATTAAAATAATATCTAGCATCTTCTCTGATCACAATGGAATAAAACTAGAAATCAAAAATGAGAAATTTTGGAAACTATACAAATACATGGAAACTAAACAATATGCTCTTGAATGACCAGCGGGTCAATGAATAAATTAGGAGGGAAATTGAAAAATTTCTTAAAACAAATAATAATGGAAACACAACATACCAAAACATATGGGATACGGTGAAAGCAGTACAAAGAGAGTAACTTATAGATATAAGTGCCCACATCAAAAAGAAGAAAAACTTGAAATAAATAACCAAAGGATGCATCTTAAAGAACTAGAAAAGCAAGAGCAAACTAAATCCAAAATTGGTAGAATAAAAGAAATAATAAAGATCAGGGTAGAAATAAATGAATTTGAAATGAAGAAAACAATACAATGGATCAAACAAAAAGTTAGTGTTTTGAAAAGATAAACAAAATTTAAAAACCTTTAACCAGACCAATGGGATAAAAAAAAGGGAGAACACCCAAATAAATAAATTCAGAGATGGAAAAAAAAGAGACATTACAACTGACACCACAGAAATTCAAAGACTCATTAGAGGCTACTAGGAGCAACTTTATGCCAATAAATTGGAAAATCTAGAGGCAACAAAATTTAAAAACCTTTAACCAGACCAATGGGATAAAAAAAAGGGAGAACACCCAAATAAATAAATTCAGAGATGGAAAAAAAAGAGACATTACAACTGACACCACAGAAATTCAAAGACTCATTAGAGGCTACTAGGAGCAACTTTATGCCAATAAATTGGAAAATCTAGAGGCAACTGATAAATTTATAGACACATACACCTATCAAGATTCAACCGTGAAGAAATCCATAACCTGAACACACAAGAAGTAATGAAATCCAAGCTGTACTCCCAGTACAGAAAAGCCTGAGACTTGACAGCTTCACTGCTGAATTTTACCAAGCATTTAATAAAGAACTAATACCAATCTGACTCAAACTGTTCCAAAAAATACAGGAGAAAAGAATACTTTCAAATTCATTTTACAAGGCCAGCATTACCATGATACCAAAACCAGACAAAGATACAACAACAAAATAAAACTACAGGCTAGTATTATCCCTGAAGAACATTGATGCAAAATTCCTCAACAAAATACTAGCAAACCAAATTCAACAACACATTAAAAAGATCATTCATTATGACAAAGTGGGATTTATCCAGGGAAAGGATGTTTCAACATATGCAAATCAATCAATGTGATACATCATATCAACAGAATGAAGAACAAAAACGATATGATATTTCAATTGATGTTGAAACAGCATTTGATAACATTCAACATCACTTCATGACAAAACCCTAAAAACATTGGGTATAGAAGGAACATACTTCAACATAATAAAAGCCACAGCTATCATCATACTCAACAGGGGAAAATTGAAGACTTTTCCTCTAAGATCTGGAACACAACAAGGATGCCCACTTTCACCACTGTTATTCAATATAGTACTGGAACTCTTAGCTAGAGCAATCAGACAAGAGAAAGAGCTAAAGGTATCCAATGGAAAAAGAAAATAGTCAAATTATCCTTGTTTGAAGATAGTATAAACTTATATTTAGAAAAATCTAAAGACTCCACAAAAATAGAGTAGAACTGATAAACAGATTTAGTAAAGTTGCAGGACAAATAAATCAACATACAAAAATCAGTAGCATGTCTTTATGCCAACAGTGAACAATCTGAAAAAGATACCAAAAAAGTAATCTCATTTAAGATAGCCACAGACAAAATTAAATACCTAGGAATTAACCAAAAAAGGGAAAGATGTCTACAATGAAAACTATAAAACATTATTGAAGTAAATTTGAAAAGGAGATGGAAAAATGAAAAGATATTCTATTCCATGTTCCTGGATTGGAAGAATCAATATTGTTAAAATGTTCATACTACCCAAACCAATCTGCAGATTCAATGAATTTCCTATCAAAATATGAATGACATTCTTCACAGAAATTTTAAACATCCTAAAATGTATATGGAACCACAAAAGATCCAGAATAGCCTAAGCTTTCCTGAGCAAAAAACAAAACAAAACAAAACTGGATGGGTCACATGACCTAACTTCAAATTATACTACAGAGCTATGGTAACCAAAATAGCATGTCACTGGCATAAAAAACAGACACATAAATCAATGGGAAGGAATAGAGAACCCAGAAACAAATACTTATAGTGAAACCAGAAACATACCTACAGTGAACTCGTTTTCAGCCAAGTTGCCAAAAACATGCACTAAGAAAAAGACAGTGTCTTCAATAAGTGGTGCTGGGAAAACTAGATGTCCATATGCAAAAGAATAAAATTAGACCCTTATCTCTCACCATATACAAAAATAAAATTAAAATGGATTAACGACTTAAATCTAAGATCTCAAGCTATGAAACTACTAAAAGAAAATTTGATGGCTTCACCGCTGAATTTTACCCAACATTTAAAGAAGAACTAATGCCAATTCTATTCAAACTGTTCCAAAAAACAAAGGAAAATAGAATATTTTCATAGCCATTCTAAAAGGACAGTATTACCATGATACTAAAACCAAAGACACATCAATAAAATAAAACTGCAGGCTAATATCCCTGAAGAACATGAAGGACATGAAGATATTTCTCCAGTGTTATCATAAAGAGGAGAGTGGGGAAAATCCCTAGGACATTAGTCTGGGCCAAAATTTCTTGTGTAACACCCTACAAGCACAGGCAACCAAAGCAAAAATGAATAAATAGGATCACACAAAGTTAAAAAGCTTCTGTACAGCAAAGGAAACAATTAACAAAATTAAGAAACGACCTACAAAATGATAGAAAATGGGAGCTCAAACAACTCTAAAGGAAAACCATCTAATGATCTGATTTTAAAATAGGCAAAAGATTTGAATTGACATTTCTCAAAAGAAGACATACACATGACACAAATAGGAAAAGGTATTAACATCATTTATTATCAGAGAACTGCAAATCAAAACTACAATAAGATATCATCTCACACCAATTATAATGGCCTTTATCCAAAAGACAGGCAAAATGTGAAATGTTGGAGAGGATGTGGAGAAAAGGAGACTCTCATACACTGTTGGTGGGAATGTAAATTAGTATAGCCACTATGGAAAATAGTTTGGAGTTTACTCAAAAAACTAAAAATTGAGCTATCATACAATCCAACAATCCCATTACTGAGTATAGACCCAAAAGGAAAGAAATCAGTATACCAAAGAGATATCTGCACTCCTATGTTTGTTGCAGCACTGTTCACAATACCTAAGACATGGAAGCAATCTAAATGCCCATCAGTAGATGAATGGACAAAGTAAATATGGTACTTATGCACAATGGAGTACTATTCAGCCATAAAAAAGAATAAGATTCTGTCATTTGCAACAACATGGATGAAACTGGAGGTTATTTTATTAAGAGAAATAAGCCAGGCACAGAAAGACAAACATCTCATGTTCTCACTTATTTGTGGGATCTGAAAATAAAAACAACTGAACTCATGGAGACAGAGAGTGGAAGGATGGTTACCAGAGGCTGGGAAGGGTAGGAGGGGGTAGATGGAAGTTGAGGATGGTTAATGGATACAAATAATAGTTAAAAAGACTAAAGAAGACCTAGTATTTGATAGCATAACAAGGTGACTATAGTCCAAAACAATTTTACTGTACATTTTAAAATATCTAAAAGTATTTGATTGCTTGAAACACAAAAGATAAATGCTTGAGGAGATGTATACCCCATTTACAATGGTGTAATTATTACATTTTGCATGCCTGTATTAAAATATCTCATCTACCCCACAAATATATGCACCTACAATGGACCCAGAAAAATTAAAAATTAACAAAATAAACACAAAAATAAAGCACAATATCTTTGTTAAACAGATGCAAAAAATTTATCTGTGCAGATTTGATAGCATCCCACAGAAAGAGGGAAATGAAGTCTGTTTCACAATTTATAGTTATAATTTTAAAAATAACATTATCTCACTTACTCAACAAATAGTCCTTGAGTGCTGTATGAAAGGTGAAAGTACAGATCTAAAAGCTATCAGCCAGGGCAATCAGACAAGAAAAATAAACAAAAGTCATCCAAATAGGAAAAGAAGTCAAACTATCTCTCTTCACAGGTGATATTATTCTATACCTAGAAAACCTAAAGATTCCATCTATCAAAAGGCTACTGGAACTTATAAATGAGTGCAGTAAAGAACATTTCAGGACATAAAATCAATACACAAAAATTAGTAGCATTTTAGACACCAAGAACATTCAAGCTGAGAACCAAATTAGGAACACAATCCCTTTATGAGTATACAAACACACACACACAAACACACACACATATAATACCTATAAATACATCTAACTAAGGAGGTGAAAGATCTTTACAAAGAGAACTACAAAATACTCCTGAAAGAAATAATAGGTTACACAAACAAATGGAAAATATTCCATGCTCATGGACTGGAAGAATCATTATTATTAAAGTGGCTATATTGCTCACACAATCCACAGATTCAACATTTTTTCCTTCAAACTACCAACGTAATTTTTCTCAGAATTGGGAAAAACTAGTCTAAAATTCATATGGAACCAAAAAAGAGCCTAAATAGCCAAAGTAATCTTAAGCAAAAAGAACAAAGTTGGAGGCATCACACTACCTGACTATAAGGCTATAGTAACCTAAATAGCATGGTACTGGTACAAAAACAGATATATAGACCAAAGGAAGAGACTAGAGAACTGGGAAGTAAAGCTGCACTCCTACAGCCTTCTGATCTTTGGCCAAGTTGACAAAAATAAGCAATGAGGAAAGGATCCCTTATTCAATAAATGGTGCTGGGATAGCTGGTGAGCCATGTGCAAAAGAATGAAAGTGGACCCCTAACCTTTCTCCACATACAAAAATTAACTCGGCCAGGCACAGTGGTTCATGTCTTTAATACCAGCATTTCAGGAGACCAAAGCAGGCGGATCACTTGAGTCCAGAAGTTCAACTAGCCTGGGCAAAATGGCAAAACCTTGTCCCTACAAAAATTAGCCAGGCATGGTGGCACATCCTGAAGTCCCAGCTACTCAGCAGGCTGAGGCAGGATCGTCTGAGCCTGGGAGGCAGAGGTTGCAGTGAACCAAGATTGTGCCACTACACTTCAGTCTGGGAGACAGAGCAAGACCTTGTCTCAAAAAAATAAAATTAAAAAATAAAAAAACTCAAGATGGATTGAAGATTTAAATTTAAGACTTCAAACTATAAGAATTCTAGAAGGTGATAGAAGGGACACTTTCCAACTATAAAGTCAACCTCAAGGCCTGTCAGTTTTCCTTGATGTACAAGAAAATATGTATTTAACATTGCATAATGTAGCATGACTTTATAAGACACATGTTCTCAGGAATGTTGTATTTACAAAGGCAGTTTGGAAGGGAGAGTTGATGGTATTTTACAGATAATAATAATATAGCTCACACATGAATCATGTATAATATGTCAAGTATTACTCTAAGCATTTTAATATTTTTATTTATTTAATCTTCACAATAATTCTGTGAAGTATATGCTCTTATCACCTTCATTTTACTGATGAGGAAACAGGCAAAGAGAGGCTAAGTAACTTGCTCAAGGTCACAGAGCTTGTAAATCCAAGAACTGATTCAGACTCCTAGGTTGGTACCCTTAACCAGCACGCCACATCCCCTCTCTGACCCAAACAAGTAAATTAAAAAGCGACTACAAAAAATTGCTATTGTTTAGAAAAGCCATGCAGTTTTCTTTCTCTTCTCCAATCTTGCCTAAATTATATGGAAATATCTAAACATACATAGCAGTTTCTGCACAGCCATCAAACCCTTGGACTTTCCCCATTTAAACATAACCACCACCTCATTTGCCTTTGAAGGTCAAACTTTAATATGAGGTCAGTGCCATCTATTTCAAAAGAAGTCTAAAAAGCTTTTTTCTCAAAAAATAAAGCAGAGAAAAATTTTTAAACCTAGAAAAAAACCTAGGAAACATAACTCCATACATCAGCCTTGGAAAACAATTTAAGACTAAGTCCTTAAAAACAATTGCAATAAAAACAAACAAAAAAAAATGTCAAATGGATCCTAATTAAACTAAAATGCTTCTGCAGAGCCAAAGAAACTATCAACAGAGCAAACAGACCAACCTACAGAGTGGGAGATAATATTCATAAACTATTCATCTGACAAAGATCTAATATCTAGAATCTATAAGGAACTTAAACAATTGAACAAGCAAAAAACAAAATAACCTCATTGAAAATGAGCAAAAGAAATGAACATCTTCTCAAAAGAAGACATACAAACAGCCAACAAACATATTTAAAAAGTGCTCCACATCACCAATCATTAGAGAAATGCAAATCAAAACCACAATGAGATACCATTTTACATTAGTCAGAATGGTTGTTATCAAAAATTCAAAAAACAACAGATGCTAGCAAGTCAGCGGAGAAAGAGGACACTTACACACTGATAGTGGAAATGCAAATTCGTTCATCCACTATGGAAAGCAGTTTGGAGGTGTCTTAAAGAATGTAAAACAGAACTACCATCCAGCAATCGCGTTACTGGGTATATATCCAAAAGAAAACAAATCCTTCTACCAAAAAGACACAGGTACTGGCATGTTCATCACAGCACTATTCACAATATCAAAGACATGGAGTCGACCTAGGTTCCCATCGACAATGTGCTAGATAAAGAAAATGTGGTACACATAGACCATGGAATACTACACAGCCATAAAAAAATAATGTTCTTTGCAGCAATATGGATGCAGCTGGAAGCCATTATCCTAAGTAAATTAACACGGAAACAGATAACCAAATACCACATGTTCTCACTTACAAGTGGAAACTAAATATTGGGTACTCATAAATATAAACATGATAACATTAGACACTGGGGACTGCTAGAAGATGGAGGGAAGCAGGGGGGAGGGTTGAAAAACTATTGGGTACTATGCTCAGTACCTGGGTGACAGGATCATCCACACTCTAAGCCTCAGCTTCATGCAATGTAACTAGATAACAAATCTGCACATGTATCGCCTGAATCTAAAATAAAAGTTGGAAAAAAAAATCCTTAAACTGCAAAAATACAATACAATAAAATAAAACAAAAGCTATCAGTATAGTGCTGAACCATTCCTGTCTTTTGGAGTTTGCATACTAGTGAAGGAGGCAAATAATACATAAAAGAACCTATACTGTAATACCAGATAATAATAAATGATAGGAGAAAATTAAGGTATGGAATACAGGGTAACTTAAATACAAGGCATAGTTATTTTAGATTCTGTAGTCAAAAAAAAAAAATCTTTGAGGAGGTGACATTTGAGCAAAGACATGAATAAAGTAGATTTCATTCTGGTTGACAATAAGCAACTGAAGATTTTAAACAAAAAAAGATATAATCTGATTTATATACTAAAAGAATCCCGGTAGCTTGTATATGGAGAATGGCCTGTGGGCTGGCAAGAGATGAAGCAAGAAGATGATGTACAAAGTTATTCCAATAAGAGAATGCGGCGGCAATAAGAGAATGCGGCGGCCAAGACAAGAGTGATACCAGTGGAGGTGAGAGATGTATTGCAAAGAAGGCTTGCACGTGGATTAGATGTGGAGTGTGAAGAAAAAAGAGGCATCTAGGAAGACCCCTCAGTTTTTAATCTTGAGTAAATAAGTGATGAGATAAATAAGTAATTTATTGAGAGGAAGATATTTAGGAAAGAAGCAGGTTTAGGAAGCAAAGTCAAAACATTAATTTTGACATGCCTACCAGATATCTAAATGAACATGTTCAAGAAGCACGAGGATATAAAGGGTTTTTTTTGTTTTGTTTTGTTTGAGACGGAGTCTCGCTCTGTCGCCAGGGCTGGAGTGCAGTGGCGCGATCTTGGCTCACTGCAAGCTCCGCCTCCCGGGTTCACGCCATTCTCCTGCCTCAGCCTCCCGAGTAGCTGGGACTACAGGCACCCACCACCACGCCCGGCCAATTCTTTCAAAGTGCTGGGATTATAGGCATGAGCCACCGCACCCGGCCGATATACAGGTTTTAAGAGGAAAGAAGTCAAGACTAAGACATAAATGTAGGTGTTGTGAATGTTCATTTTCATCTCTCACCTCCACTGGTGTCAGTCTTGTCTTGGCCACCACATTCTCTTATGGGGATAACTTCCTAATAGTATATAAATATTAATTTAAATTTTAGATATAACTAGATAAGATTATAGGAGGAGAGTGCAGACACTGAAGAGATCGTATCTAAGGGCTGAGTCCTAGAGGCATTTCAACATTCAGAGGTCGGTGATTTACTTTTCTCTGCAAAAAAATTTCCTCTAGCGTGATCAATTATTCCAATTTGCCCAGGACTGTGGAGCTTTCCTAGATTCAGAACTGTGTGTGCTAAAACAAGAGAGTCCTAGGCAAACCTGGATGAGTTTGCCATGCTAGACCCTCAAACCATTCTCCACTGTTTTCTTCTCTGCTCTGTGCCCCAGGAGGCTGAACTCTATAGACCTTCATCCCTTCCCTCCTTCTTCTTAGAAATCAGCAAACAGACAGCATCATCAGTAGATTAGCAAGTGGAAAACAAATCATGAATATTTAGCTACCCCACTTTCCACCTCTCCGCAAACATGGCTGTTCCTACTCCTGTGCATGAGCCTCTTTTCTTATGATTCTGAGGTCTTTCTCCAGTTCCAATTACAGCATTTCCTCCCTTGCACCATCAGGCCTCAGGATGGTAACAGCTTCCTGCTGATACTAACCCCCAGGTGCTTCACCATTCTCTACTCCTTCCACTAACCTATACACTAAGCTATTCTCTAAAGAGCCCCTAAGTAAAACTCTAAGCCCCTGGTTAAACCTGATGGGCCTGACTGATACACAGCTCATGAAAGACAGGAGGATCCAAAAAAGGAGAGGCTAATGAGGTAACAGGATCAGGGAAATTTGGCAACTCAGAGGCCAGAGGGGCTGTGAATAGTCAATGTCAGTGATTTTCAATTTGATAATTCCTCCCCATTCAAGGTATTTTAGAAATTTGTGAGGCTCTTTTTAGCTTTCATAATAATTGGGAGCATGCCACTGACATTTAGTGGGTAGAAACAAGGAATGCCAGAAGTCCTTCTATATTGTGGATGGTCCCAATTAAAGAATTGCTCCATGTCCTGAAGATTTTGAAAGGGCTCACTGGGCATTCATATAATTGGGGGAAAAAATTGCCAGTTTTTATCTGAGGTTGGAACCTAATTTACATATGGCATAGTTTCAAAGATTTAATATACATTTTTCATAAATGCAAATAATATGTAAATCAAAGGGAGGTTGTATTAATTTATTTGGAAATTTACCAAAGAAATTTATTATTTCAGAAAATTATATTACTGATGGTATAGTATTTAATTCTCCATTATAATATGACCACATCAGTCTGCACTTCTATATATTTGCAAGCAGATTGCTATTTGTTTATGTCTTCTGGTATAGTTTTACTGAGCAGTCACATAGTAAAGTATATATTATCATACTTTTTTTCTCATAATTAGGTAATTATATTGACTTTTAAATATTGTGCATGCTGGTAGATGATATTATCTATGAAATTTATTTCAAGATAGTAAAGGGAAAATTATATTTGTCATGGGGCGGTATTGAGTATGATATAGTTGAGAATAATTGATTAACATGGGCACTGGAATCAATGAGAATGATGACTATTTACTGTTAAAGAGAAACGGGTGCTAAAAATCTTCAACAAATGAGAAAAAATAATTAGGACACTAGCTCTGAAACTTTGCTGCATGTTAGAATCACTTGGGAAGCTTTTATAAGTCTTAATGCCGAGGCTAACCACACTAGAATCCATAAGGTTAGGACCCAGGCATTAATTTAAAAACAAAAAACAAAAAAGTCAGTCCAGCCATGTTTGAGAACCAATGAACTAAGAGATCAGAAGAAAATTATAACAAGGAAGAACTGAAGGTGGTCAAGTCCAATGGAATGCCATTTATAGAATCAGGGATTTTTCAGGAGTAGAAGAATGGAAGAAGCGGTCCCAAATTGACAATATGGAGCCAGGAAAACCCCTGCTCCCTCTCCAAGTCTGGGGGAAATGACAGCCATCCTTGAAAAGGCTTCAGAGAAACCGGAACTCTCAGGGGTGACAGGTTTCATATTAAGAAATAAGTATAAATTAGAGGACTGTGGTGAAGGATAAGGTTGGAGATATAGGGATGTTTGCCAAGTTCCAGAGAAACAATGAACGGTCATGGAGTGGTTGGGGAAGTATACAAGTTTGAGTCATATTAGGAGATGCATAGAAAATATGCTGGTAAAAAAATTTTCCAGGAATAACCTAAAAGAGACAAATGTAATACTTAATGGAATTGGTCCTGATATTCTTAGGGGAAGATGTGTAGTCAGTTTTAATTATAGTCCCCAAAGCAGATATTGTCAGTGTTCTGCCTGGGTCCTCTGGGATTCCTTTAGCACACTTCCTTCTGGTGCCTTCCTTTTTTTTTTTTTTTTTTTGCTTTTCAGAGTTGGCATCTTCATCTCTCTTCAGGGACTTGCTGTTGAGCTAGTGGCTAGTGGAGCCACTTGGCAGAGCTGGAAGTGCCTAGACTTTTCATTCTCACCAGGCAGCCTTTTCCAGTCCCTAACTGGTATAGGAGCATGAAAACTCAGCTCCCTTGCTTCAAGTAAAGTTACAGGACTTAATTTATATTCCACAGCTTTCCTGCAGGAGCAAGCTGAAATGATCCTGCTTTTCCTAAAATTGTCCCTTTGCTTGGCTTCTTCCATTCCCCTCTCCTTCTTCTCCCACTAAAGAAGTGGGTAAAGAAAAAACTGGTAAAGAACCAGTTTTTCTTGCAAAGACTTCTTTAAAAAATCGCTTGTTCTTGAAGCTTTTCTCAGGGTTAGCTTCTGGGGGTTCCATCTAAGATAGCCTTCTTCTTAGAGTAGACTGGCAGCAATATATGTTAGCAGGAGCAGGAGAGGCCCTGTAGGACTCCCTAAGCACAGGCTGAAAAGACGATCATCACACAAATGGAGGAACAGTTTTACCATGTGGAGGCTGGAATTATAAAGATGATTATTCTTGATAGATTACAGGGTAAGTTTTTCCATGGGTCCTTGCAAAGAGCACAAAATTTTCAATAATACCTTCCAAGAATTCTAGCACCAATTTTCACAAGGGTGTTTTTCCCACATCATCATCCATCAGTCAATAGAACCAAATGATGTCATTTAGAAACAAGCAACTGTATAGGGAGTCAAAACACGGCATTAGTGTGTGTACCCAGCTCTCCTGTAACCTGGCTTCATCTAGAGATAGATTTTGGAGTGTCTAGAAAAAGAGACAGACCTGCATCCATCGGGTAATCTCCCTAAAATATTTTTAAAATTAGTTAAGCTTTTGATAAATATTGAGCATCAGTGAATTCAAAGTTATTTTTTTCCAATGAACATTCAGAACTAGATCTCAGTTGCTGGTTAAATGAAGAGCAATATATTTCAAGTGTCAGTCAAGGTGGTGCTATGGGCTATAATTATTAGAATCTATAAAGACAGGCAAAAGTGATGCAGCACAGGTAGTAAGAATTAGTGCATTTCTGACTTCTATCTCACGGTGTCTTTTCATCCCCAATATCTAACGTTTTGAGGGCAGAGTTTGTATAATTATATGAAAAAGACTGTAACTTTCTACTTGAACCCAAACTCCCAGACCTGTCACAACAAGAACAGAGACATTCATAACCACTGGAGTGTTATCTTAGGCTTTGCTTCTTCTTTCCAAAAGTACCCCCTTAAGTCCTAAAGGGAAGAGAAAAGAAGAAAACATGTCCAAATATTAATAAGCAGATTAATTATAGAGATAACAGGTAAGAATGACTAGGAAAACACTCTCTTTTCAGAGCACATTTTGTGAAATCCAGTGGTGGCCATAATGTGGAATTTTTCAGCAGTGTATTCATCCAAGCTTAATATATTCTTCCAAGTCTAATACTAACTCTTGATTACTAACATGGTAATATGAAGATGTGATTATAACAATATCTAAAGTCATCAAATTATTCTCTTTCCCTCTTCTGGTGGGAAGGCATTTCCAATACTCACAGTAGGAAAACTATGCACATGTACAAGTGTACCATGCAAGGTTGCCAAGGCTTAAGACCATCTTCAAGAGAGGGCCCACTGAAATGGGGGCACACCAAGCCCAAAGCAATAGGGGATGGATTCCTATCTGTGGAGTTGGGGGTGTGGGGAGAAAAGAAATATTCACAGTGGAGCGGTAGGGAAGAGGCAGGAGTCTCAATAGAGCCATATGACCAAGGAAATGCACAAAGAGAGGCCCCTTTTAGAACACCCAAAGGAAAAAAGATGATATAGAAGAAAAACATTTGGAAACCAGCTGCGGAGCCACAGATAGATGAAGGAGCAAAAATTTTCAGATAAGAAGGACCACAAATTCAGTTCACCACCACTTTCCAATAGGTTAAGAGGCAGAGCTTCTCCTTCCTTATTCCTTCCCACCCCTCCACACACACACACACATACACACACACCACACATACACACACACAAACACACACTTGTGATGCACAGGTACAGGTGAATGTAATATGGGGGAGAAAAGAGGAACAAGAGAAATCGGGCTACATTCTTTTCAACTGGAAATAGTTTATAGCAACCTTAGAAGCCAAATATGAGCTGAACTGTGGGATTTTGAAGAACTTTTAACAAAAATTAGAAGAAATACAGGTATACCTTATTTTATTGTGCTTCACTCTTTTGCACTTAACAGGTATTGCATTTTTATTTTTACAAATTGAAGGTTTATAACAACTCTGTGTCCAGAAAGTCTGTTTGTACCATTTTTTCAAAAGCATGGGCTCACCTCATGTCTCTGTGTCACATTTTAGTAATTACTGCAATATCTCAAACTTTTTCATTATTATATCTGTTATGGTGATCTATAATCAGTGATCTTCAATGTTACTTTTGTAATTGTTTTGGAGTGCCAAGAACCACACCCATATAAGATGGAAAACTTAATAAATGTTATGTTCTGACTGTTCCACCAACAGGCTGTTCCTCTCTCTTCCTCTTCTCTGACCTCTCTATTCCCTGAGATGCAACAACATTGAAATTAGGTCACTTAATAACCCAAAATGACCTCTAAGTATTCAAGTGAAAGAAAGAATTAAACATCCATCACATTGAATCAAAAGCTAGAAATAATTAAGCTTATTGAGAAAGGCAAGTGGAAAGTCAAGAGAGGCTGAAAGCTAGGCCTCTTGCACCAAACAGTTAAGTTGTGAAGGCAAAGGAGAAGTTCTGGAGGGAAATTGAAAGTGTTACTCCAGTGAACACATGACTGATAAGAAAACAAAACGGGCTTATTTTGTTTTCTACTGGTGTAGTAGAAAGAATTACAGTCATGCCCCATTTAATGACAGGAATTCATTCTGAGAAAGGCATTGTTAGGTGATTTTCTTGTATACAAACGTCATTCCCTTAAGCCAAAGCCTAATCCACAGCAAGACCCTAACTCTCTTAATTCTATGAAGGCTGCAAGAGGTGAAGAAGCTGTAGAAAAGAGGTTTCAAGCTAGCAAAGGTTTATTCACGAGGTTTAAGGAAAGAAATCATCTCCATGTCACAGATGTGCAACTTGAAGCAGCAAGTACTGATAAAGAAGCTGCAGTGAGTTACCCAGAAGCTCAAGCTAAGATCATTGATGAAGGTAGCTACACCAAACAGTTTACATGAAATAACCTTCTATTGGGAAAAGATGCCATCCAGGACGGCTGTCGATAGAGAGGAGAAATCAATACCTGGCTTCAAAGCTACAAAGAACTGGCTGACTCTCTTGTTAGGGGCTCATGCGGCTGGTGACTTTAAGTTGAAATCAATGCTTATTTACCCCTTTGAAAATCTTAGGGCCCTTAAGAATTATGCTAAATCTACTCTGCCTGTGCTCTATAAATGAAATGACAAGGCCTAGGTGACAGCACATCTGTTTATGGAATGTTTTACTGAATACTTTAAGTGCGCTGTTGAGAACTACTGCTTAGAGAAAAAATTTCCTTTCAAAGTGTTACTGCTCATTGACAATGCATCTGGTCACCCAAAAGCTCTGATGGAGGTGTACAAGGATGTTGTTCATTCCTGCTAACACAACATTCATTCTGTAGCCCCTGGATCAAGCAGTATTTTTAACTTTCATGTCCTATAATTTACAAAAACATTTGTAAGGCTATAGCTGATATAGATAGTGATTCTTCTGATGGATCTGGGCAAAGTGAATTGAAAACCTCCTGGAAAGGATTTACCAATCTAGACGTCATAAAGAACACACGTGATTCATAGGAGAGGTTAAAAATATCAACATTAACAGGAGTTAACTGATAAGGCAGTGGCAGGGTTTAAAAGGACTAACTTCAATTTTGAAAGAAGTTCTGCTGTGAGTAAAATGTTATCAAACAGCATCACATGCTACAGACAAATCTTTCGTGAAAGGAGGAGTCAATTGATACACTAAATTCATTAGAATATCTTATTTTAGGAAATTATCATGGCCACCTTCAGCAACCACCACCCTGATCAGTCAGCAGCCATCAACATTGAGGCAAGACTCTCTACTAACAAGAAATTTTATTCCATCAGCTGTTCAATTTCACCTTCTTGAGAGCTCAGATGATTGTTAGCATTTTACAGCAATAAAGTATTTTTAATTCAAGTATGTACATTGTTTTTTAGACATCGTGCTGTTGTTCACTTAATGAACTACAACATAATACAAATATAACTTTTATATGTACAGGGAAACCAAAAACTTTGTGTGAATCACTTTATTGTAATGTTTGCTTTGTTGCAGTGGTCTGGAACTGAACCCATAATATCTCTGAGGTACTCCTGTACAGAATTTGCTCCCCAAAGTGATCACAAGTGATTAAAATGTCATTTAGTCTTCATTTTTTATTATCTTCTCAATCCACTGGAATGTGCCGGCCTGTATCTATTATTAGTAACAGTAGAAAAAAATGCTGTTTTTTTCATTGCTGAGAGCTTACATTTCTATGAGGGTCTGACCTCTGTTGATAACATGGATTTCAACAGATTTTCCTTTAATCTATTTGAGCATTCGTTAAATAAGAGAGTGGTGTAGTAGAAAGAATTACAGTCATGCCCCACTTAATGACAGGAATCCATTCTCCGAAAGGCATTGTTAGGTGATTTTCTTGTATACAAATGTCATCGAGTGTACTTCCACAAACTTATATGGTTATACTGTACTGCATACCTAGGCTATATGGGTTAGCCGATTGCTCCTAGGCTATTAACCTATACAGCATGTTGCTGTACTGAATACTGTAGGCAATTGTAATGCAATGGTATTTGTATATCTAAAACTAGAAAAGGCTCTGTAAAATACGGTATTATAACCTTATGGAACCACTGTCATACACGTGGTACTTCATTGATCAAATATCATTTTGGGGTGCATAACTGTATACCAGTCTGTGTGTCAGTCTGACTCTATCATATGCCAACTTTATGACCTCAAGAAAATGTTTCCCTTCCCTCCTTCCTTTCTCTCTCTTTTTCTAAAATCTCTACGTCCCAGTTTTCCAAAATTTAGAGTAAAGTTGATAATACTTATTTAAACAGTAAGCACTTAAGCTCAAGAAATGTTTGTTTGAATCTCACTCATCTCCTCCTCTCTGGACCAATCTTAAATGCTATTTTTTTTTTCAAAAAATGGACATGCATTACATTAAGCCCAGTGGTGCTATCGTTTTAATCAGTAAGTTATTTCCATTTTATTTATGCTAAAGAAGTGAACACTTTCCCTCTAGGATTTTTGGTTTGCATCTTTAAATGATACTTAACACTTGGACAGCTATTGTAGTATAATTCTAGAGTATGTGTGAATTTAGAGCCCCAATTCACCTTGGCTTGTTAAATCTGTGACTTAACAGCTTTTGCAGAGCAGGGATACTGACATGACCGAATTGTATGTCTTCCCTGTGTGCATATTTGTCTTCCTTCATTGATATTTGAGTTAGTCCTTTTAATTTTTTTAAGACAACAGTGTGTTTGCATTTGGCCTACTTCAGCTATAATAAATTCTTGTTCTATCCCATGACAGGTTTTCTTAGGCTGCCGTGTAACTGCCTGTATCCTGTCAAATTTGCTTATTTAAATATTTGGATTTTTCTTCTTACTTTCTTATGTCTTATCTTCCCTCTGGTTTGTGGTGGTGATTGTTACCTGACCCTCAAAGACTCTAATTTCCATATCCCTAGTAACTAGTTTATAGTTAGCTGTTTTAATAGCTCCCAACAGTGCCTGGAGTCTTTAAAATAGTTCCCTGTAGCAAATCATATCTATAAACATTTTACAAGAAGGGTAAGTCAACATGTTTAAATAGGCTGCCTCAGAAAAGACCTGTATAATTTATGGAGTAGAATAGAGATAACTGCAACCAGAAGCATTTTCTCATCCTACTAAACTAAAGCATGGTGTCAATGTTTAGTAACAGACTTTGTTCAAGGAAGAGATCCAGGAGGAGGAAATAAATCTTAAGGTACTCTTCTGGAATCTATAATCGATTTTTCTTTCTATCTTTAACATGTATATAAATAGCTCTGGACCACATGTCTTGAAATTCCTCTCAATTTCTCTTGACTTTGGGAAAGTTCCATTAGTAAATTACCTCTGTCCCTCAGCTTCTTCATCTGTAAAATAAGCATGATAATAGCACCTCTTTCATAAAGTTGTTGTGAGGATTAAATGACTTCATGCATTAAAAGTACATAGCCCAGGTGCGGTAGCTCTCAGCACCTTGGGAGGCCGAGGTGGGTGGATCACCTGAGGACAGGAATTTGAGACCAGCCTGGCCAACATGGTGAAACCCTGTCTCTACTAAAAATACAAAAGTTAGCCAGCCATGGTGGCAGGCGCCTGTAATCCCAGCTACTAGGGAGGCTGAGACAGGAGAATTGTTTGAACCCAGGAGGCGGAGGTTGCAGTGAGCCAAGATTGCATCATGGCACTCCAGCCGGGGCAACAAGAGTGAGACTCTCTCTCCAAAAAAAAAAAAAAAAAAAAAAAAGTGCATCGACTAATCCCTGGACCTCAGTACACACTCAGCCAGTGTTAGTTATCAGTTTTATTCCTTCTATCAACTGTTCAATGCCTTCCTCATCTCCCTGACTCTCTATCAGGTTAATTGGGTAAAGGTAGGGGGAGGACCAAAGCCAAAGAGGGAAGATAAACCCTTTCTTGGATTTGTTCCTTTTAGGTTTTGTCCTCTTTCTGCTGACTTTCACATCAGTGAAGACTTTGAATCTTTTGTTCCAACCCATTGTTTGCCCACAAGTAGCTGTTTATTTCCCTCCTGTCCCCTGCTACCCCATTGTTTCCCATTTATCTACTGAACCTTATTTCAGTGAACAAGACCACAAATTAAACATGCTACTGTTACTTTCAATTTATTATTACTGACACAGGGAACAAGCAGACACATTAGGAAGAATCAAAGCTAAAAGAAAGTAAGCTGTGGACATGCAAGGATGAAAAAAGCAAGTAAAAAAGCAACTTCCAGTACCAGACCTTCCTTAGGTTTTCAGTGCTCACTGCCAACGTCCCTTCTTTAGTAACAGCCATGAGAATAGCTGAGAGGTTTATTAGGTAACCAAACAGATATTGTGGCTCCGCGGATGTGATTATGTTCTAGTCATTAAGAGAGCAGCAGACCATTCCTAGCTGCAACCAACATACATTGCAAAAATATTTCCCTAGATCTAACCTAATAAATACGTATCTATTGAATACTCAACTATGTGTACTGAGGTATAAAATTATGAACAAAATACAGCAAATTGCCTTCAAGTAGCTCATGATCTAGTAGGAGAAATAAGCTACGTACACATATAGCTATAATATAAGACAAAATACTAAGTGCCACAGTTCTCTTTTAACGTTAATTTACATTTAAACATTTAAATAAAGTTCTCTCAGGCAAAACCTGAAAAGCGTAGTCAGTTCCCACTAATTGACCATGAAACTCATTTGTCACATGAGAATCTCTATTGAAATAGCTACTTCACATTCAAATAAAATTTGACTGACTGCTGATCTGAACAAAGCACTATACTGAAATCTACATAGGCTGCAGAAGTCGAAAGGGAACCTATAATCTTGTAGGTGACATAAGACATACAGACATACAATCAAATTAAGAGGCTGAATGTCAAAAAGGACATGGGAAGGCAGAGCAGAAAGTGATTATTTCTAATCAGATCTAGACAGGTGACATGTATGGAGATGGTGACCTCCCTAGCCCAAGCCCACTGTCAGGACTGACCTTCTCCATTGCAATCACCTTTCAGTGGTTTTCTTGCTTCTGTTCTTTCTCCTGGTGACCTCATCCTTCCTCAAACTGTGGTCAGAACAATTTAAAAATGTAAATCAGATCATGGCTCCTCTTTGTCTGCGACCCTTCAAATGCCTGTATTGCCCATGAAATCACATAGCCCTGGCCTACAAAGCCCTGAGAGAGGAGCAGATTAGCCTTGCCTACCTCTAAGCTAATTCCACTTGTTCACTCCCCTGATCTACACTGACTCCTTGCTGTTCCTTGGCCTTGTCAAGCATCTTCTCTTTTAGCATCTTTGTACTTGAAGTTTCCCCTTCCTAGGACTCTTCCCCACACTCTAATCTGACCTAGATTCTAGTCTTGCGTCTTGAAAATGTGGCTTTCTCTCCCCCAGTCTGGTAATAATTGGCTGCCTGTGTTCTTCTTATATCTGAGTCATTGGCTTAATACTCTGCCTGCCTTTCAGGTGCTGTGAAACTGACATGTCCCTTTGCTCTCCCACGGATAGGTCTCCATGTAGGCTTCTTAAGCCCCTTGTTAGGGGTAGAGTAGTACCATGTACCATTGCTGGGACAGTGAATTAGATAACGTTCTGGTCAAAGTGTGGTGAGATAAGTGTTGGCTATGAAACCTATATTCCTCTTTGAATGTTTCCACTCACTACCTGTGTGATGTAAATCAAGTTGCTCAACCTCTCTGTGTCTTTGTATCCCCATTTAGAAGGATCTCTAATGTCCCTCGTAGGTCCAATCTTTTTTCTTTTACTCCTCCATTTCTTCATCTCATATGTACTTATCGAGGTATGCTACTGTGGTAGCCCCAAGGGCTAAGTCACGAATAAAACAGCTACCATTTATGGCTTTAGGAACTTAAATTTTTAGCACAAAAGACACATATTAAGTAGTTTTATCCTATGTGCAAATAAAATAGCCATCTCCCTCCCAGACTCTTGAATGGGGTATGTCCTAGATAGGGAAAAAGATAAATACCTAGATTACACAGGCCTGTGGGAAAGAGCACCCTTCTCAGGAATTTAAGTTGACACAAGGTACATGAAAAACTGTCATTGCAAAGCTTCTATGTTTGTTTGCTTGTCCTAAAGAGTAGATAGCTTTGTTGTTTGGAAAGGCACAATAACGGGCCCTGTTTCACATTGATAAGCTTCTAAGTGTGATCTATTTATAAAAGCAGGAGAGTAAACAAGGGAAAAGAGTCTTCTAGCTACATGAACTTTCATCTCCATTGAGGAGATGGTAGACTGCACAGATTAAGTTAGATTTAGAGAAAAAATTTTGTTCCTTAATATGAATATAAGCTGTGCAGTTTATGAAAATTACTGTTTTCTCTAAAAGGTGTGTGTGTGTGTGTAAATGTTCCAACAGTTCCTACCAGGAGATTTAAGAGAAAAAGGAAACATATCTTCATTTCACAGGAGTAGAAAGACTACTAAGGTTAGCTACCTTAAAATGAAAAACTCTCTAAATGGTCTTATAGAATGCCACCATAGTCTTATTTTAGGCAGAATTCAGATTTTAAGAAATGTTTTACTGTGGTTAATTGCATCCTTTAGCTAAACCTTGTAGACAGAGAGGCAAGAGTTATGAACTAGATCAGCAGTTCTGAGTAAGGAGTTGAATAAATGGATCAAAATGTGTCCCATGATAGTCTGAAGAAAAGATCTTACTCTCCAAGGTGTGAAGTAGAGCAGACTTAAGCTTGGGAAAAGGATTAAGAATTGAAGCTGCTTCTAAGGAGGACCCCTATGTGAAATTACTTCCTTTGAACTTTTGTAATAGTGACATTTCACATCTAGTTTCAAGGTATTTTTCTCCTATACTGTAATATCCTCTGATAATCCCTAACTCCTCAATAAAGTGTATTACACGTGGACAGCCTTTTGTTAGTAAGATTGTGGGTAATTAAGTTAAAGATCAATAAAGGGAATTGTGGCCTCCCTCACATCATCTCCTACTGAGGCTAGCAGCAAGGACTGAAAAAGACAGTGGTCCCGGAGTCCCACAAGGGGAAGCAAAGCAAGTAGTATCCCAGGCATTGCTGAGAGTAAAAAAGAAGAGCCCTTGGTGTGGTGAAGTCAGTGCCACCCGGGCAAATTCAAAATGGCCAGGAGTTAAAGCTCCTTTTCCCAAATATACCCAAAGAAGGAGATTCTCAAAGGACCAAAGTTGACATTTCCAATATAATCACGTGCACAAAACTACAATTGAGGCAGGTATTCCTGCCACAGAAAAGGCATATAATACTAGAAAAGCAAAGAATGGGGAAACTAACAATTCTCAAGGGTCTGAAGGCTGAGTAGGACTTATTATGATGAAGGGGAGCATGCCGAGAAGAGAACCCCAGCTAGGGGAAGAGTAGGGTGAAAGCTGAGGGGTGTTTGAAGAACTGAAAGAAGGGTCTGAGTGGCCAGACCACTCACTGTGAGACAGACTGAGGCTGGTAAACCTGGTGGGGCCAGATCTTAGAAAAATATTTAGGCCAGATTAAAAATGTTGGGTTTCATCCTTAAGTAAGAAAGCTGAACATTCCTCTAGGTCCGTTAGTCTAAATGCCCTTAACTATAAAAAGTAGTGAATTCTCCTAGTCATGAAGTTTTTGCCCATGCCTATATATTGGATGGTATTGCCTAGGTTTTCTTCTAGGGTTTTTATGGTTTTAGGTCTTATGTTTAAGTCTTTAATCCATCTTGAGTTAATTTTTGTATAAGGTGTAAGGAAGGAGTCCAGTTTCAGTTTTGTCATATGGCTGGCCAGTTTTCCCAACACCATTTATTAAATAGGGAATCTTTTCCCCATTGCTTGTTTTTGTCAGGTTTGTCAAAGATCAGATGGTTGTAGATGTGTGGTGTTATTTCTGAGGACTCTGTTCTGTTCCATTGGTCTATGTATCTGTTTTGGTACCAGTACCAGGCTGTTTTGGTTACTGTAGCCTTGTAGTATAATTTGAAGTCAGGTAGCGTGATGCCTTCAGCTTTGTTCTTTTTGCTTAGGATTGTCTTGGCTATAATGGGCTCTTTTTTGGTTCCATATGAAATTTAAAGTAGTTTTTTCTAATTCTGTGAAGAAAGTCAATGGTAGCTTGATGGGGATAGCATTGAATCTGTAAATTACTTTGGGAAGTATGGCCACTTTCATGATATTGATTCTTCCTAGTGTGACAATTCCTCAAGGATCTAGAACCAGAAATACCAATTGATCCAGCAATGCCATTACTGAGTATATACCCAGAGGATTATAAATTATTCTACTATAAAGACACTTGCACACATGTTTATTGCAGCACTGTTCACAATAGCAAAGACTTGGAACCAACACAAATTCCCATCAATGATAGACTGGATAAAGAAAATGTGGCACATATACACCATGGAATACTATGCAGCCACAAAAAGGATGAGTTCATGTCCTTTGCAGGGACATGGATGAAGCTGGAAACCATTGTTCTCAGCAAACTAACACAGGAACAGAAAACCAAACACCGCGTCTTCTCACTCATAAGTTGGAGTTGAACAATGAGAACACACGAACACAGGGAGGGGAACATCACACGCTGGGACCTGTCGGAAGATTGGGGGCTAGGGGAGGGATAGCATTAGGAGAAATACCTAATGTAGATGACAGGTTGATGGGTGCAGCAAACCAACATGGCACATGTATACCTATGTAACAAGCCTGCACATTTTGCACATGTATCCCAGGACTTAAAGTATAATAATAATAATAATAATAATAATAATAATAATAATAATAAAAGTAGTGAATTCATGCTGTGTCTTACAAGAAAGGAAAAGCACAGTCCTTTGAGGGACCAGGAAAAGCTTCTTGGGGCATGCAGGCCCTGAGGATGATCATGAAAGACTGATAGAACTGATGGGTCAAGAGAATGTGAGAGGGCTTCTAGACAAGATAAAAGAAAACATGCATAGTCCAGAGAGTAAAGTGATCATTGTTTTCATAACTAAGGTTTTAAGTCTGTCAGTCAGGAGCAACTCATAATCGTTTTTCCTTCTATAGAAATAATTATTTGTAAAATATCTCAGTTTTGATTAAATCAATGACATACATGATTAAACATTTTAAGACCAAATGCAATGGACTGAATATTTATTTGTGGCCCTACCCCCAACTGCCAAAATTCATAGTTGATATGTTAACCTCAATGTGATGGTACTAGGAGGTAGGGCCTTTGGGAGGTAATTAGATCTCAAAGGTGGGGCCCTCATAGATAGTATTAGTGCTCTTATAGCAAGATGTCAGAGAGCTAGCACATTCCCTTTCCTTTTGCTAAGTGAAAATACAAAAAGAAGTCAGCCATCTGCAACCTAAAAGAGAGTCCTCTCCAGAGCCCAACCATGCTGGCATCCCTATCTTGGACTTCCAACCACCAAAAGTGTGAGAAGTCAATGTCTGTTACTTATAAACCATCCAATTTATAGTGCTTTGTTATAGTAGCCTAAATAGACTAAGACACCAGATGAGCTTTGATTTTCTTTGACTACAACACTGCTGGATAATTTCTACTGTTACTGTACAATAACTGAAATTTCTTCATATTAAAGGTTCACTTATTAGTCTAAAATAATTTTCCAAGAAATTAGAGTTAGATATTTTTTTCTTACCTATGTCTGTGCCATAAGAGTATATACACAATTAAGAAATGAATTATAATCACTGATTTCCTTCCCACTCCTTCTTCAATTTTTTTTTTCTTTTTTTTTGAGACAAAGTCTTGCTCTGTCACCAGGCTGGAGTGCAGTGTCACGATCTTGGCTCACTGCAAGCTCCACCTCCCAGGTTCAAGCAATTCCCCTGCCTCAGCCTCCCAAGTAGCTGGGACTACAGGCGCATGCCACCATGCCTGGCTAATTTTTTTTATTTTAGTAGAGACGGGGTTTCACCATGTTGGCCAGGATGGTCTTGATCTCCTGACCTCGTGATCTGCCCACCTTGGCCTCCCAAGGTGCTGGGATTACAGGCGTTGAGCCACCGCACCCAGCCTTCTCCTTCAATTTTTAAGAGTAACTTGAAGTGGTATTTGTCAAGTCAAACTTTTATTCTAGATCTCTTTCTTCAGAAAAATAATTCTTTCAGGGTGCCTTGAGCTGCAAAATGACAGAAAAGTCACTGTAAGTCATTTAGTTAATAATGGGCAAACAATTGCACATAACAAGGTAGGTGGTTCCGAGTCTGTGCAGAGGCACAAAGGCATCAGTATGGACCTGGGAATTCTCCATCTTCCTGCTCATTCATGCACAGTATGGCAGAGATGTCTTCCTCATGGCTGCAAGATAGTTGCAGCTCCGGGAGTCACATACAAACACAAAAGCATCTAGCCTCAAAGAGGAAGATTTTTCTTCAACAAGTCTCTTTTTGGGGGGAAGAAAAAGCCCTCCAAAACTCTCTGAATGCAGTCTTTTCCTCAGGCCTCATGGATCAGGCCTAGGTCACATGAACATGTATAAAGCAATCATTGGAAAGATAAATAGGATTAAAATGATTTGCTAGACTAATCCTGATATATGCTGCAAGGCTACAGTGCATATCACCTTTCATGGGGGGGAAATGGGGAAGGTGAATGCTGAAATAAAGCTGGAGATGTCCTAGAAAGGAATAAAGAGGGGAAGGCAAGAGAGGGCAAGAATGGGGCAGGGAATGAATGAATCTGAAACCACAGGGCCTGTTTAAAGAGGTGTAAGCATGGTAGAGGAAACTCAAGAGCAGGGTTCTCCATTATCCCTAGGCCTGAAGGAGCAAGGGAAGAGAGTAGTTACCAAAACACTACAGGAAGAAGTTGGGTTGAGAGGGCCTCCCCTTGAAGCCTTGATAAGGCCAGCCTGAGGCAACCTTATAAGGAAAGAGTAAGGAAAGAACAAGGAGAATAAACATCTTGACCTCATCCATCTCCTATTAAGGCTCCCCATTGGCCAATCCCACCTAGAAGCCAGAAAGCAAGTAGTCCATACAGAAGAGTCCCATAGGGCAGATAAGGGAAAAGAGGGAGAGATGACTTGCAGATGCGATGGAAGATATCTAACACAATCAATACAACCATTGATTGATACCATCCTTCCTGTCATTGCAAATAAAAATCATACTGCATGTGCATTTTCAAACACAAAATATTAACTTACTTTTAATTAAGAGTTTTTCTCTTTGCCTTTATCTTCCTCTTAAAGTACACCCACATTAAGTAATAAGTGTTGTTCTCTGCCTTTATCTTCTTCTTAAAGTATACCCACAGCTTTGATTATTCTCTTATATTAGTAATAGATTTTAAAAAAAGATCAATCAGCAACATGTTAACAGCCATAGAAAATGGTTATGCTTACAAGTATAGGCTAAGAAAAGGGAACCCAGAAAATCTGGTGTACAAGTTAGAGAGACGATTTCAATGGAATGGAGTCATAAATGATGAGGCAGTTTGAGAGGCTGTTTAAATTGTTCCAGCAAGTTTACATTTTGAAATAATTTTCAGAGCTTTTTAAAAAGTTGAGTAATTCCAACCTACACAGAACAATGTTATCTTATTTTATCTGCCTGGATTTCTCCCCAAACTTCTTCACAGGATCCTCAGTATTTTTTAGACTAGTTCAGATTCTTTCACTCAAATTCCTGCAGCATCAGGAGAAAGAAAAAGACAGAAACATAAGTAGAAAGCAAAGGAAGAACAAGAAAAATGTGAAGGTGTTAACCCTCAGAGTTTCAGTCCCTTACTTTAATCTATATCCATCTGACATCCTTCTGCCTTTTGCTGCTCTGATCATGGAAAAATAAACAGATAATTGGCATGTCACCTTCATCTGAGTTCTATCAACTACTGCAGTTGGCTTTCAAGAACTTTCATTTTGTCTTGCTCCTGGCTGAACTACTAGGTGTGTTTCAATGTGCTGTTAATATTAAGGTGCATGTACCATGCTTAATCAATTGACTCTGTATTTTACAACATGATGGTTTCAGGTAAAAAATACAGAGAATGAATAAAATAGTTATGCAGGCCCCATTATATGGTACTAATTGATTTTTAGTACTTCTTCTAATCCAAAGAAATTTAAATGGGGTAATTTGGGATAGCTGTTAGCAACACTTAATCTTTTCATGCCTGAAATTTATACTTTATGGCTAAAATTAAGAAATCTCTTTGAAATACTTGATATCAAATAGAATGGGAAAGATCAGCTGGACTTTGTTTTAAATAGCTAATTCTCTAATGGTGATTTGAATCTTTTTGCTAATAGAAAGGCAAGACAATCATTGCACAAATGTAAGATTCATGAGAGCAGACATTTTTATCTGGTATGTTTACTACTGTATTCTCAGCTCTAAGAACAATGCCTGACCCCTCATAGGTGCTATATTAATATATGTTGCATAATGAATATAAATAAATCAAACAAGAATTATTTTCTTCTAATGTCAGTTTGACCTGTCATGTTGCTTTGCTCAATCATCAACAGTGGCTAGTATTCCCTGAGAATGAGTCTTGGAAGATTTAATAGACATTATTCTCTGTATTTCCAAATACAGTAAATACAGTAAGTAAAGCCCCAAAGTAAGACTATCAAACAATTTAAATATAAAAGTATGGTTAACTTATTCTACACACCAAATGCTAACATCAAAAATAATAACACTATTATCATTTAATATTTACCCTTTGCCAGCCCAAGCTGAGTGTTTTATTCATATGCCTTTTGAATCCTGACAATGTGTTCAATGCTACCATGTGACAGGTAGTAACAGTCTTATCCTTTAAATGAAAAAGCTGAGATTTATAAGGGCTATGATTTGGTGAACCCAGGATTCATATCCTCATCTGTCTTGTCTCCAAAGTACAACCTCTTAAGCACAAAGGTGTAGCACTTTGGTGTAACACCTCAAACGAGGAATCCAAGATTTCATCCTTGAATCAGAAAATCTCTCATGACTTGGGCTCAGGTTGGTCTAGCTTTGAATGTCTACTAGGTCACTTTCCTTTGAGTGACAGTACACAAGTTATTTAACATCTCTGAGCCTCAGTTTCTTTATCTATCTGCAAGATATGTTTAATTATCCTACCTCATGAGGATTTTATTAGAATTATAAAGATGGGACGTTCTTGTGAAGCTTGCCTAGTATATAATTAATGTTTATTTTGGAGATTCTGTGGCTCTACCCACAGAAGCACAATGAAGTAGTGTGTTAAATGATATTGTGAAACAAACTTGTAAAAATATGATCTAAGTAATTTCAACACTAAAAGCACTTATTGTTACATTTTTTTCCCCTTTTTTATGGGTAAGGATGAAAACAGGCATACGCTCCCAGCATTCTAGAGTAAACTACATGTCACTTTGGCAATACAGAGAATAGTGTCTATTAAATCTTCCAAGACTCATTCTTAGGGAATACAAGCCACTGTTGATGATTGAGCAACAAGAGGTCAAACTGATGTTAGAATAAAATCATTCTTGTTTCATTTATTTATAACTTTATTTTCAGGGCCCAAAGAGAGCACTGAAAAGTAAAGAAGAGAACATTGCTTGCTAATTACTTTTTATTAACTCCTAATTACTAGATGTATTTGTTTATTAAACTTATATTTTAAGATCACAGACATTTTCTTTCATTGCTTCATTTTCCTAAATTACAGGTGAGCATGAGGCATCCTCAGGGATCATCTTCCCTGTTATACTTGTACTGAAGGGCATTTTTAATGACTTAAGCCTTTCCCTTTTTTTCTGAGAATTATTATATACCAAAGTAGATTAGCTTAAAATGAATATAATGTGTAAGCCAGTGTTTGTTTGAGTTCCTCATCTCCTTGAAGGCTTCCACCTGAAAGAGGGCAAGTCACAATGGGCAGGAAAATCATACAGGAGAAAGATTGAGAGAAAGAACAAAAGGAATTAAGACTGAATTACAGTATAATCCTTTACTTTGTTTATTTTAGAAATTATTAGCTTGCAGACAGCTGTCAAAAAAAAAAAGTGAAGTCTTCATAGCACGGCTAGAAATTGAAACACTAATGGGCAGAGTAAGGCATAATACTGTAGAACTGCCAGGTGACAATTTTAAAATAGTGTGTGAGACTGAACCAAACAGGTGTAAAACTAAAGTTCAGGTGAGACAAAGAAGTGTGTTCTGGATTCGATTGAGAAGACAGGAGGGTAGTTCTGAAAACAATTTCAGAGAGCAAGTTGGACTCATGCAATTGTTTTCAACTTTGGCTGGCCATGATAATCACTTGGGAAGCTTTTGAATATCCTGTTGCCTAGGGTGCCCTCCCAGGCCATCAAAGTAAGAATCTCTGAGAATGGGATTTGGGCATCCATATTTCCTCATGCTCTCAGTGATTCAAATGAGCAGCCAAGGATGGGGACCATTAGAGTAAGGAGGTAGATTTAGTATATAAGTCTTCCCCATCATTTTGAATTACACAGAAATCTTAGTAAGCAAAGTCATTGTTTTCCAAAGGGACAGTATTAAACCAAGCACATTTTCTCTATGAATTTGCTGACTGAATTTCCTGACAACTGTCCATTGTCAGAACAGGTGACAATGCTATGGGTAAGAATTGAATTGCAGCTCCGACTGAGTTTTCTGAATGGCAGACTTATAAATCAGGAGCTGGCAGACCTCTGTGCTCCTGTACAGCTGTTGAAAATCGAGAAGACCTCTGGAGCCTGTTCTTTTTCCAGCAGCCCAAGGAAACACTTGCCACTGGAACCAGCTGTCCCAAAGCATGAATGGATTAACCTCTGCCAGGGATCACAAGCAGTTGCTGAAATCAGCTGCTTGGTACAAGGTGAAGGAGAGGGTAGAGGAATACTTCTGTAGCCATTGTCAGTTCCTTGGGAAACCCCATGATGTGGGTGGCATGGAATACAAAAGGGTGAAAGCTTGTGAAACAATTGCTAACAAATATCTGCAAATGGAATTGCTTATTAAGGAACACACACTTTTTGACAAGAAGCTACTAATGACTTTCCATGTACTTGGCAGAGTAAATAACTGGCATTTTAAAAAATTATGTCTTAAATTGCTAAAATATGTTTCAAATGAACAGGACTAGATTGTTGTTTTCTCATCCTTTGTTCCTTTTTAAAAAAAATCTAGTCATTAACAATTAACAATTTTCCTTAGTATTTGTCAGGTTTGATAAACATGAGCTAAGACTTTTTTAAAGCCACTTCAAATGAATGAATTCTTCTTTCATTCCAAACTGCAGTAGTTTACATATTTTAAAAATACATTTTTAGTGAGTTGGAAAGTACATTTAAAGGTGTTATCAAATTCTAGAGCTTAGGATATATATTTCAATTTATCTGGCACTTAGTGAATGTTGCCGATTAGCTTCAAAATCCAGAAGGCATCAAGGTCCTATGCCTATTTTAACACTTAATTTTTATCTGTTACCCCCAAGGTAATATTCTGACTTTGCTCCATGCTTTTTTAGATTTCTATGCCTCAAATGTCTTATGGCCCGATTTAGCTTATTATCATTTTACTTCAATATATGGTAGATTAACAAACACAGCTGTAGTACAAAGTATAAACAAACGGTAGTTTGAAGTAATTCTGTAAAAATTTCATGCAGTTTTGTGGTTTAGGGTCCACAGATTTAAAATCACAACAATTAAGTTTTTCTACCTGAAAGTCTCAGATGTATTGGTAAGGCTGCAAATATAGTATTTTTTACTCCATCACCAAAGTCTTTTTGAAATCAATTTTTTCCTCAGGGTGAAATTTATTTCTCATACAATTTTTATAAGGTTGCTCAAGAGGGATCATATACGTACAAATATACCTTTGGAGTCTAGAAAGATGGATTTAAGAAGAAGCTGGAGAACTGGAAAAAGTTCAAAGCAGTGCTGTGTAGATAGGCAAAAGGTGGAAATTGAAACACACACACATGGAACAAGGGAGAAAATAGGAATAAATTAGTAAAGGCAATTTCTATTACAAATTACATGAAAATAAATACTAACACTTAGAAGTAGCCACTTTCAGCTGAATCTATGTTTTTGAAAGACATCATTAGAAATCTGTTTTTCTTCATTTTTTATTTCTGTTTTCCTGTGTAGTCCTTCACTTCTGGGCAGGATCTCATAAGTGATGATAAAGGTCATGGGAAGATCCATGCTTACAAAGTACCAGCTTAGCCATCGCAGAGGAAAGGAACTCTTTCATATATGTCTAGTCTAGGGGTTGAATTTCACTGGATAAAATTACATCAAATGCCCTTCTCAGAGCTGAACTGTGAAGGAAATCTACAATATACCACATGCCCACTCCTAAATCTGGAGAAGGATTGTCATTACTACCTGAGTTACAGGGACTGAAAGTGGAGGAAGTGTTGTAACTCAAAAGAAAATCTATGAGGTAGTGACAGGAACACACACATGTATGCCGTGTGTGAGCCTTGTATCATTCAGCTTCCTAGGTGCTATCCTCAAGATAGAATAATCCAAAGAATGTCTGATAAAAGACTATTCAATTAATAAAAGTTTGGCTAGGGAATGGAAAGGATACAAATAATAGGAACTAAAGGAGACAACAGTTATCAGAATCTGAAAGAATAGAGTCTTTTAGAAATGGCCACCTTGAGAGGAACAATGGTCTTTTGTCATGGAACAGAGCCAGTCCAAGGCAACTGGCAAGGAGGATGCCAGGGAAACAATACTCTAACCTCATCCTCCTCATTCCCTCTGATTTCTGCCGGGGTCCCCATTGATGAAACCCAACAGCAAGCCAGATGACAAGGGAGCTTGCAGAACATGGTAAAATAATGGAGAGAGTGAATCTGCTTGGGCAAATAGAAGATATCCAGCACATAGTCACTGCAAAAGATAAATTACAATAGTGTTCAGTTGTAAATGTGTGACAAAACCAATTCAATTATAGTAAATGTCATGAGAATGAAGATATCTGCATGACTTAATGGAAATCTATCCTCAACTCCATATAACCTCTAGTCCCAACATTTATTTATCTCTATACTTTTCTTCATAGCCAAGTTTCTTGAAAGAATAGTCAAGATACCATTCTCCTACTTTCTAATAGGCCATTTACTCCATAATTGCACGTTGGCTTTTGCTCTCAATACTTTACAGCAGTGGTTTTCCAAATGTGGTCCCAGATCAGCAGCATGAACATTACCTGGTCATATGGTTTGGCTCTGTGTCCCCACCCAAATCTCATCTCAATTTGTAATCCCCATAATCCCCACCCATCAAAGGAGGGACCAAGCAGGAGGTGATTGGATCATGGGCATGTTTTCTCCCATGTTGTTCTTGTGATAGTGAGTGAGTTATCATGAGATCTGATGGTTTTATAAGGCAGTTTTCCCTGCTCTTTCTTGTGCTCTCACCTGCCTCTTCTCCTTCTGCTATGATTGTAAGTTTCCTGAGGCCTCCCCAGCCATGCAGAACTGTAAGTCAATTAAGCCACTTTTCTTTATAAATTATCCAGTCTCAGGTATGTCTTTATAGCAGAGTGAAAACAAACTATTACACCCTGGAATGTTAAAAATGCAAGTTCAACTGTTCCTTTCAAAGAACTGGTGGACCAAATACTCTGAGAAGCTGAGGCCCAGAAATTTGTGTTTTAGCAAGCCCTCCAGGCAATTCTGAAGCACAATAACATTTGAGAATCATTGAATTGCAGAATTTCAGAAACTTATATTTAAAAGATTACCAATAAGCTCTACCATGTTAGACTCTCTTAGCGGTTTTCTGTTCTCGTCTTTCTTGACCTTTCCTTTGACTTTTGTGTGTGGTATTTAACATTGTCATCTCTTCTGCAGGGGGAATCATCCTCTCTGTGCTTTTATATGCCTTCTCAAATCAGAAAATAATAATATTCATACTTTTGGAAATATTGGGACAAAAACCACTCCCAATGTCTTCACTCAACATATCCCAAATCTTTCTAATACTAGTAAGCATTTTGTTGCTAATAAGCAGAGCTAATGAAATAAAGGTCACTGTTCTTGTGTGAAATGCCCTTTCTTATTTTTTTATTTTTCTAGTTGCCTGCTTGCAAACTTTATTGAATGCTTTTCACCAGGGCAGTGTGAGAAAGTGAAACCTATAATTTTTCAGCCATTGTGCCTGCTAGTAGGAAGGGTAATATAATTCAAGGAGAAAATAAGAAGGGGCCCATTGTGGCCTCAAATATAGGCCAAGTTTTTCCAGTCCACTTTTTCAACAAATGGTGCTGATATTTTGATCTTTATCTGACTCCTATTTTTTCAATTCAGAATCCCTGAAACTAAGGGAGAAGTACAGTTGTCATCCTAAATTCTCAACACAAGGTGCATCAGCTGGCAAACTATGAAAATAGATCCAGGACTGAGTTTTAGATCAAAATATGGCATGGATCTATTAAACTTTCTAATGTAGCTGAAATGAAGAGCTTTAACAAGTGAACGCTTCTTGGTTCTTTGAAACTTGAAGTGAGCAGAAGCTTATATTTTTCCTGGAAGTCTACATGAGTGCGGGTTCATGTTAACAGGCTTAGGTTATGTAGCTAAACACAAAAGTACAGTGAGCAAGTGAAGTTTTAAGCAAAAATTTGAGTGGTGTGCTTGAGCTGAGAACCACAGTAAGTTTTAATCAGGAAAAAGCATTCAACTTAGCAGTCATGTTGGGCATTTCAAAGCCTTCAAATGGAGTAAGTGGTAATCTGATCATAAGTGCAAACATAATATTTTTTTCCTGAGTTTTGAGGAACTTAAACTGGAGAGGCACTGTTACATATTCTAGGATTTGGTCATACATAGAATGAGTAAGATCATTGCTAGAACCAGGAAAGACTTTTACCAGGTAGAGCAGAATTTTCATGCATGCACTGTTGGGAGGCATCTCAGCCTGGAACATGAAGTACTGGACTAGAGTAAACATCTCCTGATCTGTAGAAGTTGAGACTTTTCATGACCTGGATGTTGGTAGAAGAAATCTGACAGAGCTTTCCTTGTGCCCACCTTCATTGTGTATCTTTAGTGCTGCTAAATGAACCCTAATGGAAACAAGTCGAGTCCTGCTTAGAGGAAAATAAATGGTAGAGACAATGCCATTGGAATCAAAAAGATTAACCAATAAAAAGGGAATTAAAAATGTAAAATATGAAAGTTTATTCTGAAGAAGCACATAGCACAAGTTACTGTTACTGCTTTTCATTGGACTTCTGTTTTTGCAGCTATAAAAACCTTGGACTTACAGAGTGGAAATTATTGATAGCCAACTGACCACTATCATAGAGAAGCTAAAACTAAAAATGTCTCTATCTTCTTATTTCTATCTAGCCTCCATATGCTACTAAATAAATGATCCTTGGCTGACATCTGTGGTGAGGGCCTGAATAGTATTATGTTCTAAACTATGGTTATATTATTTTGCTAGTACTGCTGCTGTGGCACCTACAGACTTTTTGCTTCTCAATCATATGACTGACCAAGAAGTATTGTGATGATCCAGAGTGTCCTATCAATTCTTGAGCCCCTTTAAAGGAACCCAGTGTAAGAAATTGCAGGTTACAGCTGCTGAAGGAACTCCCATTGACTTAAAACTCCAACCCAACTGAAAATCAGCATAATAAGACATAATGGAGAGATAAATTTTAAGTTTTCTTTAGGAATTTAATTTAGAAGCAAATTTATTCTGGGTATTAATTTTCCCTTAGCAATTTGATAATTAGAGGGTGTTCTGAATTTGCATATTTGGGTCATGTTTTCACTGCTGGCATTGTGCTATCTGGAACATTTTTATACTATAATTTGACTGAATATGTAATTCCTTCTAAATTTTGAATAAATACAATTTGAGATATGGAATAGAATAGAAAAAAACTTAAAATTCAGAATAGTAGATAGATTTTTTAATATAGTCTTCTTTTCACCCATTTCAGATCATTCTGGGAACAAAATATGAATTGCCCACCATGGTTCAAAGAGGATAATGGTGAGTGGTGGATGGTGACAGGGAGTGAATTCACAATGATGAGAACAGGACTGATCTTGCAAATTGTAGCTTTTCTCTCCTGTTTACCATAGGTTTAAGTATCAAGCCAAGGTGTCTTGAGATGAAAAGCTGGGCAGAGTAAGGGAATTATTTTCTGACACTCCTCACATTCTACCTTCAACTCCTAAGGTAGGAACCTCTCCAATTGCCTCACTCACTGCCCCAAAAGAAGAAAGATAGATATTGGTGAGAGCCTGCCCTCTCTTGGTGAGAGTTAAGGTGATAAAAATCTCTTTATGAACTTTCTCCTTTAAAAACTCCATATTCTTGTGGCTACTCCATGATCTTCCAATATTAATTCCATTGCATTTTAGTATCTGTCACCAGCTCCACTCCTATCATGTATCACCTCAGTGGGTTGTTCTCCAGGGCCCCATCTTTGGTCCTTTTAGTGTTTTTCTAAAATGCAAATGGAGACATACCACTCTCAGCTTTCAATGGATTCCTTTAGCTTGCAGAGTAAACTCTGAATTCTTTAGCTAAGTCTTTATGGCTTTTTCTAAATACATGAGGAGAGACATGATCAAATTTATAGATCTGAAATATTACTTTGTTAGCAATGTGGGTAAACTAATAGGTACCCGGTAAATATTTGTTGAATGAATGAAGGAAAGAAGGAATAAGGATATGAGACCTGGCTGAAGAATTTGTTGGAAAGAGGGAAGAGATACCTAAAAGATAATAAGAAGGTAAAATCTGCAGCAAAACTGACTAACTAAATAGAGGTGGGAGATTAGAGGAGGAAAGTGATATCCAGATTTTTGTTTCGTTTGTGATATTATTTTTTCAAGAGAAAGAATAAGAATAAACAATTTTAAGGAAGAATTCATGAGTTCAGTTTTAGAAATACTGGTTTTGAGTTTTCAGCCATAACACAAAATGAATTATTTGCTCCATCAATTTGAAAGCATTTACCTGAACACACAATGGTATTTATGCTTTCTCTGTATCTGTCACACTTGTTCTGACTGCCTTGAGTGCACTTCCAGGCTTCTGCTCCTGATACTTTTTCATTCTTTGAAGCTTACTTTAAGCATCCTCTTTTTTAGAGAGGAGCCATGCTCCTTCTATCAATCCACAGTCAAATTAGACCCATTCATTTATGTGTCCTTCAATCCACATTTATTCTACTCAATATATAATTATTAAGTACCTACAATGTGATACACACTGACCTTGCTCTCTTCCCCCACTTCTAAAATAATATTTAATGCATTACACTATAATAATTGACTTATAATATTTCTCCTCCATATACTATAAGCTCTTTGATTACAGGTACATTGTCTTATTTGATTTAATTTTCCTAGAAGCTAGCCCATTATTAGGCACACAAAAATTGATGGAGGTTGCTTAGAAAATGATTGTGGGTCAGTCATTGCAGCTCACACCTATAATCCCAGCACTTTGGGAGGCCAAGGAGGGCAGATCTCTTGAGCCCAGGAGTTCGTGACCAGCCTGAACATCATGCTGGGACCCTGTCTCAACAAGAAGAAAAGAGAAAGTAAGAAAGGAAGAAAAGAAGAAAAGAAGGGAGGGAGGGAGAAAGGAAGGAAGGGGTATTAGAATTCTCTACAGGGACAGAACTAATGGAATATATGTATTATACAGGGGAGTTTATTAAACATTAACTCACATGATCACAAGGTCCCGCAATAGGCTGTCTGCAGGCTGGGGAGCAAGGAGGCCAGTGAAGTTCAAAAACTCAAGAACCTAGAGTCAATGTTCAAGGGCAGGAAGCATCCAGCACAGGAGAAAGATGTAGGTTGAGAGGCTAGGCCAGTCTCTCTTTTCACATTTTTCTGCCTGCTTTATATTCACTGGCAGCTGATTTTGTTACAGGTGGGTCTTTATTCTTAGAGCTCCCAAGATGGTGGCGGGCTGCTCTCAAGATGGTGGCGGCCACTCCTAAGATGGCAGCAGGACTTTTGTTCTCTGACCTGCGATTCTTGGCCTCACAGATTCCAAGGAATGGAACCTTGGGCCATATGGTGAGTGTTATAGCTCTATTAGAAGCCATGGGTCATGGAAGAGAACCGTGGAACCCAGTGACTACTGTTCAGCTTGATTAGGATGAACCCAGGTACTTAGCCACACAGGAACAATAGTGAGCCTCTAGCCTGGACAGGAACGGCAATGGGCACCTCACTACATCAGAAGCTCAGCAGACACCGAGACAGATCTGGAGGGGTGGAAGTCAATGGTGGGTCTGCAACAGTGGTGAACAGCAGTGGTGGACGGTGAGCGAAAGCTCAGCTCAAGCTGGAACAAACACATCCCAGAAGAGTGTGCAGTTGCAAGATTTTATAGAGTGAAAACAGAGCTCCCATACAAGGGGAGGGGACCCAAAGGCAGATTCCCACTCCCGGCTCAAATGCCTGGGGTTTATCTCCAATCATTGTCCCTCCTCCTGTGCTCTCAGGCAATAGATGATTTGATTATTTCCTTAACCTCCTATTTTTAGCCTAATGGGTATTTTAGTGAGCTCACTTTACTATCTGATTGGTCAGGTGTGAGCTGAGTTACAAGCCCGGTGTTTAAAGGGGGGTGCAGTCACCTTCCCCAGCTAGGCTTAGGAATTCTTAGTCAGCCTAGGAAATCCAGCTAGTCCTGTCTCTCAGTCCCCATTCTCAACAGGAAAACCCAAGTGCTGTTGGGGAGGTTGGCTGACAACCATTCTAACAGCTTCCTGCTGAATTTGGGGCATAGTAGGGGTTATGCAGTTGAGATTTCCTCGGGAGGGGTGCCTTTGATGTCATCAACATAGGAGCAAGGGTTAGCAGGCTGGTCCAGGGGTCCATGGTGGATCTTAGTCATGGACTGCATCTGGGGCTCCATTTGAAGAATGATTTGTAGTTTTACAGCTTTGATTCTGGAAGAGACAAACTTAACAAGGAGGTTAAATATACGGGGATTGAAACGTATGGCCTGAAGTGCAGAGGGAGGCACTTACAACAGTTAGTAGGGTTTTGGGATAAGGGCAAGCCAGTATAGGCTGGATGTGTTCCTCACTGAGGGCCCTGGTGCCTTTGGATAATTTTAGCCCTAAGTATTTAATCTGCTGTAAGCAGAGCTGAGCCTTTGGTTTGGAAACCTTGTAGTCACAGGTGGCGAGGAAGTTTAAGAGCACTTGGGTGGTTTGATGGTACAAGGTTTCTGAACGGGTGGCTAAAAGTAAATCGTCCACGTACTGAAGGACAAGAGTGTCCAAGTATGACAACTGGCTCAAATCTTGGGCTAATGCCTGGCCAAATAGATGGGGGCTATCTGTGAACCCTTGGGGTAAAACAGTCTAGGTAAGTTGAGACGTTGGGTTCAGAGGATCTCAAAGGCAAACAAGAATTGAGAGTCAGGATGTACAGGGATACAGAAAAAGGCATCCTTAAGGTCCAGGACTGTTAACCACTCTGCTTCCTCTCATATTTGGGAAAGCAGACTATAAGGGTTAGGTACAGCTGAGTATAGAGGGACAACAGCCTCATTGATAATCCTGAGATCTTGCACTAACCTCCACTGTCTGTTTGGTTTCTGTACTCCTAAAAGTGGAGTACTGCAGGGGCTATTGCATGGTTTTACTAGGCCTTGGGCTTTTAAGTCCTTAATCTTTTGGAGTCCTTGTTGGGCCTCGGGTCTAAGGGGATACTGCCTTTGGTAGGGAAAGGAGGCAGAATACTTTAGCTTAACTTGAACAGGATAGGCATTCTTCACTCATCCATTATTGGGGAAACCAGCCCCACACCACCCAGTGGGTACCCGGAGTCTGGCAGAGACAAAGGAGTTAGAAAGAGACAGAATAAGCATTTAAAAGGCATGTCCAGGGAACCGGAGCTTTGGAGGCTTGCTCATGGCCCAGAACTCTTGGGCTCCGCCCAATTTATTGGTTTACAAGCTCTTTGTTCTTAGGGCAGATGGGAGGGGGAGGAAAGGATGAGGAAAAGGATTAATCAGTGAAGGAGAACTCATCAGTCATTTGATAAGATGTATAGCAGTGGGGTTTCTGTGAATTTCCTTGAGCAAAGGCATGTGTCTAAACTACTTTAGATCTTTAACTTATTGGGACTGAAATGGGTGAGAGCAGGTTTCAGGAGGAGCCAAGATGTTTGATTATACTCCACTGCTTCAAGGGAGTGTTATCTCCTTGAGCAACCTGTGGAATGCCACTGAGCAGTGATGCTCTCAGGGCATAAAGACATGAAGGCAATAAGGAGACGTTTCTCCACAGAGGCCACCCTTGGCTTCCCATGGGTGTCCCACACAGGGGAGACCAACTCAACTGGCACCCCAGAAACTCTCTTCCCCACAGTCCATATTGTCCTTCTGTTGCCCAGACTTCAGGATTAATTCCTTCCTCAAGAGGGGACAAGAAACGTGTGTTCCTTCTTCTATGTTCAGGTGTATAATGTCCCCTGCTTTTGCTAGGATGTCTCTCCCTAACAAAGGAGTGGGGGTTTCAGGCATAATTAGAAAGGCATGTGAAAAGACTAAAGTTCCCCAGTCACAACTTAGTGGCTGGGAGAAGTATCTAGTGACTGCCTGTCCTAGGACCCCTCAGATAGTGACAGATCTGGAGGACAGTTGTCCAGGCCAGTAGAGTAAGACTGAGAAGGGCATGTCGGTGTCCAGGAGACAGTTAACCTCCTGGCCTTCAATGATCAAGCATACCCAGGGCTCTGTGAGGGTGATGACATGGGCTGGTGCTTGCTCTGGGCACCCTCAGTCCTGCTGCTGGATCATCTGGTTAGTGACTTCTGACTCAGAGGACCTTCATTGCCTGAGGGAGTGAGCCTTCCAGTGATTCCCTTGACATAAGGGACATGGACGAGAGAGCAGCTTATTTCTATTTGGACAATCTTTTTTAAAGTGTCCTTGTAGACCACACTGGAAGCAAGCCCTATTAGGCATTTGATTTGCCCAGCCTTTCCCTTTTCCAGAGTCTCCAAAGTCTGCTTGCTTAAGGGCCATGACTAAAGTGGTGCCCTTTTTTTTTTTTTTTTTTGATCCCATTTGTCCAATTCCGCCTGCTCCTCCTGGTCTCTATTATAAAAAACTGAGGTTGCCAAGTTCAACAGGGTTTCTAAGTTTTGCTTCAAGCCTAAGGCGGACTTTTGAAGTTTTTTTTTTTTTAATGTCTGCAGCTGACTGAGTGATAAACTTATCCTTTAAGATTAGTTGGCCTTCAATAGAGTCAGGTGATAGAGAGGTATGCTTCCTCAATGCCTCCCTTTGTCTCTCCAGAAAGGCAGTAGGATTTTCTTCTTTTCCCTGTGTTATAGTGGACATCACTGAATAATTTATAGGCTTCATCCTAGTTTTCCTCAGTCCTTCTAGCACATAAGTTATCAAATGTCTGCAGCACCAATCTCCATGTTCTGATTCTGCATCCCAGTGAGGGTTTACACTGGGGACTGCCTGCTGTCCTGTGGGGAATTGTTCTCTTTCCGCTGTTGTCATCCTATCATTGACCTGACTGAGATACCAGAGATCGCCAAACTCTCAGGCTGCAGTTACACTGGCACTTCTCTTATTTGGGGTTAGTGTCTGATCTAGCAGTAATATTATATCTCCCCATGTCAGATCGAAGGATTGTCCTAATCCTTGTAAAACATCAATATAGCCATCAGGGTTACCTGAGAATTTACCTAGGTCTACTTTAATTTGCTTCACGTCTGAGAGGGAAAAAAGGTACATACACACTGACTGGGCCAAATTCTCCAGAATACATCTTAGGGGCCTTGGGAGGAACATCCTTGGGAGGAACATTTCCCATCTGAAAAAAGAACATAGGGATGCCAGCACCCCTAGTCATTTTCCGATGAGCATTAGTCCTAGAGCGTCCTCTATGGCCCTAATGCTTATTCCTTTCCAGGGTGCGTAACCACCCATGGACCTCTGCTTATCGGATTAGTTACGCTTACCAATGTAGCAGTCCTGGCACCTGTTTTCCTGCCTTTCTTGACCACAAAGAAAGGGGTCTGGGCTGCTGGATTATAGTGATCTTTTACCAGCATGCCCAACATTGCCCTTGCACTCAGGGGTGAGTCCTAGAGCTGGGCTGTATTCCTGAGTATTTCATAACAACCCAGCTGCCCCATCAAGATGCATTCCCATAAACAACAGTTCTTATGCAAATTCATTTCAGAGAGGGTGTAGGTAAGATTCTGAGTCAGGATTGAGAGAGTTTTTTGATTCTGTAAGTACTTTAAGCCTTGGCTGAGTGCAAACAGCTCGCACATTTGAGCGACCAATTATTAGGCAATTTTCCTAACTCTGCTTCTATAATAGTCTCCCTATCAATTACTGAGTACCCACTGTGGTTTTTTCCCTCAATCACCTGGGAGGAACCATCTATCGTCCTGTCCTGAAGGGAGTTCTTCCTAGGTCTGGTAGGACCTTTGTATGGTAATTAAGATTTAAATCCCCTGTTAGGAAATCTGCTGGGTTAAGGAAATTTTCAGTGGTTAATGTTAAGTCATCTTTTTCTTTTTCTTTTATTATACTTTAAGTTCTAGGGTACATGTGCACAACATGCAGGTTTGTTACATATGTATACATGTGCCATGTTGGTGTGCTGAACCCATTAACTCATCATTTACATTAAGTATATCTCCTAATGTTATCCATCCCCTCCCTGCAGTCCATGACAGGCCCCGGTATGTGATGTTCCCCACCCTGTGTCCAAGTGTTCCCATTGTTCAGTTCCCACCTATGAGTGAGAACATTTGGTGTTTGGTTTCCTGTCCTTGTGATAGTTTGCTGAGAATGATGGTTTCCAGTTTCATCCACATCCCTACAAAGGACATGAACTCATCCTTTTTATGGCTGCATAGTATTCCATGGTGTATATGTGCCACATTTTCTTAATCCAGTCTATCATTGATGGACATTTGGGTTGGTTCCAAGTCTTCGCTATTGTGAATAGTGCTGCAGTAAACATAGGTGTGCATGTGTCTTTATAGCAGCATGATTTATAATCCCTTGGGTATGTACCCAGTAATGGGATGGTTGGATCAAATGGTATTTCTAGTTCTAGGTCCTTGAGGAATCACCACACTGTCTTCCACAATGGTTGAACCAGTTTACAGTCCCACCAACAGTGTAAAAGTGTTCCTATTTTTCCACATCCTCTCCAGCACCTGTTGTTTCCTGACTTTTTAATGATCACCATTCTAACTAGTGTGAGATGATATCTCACTGTGGTTTTGATTTGCATTTCTCTGATGGCCAGTGATGATGAGCATTTTTTCATGTGTCTGTTGGCTGCATAAATGTCTTCTTTTGAGAAGTGCCTATTCATATTTTGCCCACTTTTTGATGGGGTTTGATTTTTTCTTGTAAATTTATTTAAGTTATTTGTAGATTCTGGATATTAGCCCTTTGTCAGACGGGTAGATTGCAAAAATTTTCTCCCATTGTGTAGGTTGCCTGTTCACTCTGATGGTAGTTTCTTTTGCTGTGCAGAAGCTCTTTAGGTAATCAGATCCCATTTGTCAGTTTTGGCTTTTGTTGCCATTGCCTTTGGTGTTTTAGACATGAAGTCCTTGCCCATGCCTATGTCCTGAATAGTATTGCCTAGGTTTTCTTCTAGGGTTTTTATGGTTTTAGGTCTAACATTTAAGTCTTTAATCCATCTTCAATTAATTTTTGTATAAGGTATAAGGAAGGGAACCAGTTTCAGCTTTCTACATAAGGCTAGCCAGTTTTTCCCACACCATTTATTAAACAGGATATCCTTTCCCCATTTCTTGTTTTTGTCAGGTTTGTCAAAGCTCAGATGGTTGTAGATGTGTGGTATTATTTCTGAGGCCTCTGTTCTGTTCCATTGGTCTATATCTCTGTTTTGGTACCAGTACCATGCTGTTTTGGTTACTGTGGCCTTGTAGTAGAGTTTGAAGTCAGGTAGTGTGATGCCTCCAGCTTTGTTCTTTTGGCTTAGGATTGCCTTGGCAATGCAGGCTCTTTTTTGGTTCCATATGAAGTTTAAAGTAGTTTTTTCCAATTCTGTGAAGAAAGTCATTGGTAGCTTGATGGGGAAATCATCTTTTTCTAACAGAATAGCCCTATACTTTAAGATTTTTTAGTTAGTAAGCTACCTTTTTGCTTTTTTGACTTAGGATAGCTCTGAACTGGTGAGGTGTGCTCACAATGAGGTTTCCTCTAAAGGTTATTTTTCTACTTTCTTCTGTTAGCTAAGCAGCTGCCGCTACCGACTAAATGCATTTGGGCCATCCACGGGTTACTGGGTTAAGGATTTTTGATAGGAAGCCTATGGGTTGTCAGTGGTCTCAGTGTTTTCAGGCTATGCCCTTGTTTACACTGACAACAAGGTAGTATTGGAGTGCTATAGGGTCATGGAGAAGACCTTCAATTATCAATTATAGGTTTTAAATTTACCCTGGCCAATGCTGGGAGTTTGGGACGACAGCTTTCTCCCTCTAGTCAGCCCTCAGCTTCCCCAGGAAAATTGTGAAAGTGGAAGCTGGTTCCAGGCAGACCAACCCTCCCAACCCAGAAGTGTTGGGGGTTGTTAGAAAGTCTTTTCCCAGACAGCCCCACACCTGAGTCTTAAGTTTTGTGGCCATGCTAATTGTTTTTAACTGGCTGACGGGGGCCTGGTATTTCCTCTGATTCTAAGGAAGTATAGCACAGAATAGCAAGCAAAATGGTCCAATATTACTCACTGATTTGGAGAATCCCCATACCGGCCACCAAATCTTATGGGTGGGTCTTTGTTCTTAGAGCTCCCAAGATGGTGGTGGGCTGCTCCCAAGATGGTGGCAGCCACTCCCAAGATTGTAGCAAGCCTGGGGTTCTCGGCCTCACGGATTCCAAGGAATAGAACCTTGGGCCATGTGGTGAGTGTTATAGCTCTATTAGAAGCCATGGGTCATGGAAGACAACCATGGAACCCAGCAACTAGTATTCAGCTCGATTAGGACAAACCCAGGTACTTAGCAACACAGGAATAATGGCAAGCCTCTAGCCCAGACGGGAGTGGCAATTGGTGCCTTGCTGGATCAGAAGCGCAGTGGACACCCTGACGGACCCTGAGGGGTGGAAGTCAATGGCAGGTCTGCAACAGTGGTGAATGGCAGTGGTGGATGGTGTGCGAAAGCTCAGCTCGAGCCAGAACAAACACGGCCAGAAGAGTGTGCAGTTGCAAGATTTAATAGAGTGAAAACAGAGCTCCCATACAAGGGGAGGGGACCCAAAGGGGGCTTCCCACTCCCGGCTTGAAGGCCGGTGGTTTATATCCCAATCATTGTCCTTCCCCCTGTGCTCTCAGGCAATAGATGATTTGATTATTTCTTTACCTCCTGTTTTTAGCCTAATTGGTATTTTTGTGTGCTTTCTTTACTACCTGATTGATTGGGTGTGAGCTGAGTTACAAGCCCCATGTTTAAAGGTGGGTGTAGTCACCTTCCCCAGCTAGGCTTAGGAATTCTTATTTGGCCTAGGAAATCCAGCTAGTCCTGTGTCTCAATTTGATTGTTCCCACCCAGATTAAGAGTGGGTCTGCCTTTCCCAGCCCACTGACTCAAATGTTAATCCATTTTGGCCACACCCTCACAGACACACCCAAGATCAATACTTTGTATCCTTCAATCCAATCAAATTGATACTCAGTATTAACCATTGAAAGAAAGAAAAAAAGAAGAGAAAGAGAGAGAGAGAAAGAGAAAGAGAAATAAAGACAGAAAGAAAGAGAGAGAGAAAGAAAGAAAGAAAGAGAAAGAAAGAAAGAAAGAAAGAAAAAGAAAGAAAGATTGTAAAGAAATGAATGCAAGAAACCTATTGATAGGTATAGATGTCAAACTCTGAACAGTGGTCCCTTTAAGAATCTGGTCCTTGTAGATTCTGCTCTTGAGAAAGATAAGAAATCAGACGTAACACAATGCCAAAGGTCAGAAGCCAAACTGTGCATCAGGCTTAAGGAAGCAGGCATTAGTGGGGCTGATAAGCTAACAAGACTTGCAAGAAACAGAGGAGAAATCCTTGTAATAAGCACCTCTCAAGTCAACTTCACAGTGTTAAGCAATTACCTGGAGCACATTTTATGTGCCATTAAGAGTGAATTCATAAAGGAGTAGAACTCAATGAAATACTGCTGGCATTATCATTAGTAGGTCTTTATGGAGTTGTGAATCAATCTTCCGTTATCTTAAAGTGTATTACAACTTTCTTATAACTGTAATTCCATAACCTTCTTTGGCTACTAAATACTACCCTGTCTTGAAAATTCTAACAGCATTACTCTTTCAAAATCAAGTTACAATTCATCCCATATTTTCCAGAAATAAAAAAAAGTTACATAAAAATTGTCTTTTGTTTTCACACTTAATAAGTTGTCTAAGTTTGTCCAACAAGATCGAGATTCCTTTGTTATCAATGATTTTTAAACTTGTCTAAACTAACTTTAAATGTTTTCTTTTGTTTAAATAAGAGATGTATGCTTATTCATTAGCATTTCTTTATTACAAGTATTCTTAAAGCCTGATTTGTTTGCTTGAACATATAGCTATTAAAGAGGATATTTAAAATATTACATATGTTTGCAGGCAAAATGGCAAACACATAGTATTATAAAATAGTAAAATTTAGCTTTTAAGAATAAGTTTAAATTGGATGCGTAAGTCACTAAAACATAAAATATGCCAAAAGGCCATAGGACTTTATCATTAGTAGGTCTTTATTGAGTTTGGAATTAATCTTCCATTATCTTAAAGTATATCACAACTTTATTATAACTGTAATTTCATAAACTTCTTTGGCTACTAGATATTACCCTGTCTTATAAATGGCCTCTGGATCAGAGGGATTTGAAGAGCTACAGATAAATAAGAAAAACTTGTAGAATATGACTGGTTATAAGGGGAGAAGAAAGGTTTCTAGTTTGGTTGACTATACAGCTAGAAAAACCACTGATAAACAGGAAAATAAAAATGAGAAAGAAACAAATTTATCAAAAAGCAAATGAGTTTGGCCTCAAAGATATTGAATATATTGTTGCAGTGGAATATCAAAAATGACAGTGCACAATTATCCAGAACTTATAGATGTGACAGTAGAATTTAAGGAGATAATGAATGAAATAAAAATCATACATGAGAGTCTTTTACATAGGATGAGAATGTATAACACAGTTAAGAACTCATGGAGTAGAGATATAGAGCAAGAAGGCAGAAATCATTGGAGCAAATGAAGGAGAAGCAATCAGAAACAGAAGAAATGTGGCCAAGATGGCATTGAGACAGTGCAGAGTTCACTCAGCTAGGTACAGAGTAAGAGGCCATCAAACATGTGGATGATGGTGGAGGTTCTCAGCTCAGTCTGAGGCATGGTTGCTACAGAACACAACACATTCCTCTCTGGAGTCAAAAACATTAATAGAGGTGACCCCTCAGACTTTTTATTCTGTTTTTTATGTGCCACCTCTACTTGTGATAAACAGTAAAAAAAATCCACTCCCCAAAACACTCCACCACAAATAACCACATTCAAAATCATGAGCTTTTATCATTGCCAAAGTTACCCTTCAACCTTCAAATAAAAACCGTCTTGCTTAATCAAGGACTTCCCTTGCTTTAAGGGAGAAAGAAGGGTGTATTCATCAGAATAGGCAAAGAGACTGTAACAACCCCCAAAACCTAAATGGATTAAAAAACAAAAGTTTATCTTCCCCTCACAAAGTCTTTGTAGTTTGAATAACTCTCCAAGGAAAGTGTCCTCTGTGCAGTCACTCAGCAATTGAAGAAACTTTGATCTTATGACACCATTGTTTCAACATGTGGTCTATGTGCTCACCCCTGGAAGAATAAAAAGAAACTGGAAGATTACACAAGGGGTGTGGAGGTTTTATTCTGTGTTAACTTGACCAATCTGAAAATGTTTCCCAAAATCCCTTTCCCTTAAGTTTCTCCTATTAGAGGTGGCCAAAAAAGAAATTCTTACAAGATTTGGAAAGCAAAAGTGAGATAGCAGTGATTATATTCTGAAAGTTATCCTGGCTAGAGACGGCGAGAGACAGATGCAGAGCTATCATCAGATTCTACCTTGTTTTTTGCTCTCTGCACACTAAGAGATAAACACAGAGGTGTAGTAGATTTTAGCTTATTCTTGCTCAACCTCACTCCCTGTCCAGCTCTTTTTCCTTACTGCCAGCCTTTCTAATCAACAATAAGATCAAACCCACCCCCAGACAGAGAGGCAACAGCTATCTTTAGATTTCTCCAGCAGTTTTCCTTCACTGTCTCACACTGGCAGGCAAATGTATTCCCTGACAACCCCCAATTTATTCACCTGTGCCAGTGGCTCAGAAGTTCTGGTTAGTGACTTTTCATTGATTCTTAAATATTCCTTTTACACTCTTATTTCTCTAACATTTCCTGCAATTGTGCAAATTCTTAACTAACAATAAATCCTTTGTTCCATAATGCTGATAGTGGTTCTGCTTTCCTGATGGAGGCTAACTACTACAATTATTGGTACCAAGAATAGTTCCAGGGCAACAGACCCAAATACCACTATAGACCACTAGTCAGCCATAATATAGACAGGCTTATGGAGGTAAAGTCATTAATGAAGTTTTGAAAAGCATCTATCTCATCAACATGTCCCTAAAATCAACCCATATTTCTTTGCCTGCTTCTGGCATGCATTATAGGTAAAGACATAATAAACAACTAGCAGAATCTCCACATTGGTTTCCTAACTCATAAAATAGAACTAGAATGGTGAGGAAGACCAACTAGAAACCTCTAGAACTACCTCTACCAATCAGATTAATAAAGGCAGTTCTTCATTCCTTGGGGAAATTTCAGGTATAAGTGCCAACATTAAGGACTTGAAGGATACAGAGAGGGTGATTCCTACCACATGTCTATTCAACTTGCATATTTGGCTTTTGTACAGAACAGAGGGATCCCAGAGAATGATAGTGTATTACTGTAAACTTAAACTGGTAATGATGCATACTGTAGCTTCAGTTCCATATGTGATTTATTTACTAAGGCAAATCAATACATTCCTGGGCTCCTGAAATAATAATGCTGATCCTGTGAATGCTTTCATTTGATATACCACCACAAACCTACTTCAGAACTATCTGTATCAACTCTCACGTCCTATGTCATAATCTACCCTACAGGAACCTTCTTTGGTCATCTCTCCATTATGCAAGACATCCTGATGGTCTACATTAATAATGTCAGGCTGATTAGATTTGGTGAGCAGGAAGCAGTAATTACTTTAAACACCTCGGTATGATGCTCATATTCAAAAAAATTTCAGAAAAGTTTCTATGGGTCCAATGGTCAGGACCATGTTATTATATCTTTTCCAAGGTAAAGAGAAAGCTGCTAAATTTGGTCCTTCCTAACATCGAGAAAGAGACTAAGCCTGGTGGGCCTCTTTGGATTTTGAAGGCAACTTATACCTCATTTGGGCATACTACTCTGACTCAATTATTGAGTAATCCAAGAGACTGCTATCTTTGAGTGGAATTCAAACGAGAGAAAAATGTGTAAAAGGTCCGGCTTTCCATGTAAGCTGTTCTGCCACTTAGGCCTTATAATTCAGCAGACCTGTGATTGAAGTGTTTATGCTTTACAATGGAAATTTTTTAGCACTAATGAAATTTTTTTTTAAGTACAGAACTTTAAGATTTAGAAGCTAAACTTCACCATCCTTTGTGGATATTGCTCACTTTTGAGAAATAGCATTTGAACTATGTTGGGTCCTAGTAGAGAACAGATACTTAACAATGGACCACCAAATTATCTTGAAAATTAAATTGACTGTCAAGAACTAATTTTGGATTTAACCACCCCATAAAATTGGGAGTGAACAGTACAACTCCATCATCAACACCAGCAATTCCTAAAAGCACAAGTAAGATGCATGAGTAAATAATTCAGCTTTCCATTGCTCCCCTTACATTTCCTCTACTCTATCAGCCCACAGCTGTGTGAGTATTTTTAATCAGTTGACTGAAGAGAAGAAAGATGTGGCAATGGTTTACAAATGGTTCCACATAGTATACTGGCACTTTCTAAAAGTGCTACTTTTAGCACTACTACTCAGGGAAAATCCCCCCAGAAGCTATAACTCTGAGCAGTGCACGTGGGATTTTTTTATTTTGTCTAATAAGAATAAGAGATGAACAGAAAGATTACAAGGTCAGGAGTTCCAGACCAGCAGGGCCAACATGGTAATACCCCATCTCTACTACAAATACAAAAAAATTAGCTGGACATGGTGGCACACGCCTGTAATCCCAGCTACTCAGGAGGCTGAGGCAGGAGAATCTCTTCAACCCAGGAGGCGGAGGTTGCAGTAAGCCAAGATCATGCCACTGCACTCCAGCCCAGGTGACAGGGCGAGACTCCATCTCAAAAAAAAAAAAAAAAAAGAGAGATGGCCAGAGATATAGATCTATGCTGATTCTTAAGCAAAGGCTGACAATTGTTAGATAGTCAGGGACTTGGAGGATCATGATTAAATTTGGTAAAAAGTAGTTCTGGAGAAGAAGAATGTGGATCAACCTCTGAGAAATGGACACAGAGTGTGAGGATATTTGTGTCCCATATTAATGCTCACTGAAGACCTCCAGCAGAGAAGATTTTAATAATCAGGTAGACAACCTTTCTCAGTCTATAAATGTCAGTCAGCCTCTTTCCTCAGCCACTTGTGACATTTCTGTACCAGCTCACTAATAAGATAGTTACAGTAGTAAAAATAAAAGGCATTCATGAGCTCAGCAACATATACTTCTACTCACAAAGGCCACTCTGTCAACAGCCACTGCTGAGTCTCAGCCTGAGAACAACAGAGATTAACACAGAGTTCCAACATGGTATACCACTCTCCAGGGTAATCAGCCACCTCATAGCAGTTTGATTACATTGAAAAATTTCTTTCAATGAATGGGCCGCAATATTTTCTCACTTGATAAGATACCTTTTATGAATGCAGGTTTGCCATTCAAGTCCACAAGGCTGTAGTAAAAACTACTACCATCTGTAAACTTAGAGAATGCTTTATTCACTAACATGATGTATCATATAGCTTTGCTTCTGCCCAAGGAACTTGTTTTACAGTAAGTAAAGAACAACAATTATTTTTTGCTTATTGAATTTACTGATCCTACCATATTTCCTGGAATAAATTTTTAAGACTCAAACACAATGCCAACTGAATGGTCACACTTGATGGAGTGCTGCAACGTCATTCAGCATATAGTATATGCTCTGAATCAATGACCAATATATGATGCTGGGTTTTTTTGCCTATTAATCAAGATTCATTGGTTAGGGAAGCAGGAAATAGAAAATGAAGTAGCTTCTCTCCCTGTTACTCTTAATTATCCAATAGCAAAATTTTTGCTTCCTGTCCTCACAATTTGGGATCTGCTATTTTAGAGATCTTCATACCCTAGGAAGTAATGCCTCCAATAGGGCAGTCATTAAATCTTAAAGTTCCAAAATGATCTCCTTTGACTCCTTGTCTCACATCCAAGGCACACTGATGTGAAAGGTAGGCTCCCACAGCCTTGGGCAGCTCTGCCACTGTGGCTTTGCAGGGTACAGCCTCACTCCCAACTGCTTTCAGAGGCTGACATTGACTGCCTGTGGCTTTTCCAGGCACGCAGTTCAAGCTGTCAGTAGATCTACCATTCTAGGGCCTGGAGGAGAGTGGCCCTCTTCTCACAGCTCCACTAAGCAGTGCTTCAGTGGGGACTCTATGTGGGGACTCCAACCCCACATTTCCCTTCCATACTTCCCTAGCAGAGGTTCTCAATGAGGGCTCTGCTTCTGCAGCAAACTTCTGCCTGGACATCCAAGTATTTCCATACATCCTCTGAAATCTAAGTGGAGTTTCCCAAACGTCAATTCTTGATTTCTGTGCACCCACATGCCCAAAACCACATGTAAGCTACCAAGGCTCAGGATTTGTACTCTCTGAAGCAATGGCCTGTAATGTATGTTGGCCCCTTTTAGCCAGTGCTGGAGTTGAAGCAGCTGGGACACATGGCACCGTGTCCTGAGGCTGCATAGAGCAGGGGGGCTCTGAGCTTGGACAACAAAACTATATTTCCCTCCTAGGCCTCCAGGCCTGTGTTGAGAGAAGCTACTATGAAGGTTTCTGATGTGACCTGGAGACAATTTCCCCTATTGTCTTGGTGATTAACATTTGGCTCCTCATTACTTATCTAAATTTCTGCATTGAGCTTCATTTTTTTCCCCAGAAAAATGGATTTTTGTTTTCTATTGCATCATTGGGCTGCAAATTTTCCACATTTTTTTTTTTTGCTCTGCTTCCTGTTGAACTTTTTGCTGCTTAGAAATTTCTTTTGCCAGATACCCTAAATGATCTCTTTTAAGTTCAAATTTCCACAGATCTCTAGGGCAGGGGCAAAATGTCACCAGTCTCTCTTTGCCAAAACATAGCAAGAGCCACCTTTATTCCAGTTCTCAACAAGTTTCTCATCTCCACCTGAGACCATATCAGCCTGAACTTCATTGACCATATAACTATCAGCATTATGGTCAAAGCCATTCAACATGCCTTTAGGAAGTTTCAAACTTTCCCACATGTTCCTGTCTTCTGAGCCCTCCAAGTTTCTAGGAAGTTCCAAACTTTCCCACATTTTCCTGTTTTCTTCTGAGCCCTGCAAACTATTCCCACCTCTGCCTATTACCCAGTTCCAAATTCGCTTCCACATTTTCAGGTATCTTTACAGCAATATCCCACTCTCTGCAGTACCAATTTACTGTATTAGTTGGTTCTCACACTTTTAATAAAGACATACTCGAGACTGAGTAATTTATAAAGGAAAGAAGTTTAATTGACTCACAGTTCAGCATGGCTGGGGAGGCCTCAGGAAATTTATAATCTCGGCAGAAGGGGAAGCAAGCACTTTCTTCTTCACATGGCAGCAAGAGAGAGAACTGCTGAGCAAAGGGGGAAAGGCCCCTTATAAAACTATCAGATTTTATGAGAACTCACTATCAGAAGAACAGCATGAGGGTAACTGCCCCCATGGTTCAATTACCTCCTACCAGGTCCCTCCCACAACATGTGGGGATTATGGGAATTACAATTCAAGATGAGATTTGGGTGGGGACACAGCCAAACCATATCACTCATATATTCTTACAGTAAAAAAGTTAATGGAACACTATAAGAACTTGAAATTGTCAGTACTATTAATGGCATAGATACCAGGAATTCAGTTTTGGGACACTCTACAAGTCAAGAAACCATGATCAGCTAAGTTGCTTGCTGAGGACAAAGGGAATATGGAATAGGTATTAAAAGAAGCAAGTAATATCAGCTACAACCATGAGACTATTTACAAAAATTAAAACTACAGTAGTTGTATTTCCTCTTTACTTATACATAAATATATTTGTGTGTATATATCCATACAAACATATATCCAAGAGAGGAAAAAATAACAAAGAAATAGATTAGTTAATACAAGATACAGAGATTTGTGTATATATATACATATTGACCATTCTTTTTTACAATCTAACATAATATGTGTTAATAGTGATTAACCTAATATGTCAATGTTTAAGTTATTAGAAGATATGAAAGCAAGAATGTGACCAATCTAGGAAGAGAATAAACACCACCCACAGATGAATGAAATGACTATGGGACTTTGTATCCTCTTTTGGTGGGAAGTGAGTGAATTGGAGGAGGGAGTTAGCAGGTTTTCAGTTGCATGAGAGATAGGTGCATCATGTTAGGTAGAATCATGACTTACCTATTAGATGCAAATATGGATAAAAGAGATGTGAATGACACCAAGCTGACATGAGCTGGAGTGCGGTTGTTTTGTAGTTTATCAGCTTGTAGTTTATCAGCTTGTTTAACCTGGAACAATATTGCCCAGAATCCTCTTTCCCCATATGGTTCTCAGAGGTGGTCAAAAGATAATCCAATGAGATTTGGAAAGCAGAAATGAAGCAGCAGCCATTACTCTTTGAAGTTCATCCTAGTTAAAGGAAATAAGAAATATAAAGATCTTCCAGAAGATTTTCATTTTTCTTTAATCTTCTTGCTGTTGAGAGACAGACACAAACACACCAGTGGATTCAGCTTGTTATCACTCTCCACTCTGCATCCAGCTCTATTTCCAAATGCCACTGATGAATAGGATCCCCTATCCTTCAGCAGACATATAAACAGCAACCTTCCAAAGCCACCAGCTCTCCTTTACACTCCTATTCTAGCAGCTGCATATGTGTTGCTTCACTAATTTCCTGGCAAGCTCTAACTTGTTCACCCACGCCAATGCATCAGAGGAGCTGAGAAGTGACTGTTCTCCAGCTTCTCCTACAATTGTGCAAGAAGTTACCATTATAATAAATCCCTACTCTACAGTACTCTGAGTAGTTCTGCTTCCTTGATTTAGTCCTGACTGATACAGGAGCTTCTCAGGTCCCCAGCCACATAGAGACAGTCCATGGGCCAGAATAGTCCACAGTGCATTTACCTGCAAGGGGGCTGGGGAAGACTGAAGAACTGACAAGTGAGCAATGGTAATGTCAACCATTTATTTTTCATTTCTCAATGTTAATTTCTTATTTTAAAGAAAAAATAATAACCACATACTCATTATTTTTAAAATTACCAGAAGTAAAAAAAATTATATCTTATCAAAGTCTAGATGCTCCCTCTATCATCCTTCCAATAAGCCCACTTAAGGGGGAGCCCTTTCTTTCATACACAGGGTATAGGACAAACTGTTAAGACTGAAGTTACATCGTGCTCATCTACAGAGGAGAATACAACTGAAAAGGTTAGTAAGAGGCAAAATCGCTTTTAATCAAAATTACTTTTAAAATAACAGTTTCAACATCCTTGTGGGGGGAAAAAAAGAACAGAAGTAAAAATAAGGACTAGATGGTGAGGAAACAGAGCAAAAGGCAGCCTGTTAAGAAGTGAACCAGTGGATGGAGGAGAAGAATGGTACAGCAACCTGAGAGAGTAATAAAATCCTTCAAAGGTTTTTCTGAGATAGGGAGGATATCAATATGTTTATAGAAAACAGAATGATGTTAATGAACTCAAACTAACAAAGTGGAAAAGTAACCAATGTTTCAATAGCCAGAAAATATAGGACAAGACTAGAATCAAGAGCATAAGGACAGAGGGTACCTTACAAATAACAGACCCCACACTTCCTTGACCAATAAAGAAGAGGATAACAGCAGGAGGAGAAATGGCAAAAAAAAAAAAAAACAAAACAAGAAAGGAGTACAGTTTCTCTCTTCCTTTCTTCTTCACTCTCTAACACACACTAACATCCCTAGTCAAGTTTTTTTAATAGCTAATAAATTGTTGACATAAAATCAAATTTTGAAAAGGAACACGTCTTACTCATATAGAGGTGCATCCTGGCTGAACCTAAATTAAGATTAGAAGTGTGAAGCCAACAGATGCTCTCTGCCTCTGCAACCACCATTTCCTGACTCACAAAGATGGAGGGAGAGGTGCATGGAACAAAAAGTGGCCTGTAAGAGGAATTTGGAGGATACAGAGAAAAATGTTATAAATAGCACAGTATCTCATTACATTAACTGGAAAATTATAATCTAAATCCATGACTACATTGATTTAATTATAGTCATCAAACTTCTAAAAAAGGAAGAAGAAAGCATAATTAAGGAAAACATTAAAATGTAATCTAACCTTTAATATTCACTCTAGAAGCTCATAGTCTACTGGCAAGCTTATGGGGAAATAATAAAACTTAGCTTATTTAACTTTTGGTCCTCAGAACCTCCATAAGATCAATAACATTATTACACACTACTTCTTAATAGTAATAATAGTAAAAGCTGACATTAATAAGAACTTACTATGTGCTAGATATGTGTTAGACTTACTGTTTTAACTATGTGTTAGAAAATACAGCTAAAAGCTATATTGATCTCATTTAATCCTCATAGTTCTAGAAGGAAAGCATTACTGTTATCCCCATTTCACAGATAAGAAAGTTGGAATTTAGTGATTTACCCAAGATCACACAGTAAGAAAGAAAACCTAAGCCCACGGCTTTCTGACATTCCAAGTGCACAACCACTAATCTATGCCACTTTCTTACATTCATAGACCTCCAAAAATACCAACTTTAAGCACTGGCTGTTTAAATATGTATTTCTCAGCAAAATTTTTTTTCTATATTTTACAAATTTTTCATGAATGCAAATATTTTATGAACCTCTACTTTAAAAAATGATTATTTTAGTTATTTTCTTGGTCCTGTTTTCTTTCAAAAAGACAGTCTCTGCAAACTCTAGGTTTAATTTAAATTCAACCCAAGTTGAAAAGGGCTTGCCACTCTCCTGAGTCCTACTGTTCTTGGCGTGGAATTGCTGACCTAGTTCTAAAGAGAGGGATAAATGCACATGGCTCAAATGTAGTTTTTGGGGGAAGAGGAAAGTTATTGTTCATGTCCCATTTACATAGAATGCTGACCTTTCAATGTAAACCACTTCTTATTGTAAACGTTTAACAAATAAAAATAATTGAGCTCATGCTTTACCAACAATGATCCATGCTGCTTTAACCTTGGTTTACTTCTATGTTATAATCTGAATACCCAACTTGAGTTCAGTCTTGGGGAATAGGGCATTGTTCCATGTTGTACAGGTAAAATATCAGACTTAATCCTATATACCTTTAATCTGGAAAATAAAATGGGTAGGTAGAAAACAGTGCTCTCAACTTACTCTAAATCCGATAAAAAGAGGGAAAAGAACACTGTCTATCTGATGTTAAGCATACAGATATGACAGTTGTATTGTCAGCACAGAGACATTCGTTCATATAATACAGTATCAGCAACACTTTAAAATGTTACTGATTAGAAGTATTGAAATTATAACCTGTATCACTTACAAGCTTCAAAATCAGAAAATGCCTTCAAGCTTGTTGTTTTATAGTATATATGAGGAAAAAATGTTTAAAGGAATATTGTAGACTTTAGAAATTGTTACCAAATATGGTATAAAACTCCAAAAGATAAATACTTAATTGTAAAGAAAATAATCAGAGTTAGAGTTGTGGTATAAATTAATTAAAAACAATGCCATCCAAGGTGATTAAGTATGAGCTAGAGGTTAAAAAGAAATAGATATCACAAGAAAAATATTCAGGGAAAAACATAAAAACCTATGCTTTAGAAAGGGTATATTTGATTATAAGAATCAGAAATCCTCTAAGTCTAGCTTAATGAAAATGGGCTTAACATAAAGGAAAACATGCAAATTCCAAGGGCATCCAAAGACAAGAAATGAAGAACAGCCAGAACACAAGAATCCCAGAAATGGAAGGGAAAGGGCAAGCACTAAAGCATCTCTCTGTTTCTCCCATAAATCACCCATGATCAGCATCCTAGACTTGGACATGGCCCAGCGTGGCCACATTGTCTGCAGCTCTCATCTCAGTCTGTTGTTTAAGTACCTACTAGCATCTGATGATCACAATTCCCAGTTGCCTGAGCTGTGAATTGTTTGCTGCTGAGTTGAGTATTCATGCCAAAGATATGTCAACTTCAACTGAAAGGCAATTTTATTATTTTATTTTATTTGTGTTAACTTTTATTTTAGGTTCAGAGGTACATCCGCAACTATGTTAAATGGATAAATTGTGTGTCATGGGAGTTGCGTGTACAGATTATTTCATTGCTCAGCTAAAAAGCATAGTTCCCAATAGGGTTTTCCAGTCCTTACCTTCCTCCCACCCTGTACCCTCAAGTAGGGCCCAGTAAAAAAGTTAATGGAACACTATAAGAACTCAAAATTATCAGTACTACTAACAGCATAGACACCAGGAATTCAGTTTGGGGACACTCTACAAGTCAAGAAACCATGATCAGCTAAATTGCTTGCTCAGGATGAAGGGAATATGGAATAGGTATTAAAAGAAGCAAGTAATAAATATCAGCTACGACCATGAGACTATTTACAAATTAAAACTACACTAGTTGTATTTCCTCTTTACTTATATATATATTTGTGTGTATGTATCCATATAAACATTCTTTCTGTCCATGTGTACTCAATATTTAGCTCCCACTTAGTGGAGTTGAGGACATGCAGTATTTTGTTTTTTCTTCCTTTTTAGCTTGCTTAGGGTAGTAACCTCCAGCTGCATTCACATTGCTTCCAAAGACATGACCTAGTTCTTTGTGTCTGTGTAGTGTTCCAAGGTGTAGATGTACCACATTTTCTTTATTCAGTCTACCATTGATGGGCATTCAGGTTGATAATATGTTTTTGCTATTGTGATAGTGCTGCAGTGAACACACGCATGCCTGTTTCTTTAGGGTAGAATGATTTATATTTCTTTGGGTATATACCCAATAATACGATCACTTGGTCAAAGAGTAGTTCTGTATTAAGTTATTTGAGAAAATACCAAACTGCTTTCCACAAGGGCTTCACTAATTTACATTCCCACCAGCAGTTTTAAGCATTCCCTTTTCTCCACAACCTCACTTTGTTATTTTTTGGTTGCCATACTGATTGGTGTAAGATGGTATCTCACTGTGATTTTGATTCACAATTTTCTAAACATTAGTGATGTTGAGAATTTTTTCATATGCTTGTTGGCCATGTGTATGTCTTCTTTTGAAAACTATCTGTTCATGTCCTTTGCCCACTTGTTAATGGGGTTGATTTTTGCTTATTAATTTGTTTAAGCTCCATATAGATTCTGGATATTGTTGGATGAATAGTTTGCAAATATTTTCTCCCATTCTGTAGGTTGTCTATTTAATCTTTTGATAGTTTCTTTTGTGTACAAAAGCTCTTTAGCTTAAGTAGATCCCATTTGTCAATTATTGATTTGTTACAATTGCTTTTGGAGTCTTCATCATGGCATCTTTGCCAGGGCCTTTTCCAGAATGGTATTTTCTAAGCTATATCCTAGAGTTTGCCTACTTGTAAGTTTTACTTTTAATTCTTTAATACATGTTGAGTTGATTTCTATACACAGTGTAAGAAGGGGTCCAGTTTCAATCTTCTGTATATGGCCATCCAATTATCCCAGCACCATTTATTAAATATGGAGTCCTTTTTCCATTGCTTGTTTTTGTTGACCTTGTCAAATATCACATGGTTGTAGGTGTGTAGCTTTATTTCTGGGCTCTTTTCTGTTCCATTGGTCTGTGTGTCTGTTTTTGTACCAGTAGCATACTGTTTTGGTTATGGTAGCTTTGTAGTATACTTTGTAGTATAGTTTGAAGTCAAGTAATATAATGTCTCCAGCTTTGATCTTAGGATTTCTTTGGCTATGTTTATTCTTTTTGGTTCCATATTAATTTTAATATAGTATTTTTCCAATTTTGTGAGGAATGTCATTGATAGTTTGATAGGAATAGTATTGAATCTGTAAACTGTTTTCATCAGTATGCCCATTTAACAATCTTGATTCTTCCTATCCATGAGTATGAAATGTTTTTTCATTTGTTGGTATAATCTATGATTTCTTTCAGAAGTGTTTTGTAATTCTTATTGTGGAGATCTTTCATCTCCCTAGTTAGCTGTATCCCTAGGTATTTTATTCATTTTGTGGCTATTATGAATGGGATGGCATTCTTGATTTGGCTCTCAGCTTGGATTTTATTGGTGTAGAGAAATGCAACTGATTTTTGTGCATTGATTTTTGTATACTGAAATTTTTCTGAAGTTATCAGATCTAGGAGCTTTTGGGCAGAAACTGGGATTTTTTAGGTATAGAATTATATTATCTGCAGACAGAGATAATTTGACTTTCTTTCTCCCTATTTGTATGTCTTTTATTTCTTTCCCTTGCCTGATTGCTCTGGCCAGCACTTCCAGTATGTTGAATAGAAGTGGTGAGAGAAGGCATCCTTGTCTTGTTCCGGTTCTTAAGGGGAATATTTGCAGCTTTTTCTCATTCAGTATGATATTGGCTGTGGGTTTGTCATAGATGGCTCTTATTATTTTGAGGTATGTTCCTTTAATGCCTGGTTTGTTGAAGGTTTTTAACCTAAAGGAATGTTGTGTTTTATCACAAGATTTTTCTGCATCTATTGTGATGATAATGTGGTTTTTTAGTTCTGTTTATGTGATGAATCACATTTATTGATTTGTGTAAATTGAACCAAGCTTGCATCCCAAGAATAAAGCCTACTTGGTCATGATGGATTAGCTGTTTGATGTGCTGCTAGATTTGGTTTGTTGGATTTTTTTTTTTTTTTATGATTTTTCGCATCTATGTTCAACAAGAATATTGGCCTCAAATTTTCTTTTTTTTTTTTTTTTCCTGTATCTCTGCCAGATTTTGGTATCAGGATAACGCTGGGCTCATAGAATGAGTTAAGGAGGAGTCCCTCCTCCTCAATTATGGGAATGGTTTAAGCAGGCATCATACTAGCTCCTTTTTACACATCTGGTAAAATTCAGCTGTGAATCTGTCTGGTCCTGGGCTTTTTCTGGTTGGTAGGCTTTTTATTACTAATTCAATTTCAGAACTTTTTATTGGTCTGTTCAGGGTTTCAATTTCTTCTTGGCTTAATCTTGTAAGGTTGTATGTGTCTAGGAATTTATCAATTTCTTCCAGTTTTTCCAGGTTTTTTTTTTTTTTTTTTTTTTTTTGCATAGAGGCATTCATAAAAGTCTCTGAGGGTTTTTTATTCCTGTATGGTTAGTGGTAATGTCCCTTTTGTCATTTCTGATTGTGTTTATTTGAATCTTCTTTTTTTCTTTATTAGTGTAGCTACTGGTCTATCAATATTATTTATTCTTTCAAAAAACAAACTCCTGGATTTGTTGATCTTTTGTTTTTTCACATCTTAATTTCATTCAGTTTAGCTCTGATTTGAGTTATTTCATTTCTTCTGCTATGTTGGGGGTTGGTTTACTCTTGTTTTTCTAGATCCTGTAGGTACAATGTTAGGTTGTTAATTTGAGATATTTCTAACTTTTTGATATGAATGTTTAGCACTATAAACTTTTCTCAATACTGCTTTAGCTGTGTCCTAGAGATTCTGGTATGTTGTATCTTTGTTCTCATCAGTTTCAAATAATTTCCTGATTTCTGCATTAATTTCTTTGGACAAAAGTTATTCAAGAACAGGTTGTTTAATTTCAATGTAATTGTATGATTTTGAAATATCTTCTTAGTATTGATTTCCATTTTTGTTGCACTGTGGTCCGAGAGTGTGGTTACTATTTCAGTTTTTTTGAATTTGCTAACAATTGTTTAATGGCTGATTGTGTGGTAGATTTTAGAGTATGTGCCATATGCAGATAAGAAAAATATATATTCTGTTGTTTTTGAGTAGAGAGTTCTGTCGATGTCTATTAGGTCCATTTAGTCAAGTGTTGAGTTCAGGTCTCAAATATGTTTGATAGTTTTCTGCCTCAATGATCTAATACAGTCAATAGGGTGTTGAAGTCTCCCACTATTATTGCATGGTTATCTAAGTCTCCTCATGGGTTTCTATTAACTTGCTTTATGAATGTAGGTACTGCTGTGTTGGGTGTATATATACTTAAGATAGTTAGGTCTTCTTGTTGAATGGAACACTTTACCATTATGCAGTGCCCTTGTCTTTTTTGGTCATTGTTGGTTTAAAGTCTGGTTTGGCTGGGCATGGCGACTCACACCTGTAATCCCAGCACTTAGGAAGGCCGAGACAGGCGTATCACCTGAGTTCATGAGTTCAAGACCAACCTGGCCAACATGGTGAAATCCCATCTCTACTAAAAATACAATAATAAGTCAGGCATGGTGGTGCATGCCTGTAATCCCAGCTACTCAGGAGACTGAGACAGGAGAATCGCTTGGACCCAGGAGGTAGAGGTTGTAGTAAGGTGAGAGCGTGCCACTGCACTCTAGCCTGGGTGACAGAGTGAGACTTCAACTAAAAAAAGAATAAAGTCTTTTTTTCTGAAATTGAATAGCAACTTGCACTTTTTCTGTTTTCCATTTGCTTGGTAGATTTTTCTCAATCTCTTTACTTTGAGCCTATGAGATGGATCTCTTGAAGACAGCATACAGTTGAGTCTTACTCCTTTATTCAACTTGAAGGGCAATTTTAAAGGGAAACTTTGATAGTAAAAACAACCTTCCAAAGTGCACCTCTACCTCTGCCCATGAAAAGGACAACAGAAACAGAAAAGTAAGATGTAGGCATTAGGCTATACAGATGGTTCCCAACTTAGGATGGTTTGACTTACAATTTTTTTTTACTTTTCAATGGTGTGAAAACCATGTGCATTCAATACGAACCATACTTTGAATTTTGAGTTTTGATCTTTTCCCAGGCTAGTGACATGGGTACAATACTCTCTCATGATGCTGGGTAGCAGGAGCCACAGCTCCCAGTTGGCCATGGGATCATGATGAACAACAATGCTCTACAGTGAACTATGTTGCTAGATGATTTTTGCCAACTGTAGGCTAATGTAAGTGTTCAGAGCACATTTAAGGTAAATGAGTCTAAGCTATAATGTTCAGTAGGGTAGGTGTATTAAATGCATTGTTGACTTATAATATTTTCAGCTGATGATGGTTTATCAGGATGTAATCCCATCATAAGTTAAAAAGCATCTGATCTGTACACTGAATATTTAAAGCTCAGATGAGAAAAATAGAAAACTTTTGTAGTGGTACATGGGGCTTGCCCAGATACAAGGAAAAAAAAGGAATTCCCAAGACAATTTATTGATCAACTTTTCCCTGTTTCTAACACAGATAAAACATTTTATTTCATTTTTAGATTACTGCAAATTAAAAACAAGTGTTTAACAATGCTTTTGTTTTTGGCTTTTGAATCCAACAAAGTCTGCTTCAATAACATTTAATATTTAAATTAATAATTAAACTGGACACAGTGGCTCACACCTATAATCCCAGCACTTTGGGAGCTGAGGCAGGAGGACTGCTTGAAGCCAGAAGTTCAAGACCAACCTAGGCAACAAAGTGAGACCACCATCTCTATAAAACATAAAACAAATTAGCTGGGCATGGTGGTACATGTACTCCGGAGGCTGAGGTGGAAGGATTGCTTGAGCCTGGGAGGTCAAGGTTACAGTGAGCCATGATTGTACCACTGCACTCCACCCTGAGTGACAGAATGAGAGCCTGTCTCATAAAAAACAATCAATTAATAACTAAATTTCACAGCTTCAACATGCACATTTTCAAATGCACAGGTTTCTCTATAACATGTAGAACACAAGATTCAGTCCAATATTTACAAAAATATTTACACAACAACCTGAGAATAGCATTTCAATTGTGGTTCAAGAAAACAAAATCTTAAGGTGTAATGCAATTTATATTAAATTGGGTTTTGCTTGATAGACCCATAAAATATTAGTTATTAATTAAAAATCAGGCCAGGCACAGTGGCTCACACCTGTAATCCCAGCACTTTGGGAGGCTGAGGAGGTGGATCACCTGATGTCAGGAGTTCGAGATCAGCCTGACCAACATGGGAAAACCCCATCTCTACTAAAAATACAAAAAAAATTAGCCAGGCATTGTGGCATGTGCCTGTAATCCCAGATACTCGGGAGGCTAAGGCAGGAGAATCACTTGAACCTGGGAGGCAGAGGTTGCAGTGAGCCAAGATCATGCCATTGCACTCTAGCCTGGGTGACAAGAGTGAAACTCAGTCTTAAAAAAAAAAAATCAAAATTTCTAATATTTTCAAGTATACCTCTTAGGTATATTTCTAAAATTCAGTGACTCAACCATGTATGTATATTATATAAACTACCTCAATCATAAAGCTATATGAAAATATCATAGGCACTATTGTTTTTCATTTGCTGTAGAGGCACCTATTAATTTAGCTTTTCTTTTTTTTGCTTAGATTCTACAAAGTATTTTCTATTTTCCACAGAATTCTTAATACCATGCTTTCAATAAAGAAGACATTTTTAAACACACTGACTGATTTTCATCTTTGGTGATCTATCCTTCCCTTATCTACAATTCCATAAGTTTTATTAAGTGCCCACTTTGTGAAAAGCACCGTAATTAGTGATACAATTAGGTTTTAGACTGGCTGTAATCAGCGATTAAACCTCCATTTTATTCTCTTTTCCTACAATTCCCTAACAGATTAAGAAATACATACACGAAATGGTAAGTCCTTAGATAATTGAGGATTGATTACATTTCCTAATAATGTACCTACTTTAATTGGGTTGCCTTTGCTGCTACATACATTTTATTGCAGGATTCTTCCCTTAGCAGTCTTTCTCGGAGCATCTTAAAATGACAAGTTTATGTCACAGAAAAAAAAAAACGAACATTTTTGTTTGTAATTAATCATGAGTCATCTTGAATTGATCTTTCTTTAATAAGAATTAATTGTGGAAATTTAGATTTCTTTTATTTTCAAGTTTTGTGAAGCTGAATTTGCTGCTACTTTAGTTAAGAAATATTTCTGTGGATGAAAACACTGCCAACTAATATTTAGCCAATCATGCAGAGTATTTGTTGGTTTTTAAACTGTGTGTATTATGACTCTAAATACAGTATGAAAGGTTTTACAAATTTTATCATCTAGAATGTATGTTCTAACTTTTTTCAAAGTAGCTATTAGTATAAGTAAGCCCCTACTTCCACTTTTCATCTTGCCATATTAACAAGTATTGTTTATTTAGCTTTATCTACATCTTGAAAACTTGTTTACAATAATAAATCTAAAACTTAAGCCTTGGTTATAGCACACTAATATTTTATTATTGCCCACAATTACAGATCTTGAAGAATAAAAACAATACAATTAGAACCAGTGAGCTAAGTACAGCATACACATGTCCAGAGCGAGAAAGCCATAGACTAAAATTCTGAGGTGACCTGACTTAGAGAGGACAAACCAGGTGCTAAGACCAAATCAGGAACTCAGTGTTCTAGCTCAGGGGTGAGCAAGTTAAGACCATTATGTACTAAGAAACAAATCCAAAATCAAAGGAGGAGGTCAGAGGTCAGTTATTTAGCAAGAGTTGACAATAATTTTTCAAACTGAAGCTTGTAACAGAACAGAGGCAGGGATCAAGGAGGAATGGGACAGGCCTTCAGGTCAAATAGCAAAACAATAAAATAGGACATACTATACCCAAGAAAAGCAAAAGTCAAAGACAACAAGGTAACAAGAGAACAGGAAGTAACAAGAACACTCTATAGAAGTGCTATCCAAGAGAACTTTCTGTGATAATGGAGACTTCTACCCTTGAGCCTCCAATGTCGTGGCCCAGCCACATGTGACTTTTGAGCACTTGAAATGTAACAAGTACAACTAAGGCACTAAATTTTTGAATCTTATTTCAACTTAAGTAATTTAAATTTAAATTACCATTTGTAGCTACTGTCTTGAACATTGCACCTCTATGAACATGTAAATATCACTGGCTCTGACTGAGCCTCATGGATTGTTTCATTACCATAGGACCTCCTGCAAGGGCCCGATCACACTGTTGCACTTCCAACAGTTTAAAAAATGCAGCTCCTTTCACACAGCATCTGATACTACCTACTCTTCATTGTTTCCCATGACAGCTATATCCAACTGGGATAAAATGTTGGTATCATAGGGGTATGTTAGATCAGAGCATTGGGTTGGTGTGCAATTTCTAGGCTCCCAAGTACATCTCTTGTATGCCTACCAATATGCGTCTCCCAATTAATCCACTGCCAACAGACACCACTTTCGCTGGCTACACACCCAGGAGTAGGCATGGAAGTGGTGCTCCTTGTAGATACGGTCCCGAAAAGGAGGAATGAATAGAAAATTGAGAGTATTCAAAGGAATAGGTGGAACGGTTGGAATGCTGTCTCCTATCTGTTTCTTTCTAACAGATAGGAGACAGCATTTATGAGGTACCATCCTAGAAATATGTTACACAGTGTTCCAAAGAAAAAGGTGGTTACTGACAGTTGGTGGCATTCTTATATCTCAAATACACTGGATAAAAAGTGCCCTAGAGAAAAGCATAGGCTCTGCAGTGGTAAACTGAATATTGATGAGATTCTGCTCTTATTCATCCCAAGTAGATTATAAATCCAATGATGCTGCTCTTTGCAGTTCTCAGAGGGCTTGAACTTCAAGTTCAGAGTGAGAATAGATGTCTGAACTCTACGAATAAAAGAGATAAGACACCTGCAATTTCTAAGTTGGGTATGGGGAGGAGAAAGGAGTTGTTCCACCCTATACACTCACATTGAATATATGACACTAATTCCAAATAATAATTTGGGAACAGCATGAGGACATCATCTGTGATAACTAGTCCTGTTATATTCTCAGTTCCTAAAACAGTGCCTGGAACATAGCTGACACTCAATAAGGGTGAGTTGACTGCCAAGCCATGACTGCTCCAGCCTGGACTGTGCATTGTTCTGAAAATGGTATTGTCGGGTTGATGAAAATGTCACCATCCATGTGGTCCATCTGTTGTAGATTTCTGAGTGTTTTCTCTAATGCATGGATGAGGATTAGGTAATGCAGCACATTTTAGCTATCAAAAGTAGAGCACAGACTTCTTCCAAGAACATGAATTAGACCTACTTTTCTCTCTTCCCGCTAAGTACAACTAAAAACCCTGGATATTATATTTTAAAGAAACATAAAAAGACTCTGAAAGTTCGAAAGAAGAAAGCTGACCAGCCAAGGACCATCTCAGGACCCAAAAAGTGACATGGTTGTAAGTTCCTTGTGTTTTCTTCATGCCTTATTTATACCTGATTTGGAGTTAAAGAAGCTAACAACTTGAAAATACCTATGGGTGCAGTCAAAAAAAAAAAAAAAAAAGAGAGCCCCAACAAGCACCTTCTGTCTTTAGCCAAATAACCTAGAAATAGCCAGCCTAGTGAGACAGAAAACTTTTCAACAGTAACTTTTCTACTCCAGCCAAACACCATAGAAAACACTGTGACCTCCTACCACAGTAGCAAGGGTCCAGTGGGGAGTTTAGACTTTTACCATCATAAGACTAGAATGAGATGTCCCCAAACCAGTGCCAGAGAAGGCCAAGTATAGAGTTGAGACTTTCATTTCCATCAGCTGGCAATGAAGTAATCTCCCAAAAGTATAGGTGGGGACCATATAGGGAGACAGAATTTCTACCATCACCCAGAAATAATGAGGTATCCCTCCATATCCCTACTGGGGTGGTATCAGTGAAGGCCTAGTAGACAGTTAAGATGTTCATCATTGCCCAGTGATTTTGAGGCCACCTTCACTATAGTACCAATGGATGCCACATGGGGAACCAGAAATTTCACTCCCACCCAGCAGTAACAAGGAACCCTCACATTGGGTGTCAATGGTGATCAAATGGGGAAACTAGACATCTTCCTCCACTTGGCCCTAACAAAGCCCGTGTCTTCTCCTCTCTTTCCAGGCCAGAGCAGTGTCAGAGAAAGACAGCTAAAACAGATTTAAATAATATCCAGAGTCTCAAAACATAATATGAAAATATTCAAACCTCTAGCAAGAATAAATAGAGACAAGACACAAATTTCTAATAATAGGAATGAAACAGGGATGTCACTACAGAACCTGCAAACATCAAAATGATAATAAGAGTTACAATGAACAATTCTATATATCCACAACTTAGATAAAATCGACCGATTTCTTGAAAAACACAAACTACTATGACTTACCTAGTATGAAATAGATAATTTAAATAGTCCTGTAATACTGAGAAAATTACATTTGTAATTTTAAAACTCCCAAAAAAGAAAATTTCAGACCCACATGGTTTCACAAATTTCTGCCAAATGTTTAAAGAAAAAATAACACCAATTCTACAAATCTCTTCCAGGAAATAGAAGGGAAGGAAACTTTCCAACTCACTTTATGAAGCTAGCATTACCCTGGTACCAAAGCCAGACAAACACAGTACAAACAAACAAACAAAAAATACAGACCAATGTGCCTCATAATTATAGACATAAAAATCCTTAACGTTTTAGCAAATAAAATTAAGCAATACATAGAAAGACCCCTATACTGTGACCACGTGTGGTTTGTTCTATGGTTGCCAGGGTGATTCAGTCTTCAAAAATTCAATGAATGTGGTCCATGTTAACAGGCTAAAGAAGAAAAATCACATGAGCACATCAAATGAGGCAGAAAAAGCATTTGATAAAATTCAACACTCATTCATGATAAAAACTCTTAGAAAAATAGGAATAAAGGAAACTTTTTCAACTTGACAAAGATCTACAAAAAACCTACAGCTAATATTCATCTTAATGTGAAAGACTGAATGCATTTTCCATGAGACTGAAAATAAGATAAGGAAGTCTGCTGTCACAATTTTTATTCAAAAGAGTGCTGGACAAACAAATGGAAAAACATTTCACGCTGAATGATAGGAAGAATCAATATCATTAGAGTGGCCATATTGCCCTAAGCAATTTACAGATTCAATGCTATTCCTGTCAAACTGCTAATGTCATTCTTTGCAAAACCAGAAAACACTATTTTAAAATTCATATGGAATCAAAAAAGAGCCCAAATAACCATAACAATCCTAAGCAAAAAGAACAAAACGGGAGGCATCACATTATCTAATTTCAAACTACAGTACAGGGCTACACTAATCAAAACAGCATTGTACTGATACAGAAACTGCCACATAGACCAATGGAAATAATAGATCTTTAACAAAGTAGACAAAAGCAAGCACTAGAGAAAGAACTCCCTATTTAATAAGTGATGCTGGGATAACTGGCTAGCCATATGCAAAAGATTGAAACTGGACCCTTTCCTTACACCATATACAAAAATCAACTCAAGATGGATTAAATACTTAAGTGTAAAACCTAAAACTATAAAAATCCTGGAAGACAACCTAGAGAATACCATTCCGGACATAGGAACAGGCAAAGATTTCATGACCAAGATGCCAAAAGCAATTGCAACGAAAACAACACTTGACAAGTGGGACCTAATTAAAATAAACAACTTCTGCACAGCAAAATAAACTATCAACAAAGTAAACAGACAACCTACAGAAAGGGAGAAAATATTTGCAAACTATGCATCTGGTATACGTATAATATCTGGATAGGCATAATATCCGGAATGTGTAAGGAACTTAAACAAGTTGAGAAGCAAAAATTCCATTAAAAAGTAGGCAAAGGAAATGAACAAACACTTTGTAAATGAAGAGCTTTTCAGTAGCATACTAAGACGTGTCCAACACTAGAATGGGTTGCCTAGACAAGTGAGTTTCCATGTAATGTGTTCAAGCAGGAAGAATGTTGCAAAAGGCACGACTGCATTTGGAGATTGGACCTCATCAGGAAATCATAAAGTCAAATGCCAACAGGAAGCTAGGTAAAAAATATGAACTATTAAAACATGCTGGGTGATTGTTGCCTTGTAAGAATGCTGAACTGGTGGAACTACCTCTTCTGATGTTTCAAGAGAAGCTGGAAATCTGGCTTTCTATATGACGTCTCCCAATAATTAAAATGTCTTCACTAATTTGCCTATTATGTCCAAATACTATGAGATCTAACACTGTGTAGTCCAAATAAAACATATCTATAACTTACATTGTTTTAATTTTATTAATTCAAATGAATAAGAAATGGTTTCTATCATTGCATCCCTGCATTGTTAATTTCCGAAAACCTCTTATTGCTGATATTCCATCATAAATTGCTGTTTCCATGAAAACATCTTAAGAATAAATATCTCATTTTCTGCAATTTGTATTTAACAGTAAGGGTGCAATTAAGGCAATGTCTTTGTGTTAAGCTCTGCACATGATGGCCCATTTTTTGGGAGGTTATTTATGAAAGCTCCAATTTTCTTGCAGAAAATTGTCTATCACATATTCAGTCAAATAATGACATATTACGTTTCATTGCTCAAATCTACTTCATGAGGGTTTGTCTTTTCTCCAAACATGAATGGAACTTTCTTGAGGGAAAGTGTCAAGTCTTATAGTTCATTTTTCTATCTCAATTTGCTTACTAAAGTTTGGATCACACAACAAGTGCTCAAATATGGCTACGTCACAAGGATTTATTTATCACCAGACTTTGTGTCCAATAATATAATTGAAGCTATTCCTGGCCTAAAAGGGAAATGGTGGGACAAATGAGTGGGGAGATTGATTAGTCCTACCCTCTATAGACTCATACCATCAATGCTATCACACCCTCCCAGACCATCAGCAGGCCTTTTCCTCTTGACTTTTCAGCACCATTCGTGTCTCCTGCGGAGTTTTCAGGAGTTCCCCAATAGGCTATGATTGAGAGTATCCACTCACTGTTTTGAATTTCAAAAAAAAAAATGAAGAAAACAATCAGGCAAACTGTGTTTGATGCATTTTATATAACTGTGGCCTTAGAAGGAATTTGCCTTATAGGGCAAGATGGGGTTTATCAACCAACAGTGGAGGTAAAATGCTCCTATTCATTACATTTCTGTCTTCTAATTTCAAGTAGCTGTTATGGTATCGGTGTCTACAATGTCTATGGCAATTTGAGTGTCCTGTGGCAGATGCAGGGTTTCTAAAAATCAGGTGGAGTAATGGAAAACATTGCAGGTGGTATCTGACAGCAGATCAAAAGAACTCTAAGCTCACAGGGGATTTTTCTTCAAACTTTTCTACTTGCCTATCAGATACTGAGATTTTGACCTATGAAAACAATTTTGTGTTTAAAGAATATAAACTTACTAGAATTTAGATAATATTATCCTAAGGAGGAAAACACACACACACACACACACACACACACACACACACACACAGTATTCAATTGCCCATTTAAAAAAATGAAACATTTTAAGGGGCTATTCACAAGGTCTTTGAAAATCAAATATGGTACTCTTTTAAGCAGGTGAGAAAAGGTAAAGTTTAGCACTGTTGGTATCTAGAGGAGCTTCATCAAAAACTACTTTTAAGAATGTTTAGTTCCACAGAAAGAAGGAATCTGAGAATCAAAACCTGGTTTCAGAATATCCACCTACCAAGAGTGAAAAGATGTTAAGCTGTTGGGCTTTGGGCAGTGTGCCCTGGGCAGGGCTTCTGACTTTTCAAGACAGAGCAGTGTTCATGTCATTGATTCCTGAACTGACTGAGTTGTGTTCTGCCTTCCCTCCCAGGAGGCTCCATTTCCTTTAACTTTTTCTTTGTTTCTGTCAAACTTACCCACACTTAGCACATTCTTTCACCCAACCGTTGTTCTAAACATGACACGTCCCTTTCTTTCTTCTCTACTGATGTGGTAACTGTTCTTTGGCCTTCTTGAATGTGTTGTTTTATAGAAAGAAAAAAAAAGACAAAAAGAGGCCTGTGTCCTACTGAGTATTTCAGCTTCAAAAATTATTTCTGAGGACAAAAGCTGCACTGGGAAGGGTTGGCCAGAATTCCGGGCGTAATGGTATGTAAACCTCAATACTAGAATAGTCTTCTCAGATCCTGAAATGCCACAGAGCAGCACAAAGGAGAGAGACATGCTCTCTGGTATTTCATGTCACCTTTTAGTCCTGAAAGAATAAAGGTTACCAAATGATAGACAATTTCTCTCAATGTGCAGTTCCTTTGCTGACATTGAGTGTTAGAGCTAAGTCCAGTGAGAGCAATAGCAACAGTGTTAACATGGGCTTTTTATTTTTATTTTTTCAATTGACAGCAGAAATGAAGGCAATTTCTTGTTTAGTTGGATTACTGAACCAGGCTCTTAACTGGTCATGTCCTTCTGCCCTTGTTTCCCCTACCCTCTGTTTTATTTTTCAAGAGTAGCCAGGATAGCAAGCACATCAGATGATGAACTTCTGCAAAAAGCTGCAATAGAGCTGGGGTTAAAACTCGGAGTTGAAGCCCAAGTTTTAAACCATCTCCTCACCCACTCACCCCTTACTGTATTGATATTTATCATTCCCACACCCCCTCACAGTGCTCCAACCGCAAGAGTCTCCACTGTCCCTTGCATACACTGCGCATGCTGTAGTGTTGGGGAATTTTCACTAGCAGAGCCCTCTGCCAGGACTATTTGCTCATCAACACTACTGCCTTCAAGACTTTGCACAAATATCAACATCTGAAATGTCAACATCTCAAAGAGACTCACTTTGAGCATCCTATAAAAACAGAAATTTTTCCCCTGCATTTACTATGCTTCCAACTCTTAATCCTGACGTACTTTTTGTTTGTCCATATTATTACTTACTTCCTATTACGTATTATTTATTTTGTTTACTGTGTGCTTACTGTTGAGGTTAACAAAGACAGGAATCTTTGTTTTATTCACCGATTTAACTCAACTCCCTAGAACAGTGCCTAGCATATGTGTAGGAGACACTTAAATTTGTTGAATACATTAGTTAATGGTAAATTGGTTTATGTATTATTTCTTTGAAGATAACAAAGGTAGTATTCTGGAAAGAAGAAAAATCACATTGTTAACAAAGTGATTGTAATTCACAGTCACTGGAGAATCAAAAACTGCATATTTTCTGAATTCAAATGCATAGACTTTTGTTTTTCCCCCAGAGATTCATGGAAGATCCTCCATATCTCTGGAATGAAGGTAAGCTGTAAAGTTCCAAGCAAATTTGAGTTAGCAAGCAAATTGGAAATTTGGAGAGCATTTTTTAGTTGCCCTTCATCTAGGAAATCATAGCCACCTTCACTCTCAAACCAGTTGCCCACAATTAGCTGCAAAAACATGGAAACTAGAATTTTGGTGTGATATCAAAATTCTCTCCCTGCACTTTGGCTCAGTATCCAATTTTTTCCTGTTTCTTGGTGCTCATGTCAGTTAGTCAGACTCCTTCCTTGCTCTGGACATGATCTGCTCTGGGGCCTGGGCCTGTGTCCCTGACTCATGCTTTCTGGTCTCTTAAGCAATGCCTTGTAGCCCTTGTTTTCTAATCTCCTGGCTCTCTGGGTGGGTCGCTTGACTATGCAGACTCATGCCTCTAGCTTGTTTCTTGAGCCCTGGCTTATTTTCCAAATCCATGTAGTAGATCCAGAGATGTATTACTCAGATCTCTCTTCTTGGAAGTACTTGTTGATCGGGTGTGGCGAGTGCTATCAACAGACCACCCCCAACTGTCAGCCTCATCAGGGACTGCCTCAGCTGCAAAGCGCTGTCTGCCCACGGTCACAAACTTCCATAGGACAACATGCTTCCCGGGATGGCCCAGTGATAAGTCCTCTAAGGAAGAGTACTTGCTCCAGAGCTCCTAGCCAGTTTGCTGAGACATAGCCAGCCAGGTATCACAAAACAACTTCTCCCTCTCCCAATCCCACTTCCACTCCTTTCCTTCACAGATACTGGCTCCTAATAAACATCTTGTATCTCCAAATGCCGTCTCACTCTCTGCTTCTAGAGAACCCAACTGGCAACAACCTCCAACACTCCTAACTCACAGAGATTTCAAAAATGGCACTTGGAGAGGTGGAAAGCAGACTACATGTGAGCAACACTCGGACAGCTACATGATACATGGAGCTTCAATGGTAGATCAGTCTCTACCATTGAAGCAATGCTAAAAACAGTAATGAGTCCTCATTATATTGTGTATTTTCAATATCTGGTGATAATATAAGAACGCAATTTTGCTCTCTTAAAATTTTGAGCCAAAAAAACCTTCCAACTCACCCTCTGGAAAATCTCCCTTTAAGTTGATAATTTATTTTAAATAAAATAAAAATGTATTAATTATGAAGAAATGATCAGAACATAGTTTAGATTCTAGATGAGGGCCTGGAAGACCTGGATTTAATAGATCATAGAACTGATAAGGATTTAATCCTGAAATTTATATATTAACAACATCCATTTGTCTGAAATGTACTTTCAACTATATACCTTTCACTTTTCAAATAATTTTAGAATAGAGTGTGCCCTTTTTATATTTGAGATGCAGTGAAATTACTAGTAATATTTCTCTTGCTTGTTGGTACCACCTTGTGTTGGCTGAAATCATTCATCCCTACTTTATTGTGATATTTCCTTACATTATTCAAGGTAAAACTGTCTTTGATCCAATGCTTCTAGTATCTAGGAGACACCTTAGCTGGATCCCAAACTTTGCATAGGTGCCACCTTCCCTTTGCTTGATGGTGGGCATTGTTAGCAATTTTCAATTCCTTTCTAGTCACTACGCAATCCTCTGAGTGGTTGATTTCTGTGCGGAGTCCATTTGGCTTAGCCCCTTAGGAGCCGTTCTGAATTCCAAAGGCTTCTTGTTTGAAAATTCATGAGCTTCTCAATGATGCAGTTCCTTTTTTGGCTGCCCTACTGCTCAGTTAGTTCAGACAACAAGCTGCTTAGAGACGGATAATTTTTCCTTTTAACTGCCAAAATCTACAGGGGGGTTGATATTTTACTGCTATTGTGGAATTTTCAGAAGTTTGGAAAACAGAGCATTTTATTTTTTGTTTTGTTTTGATATAGGACGTTTTGACAATGGCTTTGGCAGTAATACAAAAATCTCGACGCTTCTAAACCAGAATAACATTTGCAGCCATCTGGCTTCCATATAGCACCCTCTGAGTGGAATAGATATAAAAACAGTTAGCAATTAGGAGGTTTAAAATGGCTTTCCCATTAGTTTCTGAACTAAACTATCCCATGATAAAGACAGCATACGCAATGAAGGAGTTGCTTATTCTTTGTCAGCACACTTTTCATCATGATAAAAATTGCCTGACACCTCCATTATTTCTTAATCTCCTCCACTATCACCACCACCTTTCACCTAGATTTCTGGACTCAAATTTTTCCTAAATGTAACATCCCCGAGAAAGACAGGCTGCAAAATCTATTTAAAGATCCACTATATGCCCAGTTAGTCATATTCAAAAAGGAAAATAATCAACCTAAGTCTTGATTCCAAGGAAGGTAGAAAAACTTTAAACAGCATAATAAGAATTACTGTCTTTAATTTTAAATTTCAAAGTTTAATGATATGATATGACATATAGATATTGATATGATAAACATTAGACATTAGGAAATTTTTCAATGACATAGCATAGAAGATTTTGATTCTTGCAACTAAAAAGACAGTTCCTTTAAACCAGAAATGATGTCTTTGACCTTTTAAAAATTATTCAAAGGTAATTATTGTAATAATCTGCACATATAAATAGCACTACCAACCTGAAATCTTGTCAATTCCCAGTACAGTAATAAGAGATCAAAGATATCTAATATGCTGGAAACAAATTTGGAGAGGTGGGCTGAGATAAAAGAGGAAAGTGAAGTCATTTGAGAAGAGGTTTATGTTTTCCTCTGTCTAACTTGCCCCGCAAAATCATTTTCTGCCTGTCCAGGAAATGTGATCTACTAATAATCTACAAAAGATTTGTGCTGTCACTTATTCTGCACTTTTTACAGAGAGTAACATTTTTATCCAAGGCTTTCAGATTTCTTCTTTAAGTTGTCAAATTCAGAAAACTCAGAACTGGAAGAGATCAGACAGGAATTTTCCCAAACAAATTAGCATGTTGAAGGAGAAGGATGTAAATAGTAGAGTCGCTGGCAGCATGAATTTACCCTATGCTTGAGCACGTTTCTGCAGCACAGCTAAGACATTAACAAGTGACGGTTTCACACACTTGGGCTAGTGATTTACAAAGTTGCTTCCTGATTAATAGAGTTCTAGAAAGGATTGTTGTTATACCAACTAAAAAGAATCATAAAATGGTAATGAATGTCATGAAACTTCATGAATATTTCATCTGAAGACAGGCTATCAGATTTATCTTAAAGTTAAAGAACACATAGGTCATAAATCAGGCCCAAGATGGAGTCGCTTGAGGTTCATAGTTGGTAAGAACTGTTTACATGTTAGTCAAGGCTATCTGTGGGTGTTTATTACTTCAGTTACATGTTAGAATCCAGTTAAGATAAATAAAAAAAGATTAATTTTATAATAGAACACTTTAAAAAGGATCAGCAAAAATTCCTGGAAAGAATTAGAGGTAGTTTTTGAAACAAAATGGGCTTCATTGAAATTGTTAAGTATTCAGAACTATAATCAATATTTAACAAAAAGGTATCACAAAACTATTACTATTATAAAATAGTATAATGAGCATAAGCTCATTGTTAAGCTATAAACAGCATATATAACTGTAATTTATATTAAATCTTTAATATATCTTCAGTTTCAAGGCAATTTCTCATTTGGAATATTTATGGTGAGCTTAAAATTTACTACTTATGTTCTTAGATAGGTTACTACTTATATTGTTAGATAGGTATATTTTATTTCCTCCAATAGGACCCCAGAAAATTATTCTTCCTCAGTCTATAGTAATGATATGGAAGTAAAATTTCAGTGATTGTGGGATTTTCCTCCCAGCTTGGCAGCTAGCTGAGAGCAAGCCCCTTAACTCCTTTAATTGAAGTTTTTCCCTTTCTTATGTTTGTCAAAATATTTAAAGTGTTATTTAAATATAGAGATAGCCTTTCTGCACATTTTTATTTATCTGATGATGGAAATTAAAACCTATGTTTATTTATTCATTTGATCAGTCACTCAGCAGTATTTGAAATGCCTACTGTATGCCATGTACCTGTTAAGTGACAGGGATGAAACTGTGGATGAGTAAAACCTAAGCCCTACCATACAGAACATTTTGCGTCAGGAAGGAAGACCAGTATGTAAATATACAATTGCAGAAAATGTGATGGCTGACCTAACAGGGCTATGGACTATGTGAGCACATGGAAGGGGAAAGTGTCCCGGGTTGAGGGTTCAGAGAGCATCTTGAAGAAAATAATGCCTAAGGCCAAAGCTACCTGAACAATGAGTGAGGTCATGGTGAAATAAGGTGCAAACTAGGAGAAAAAAAAAAATCATAAACTATCCTAGGAGCCGAGGAAAGCTTGTAATGGTTGACATGTGTTTAATGTGTGGTGGTGGGTGTAAAAATGAGGAGGGGAGCCAAGGAGAACATAGACCATGCTCATAAATCCTGCAAACAATTTTAACCCTACCTCAGCACAATGGATTTCACTGAAGGGGCTTCAATACTGTAGTCATAACTAGATTCGCATTTCATCCTGTTTACAGTTATATCTCTTGCTTGGTAGATAAATTGTTTTATACTTTTGCTCTTGAAACTAAAATGAAAATCAAGAATCTGATCAGATGTTATAAATCAGTGAGTGATGGGTTTTGAAGGTAATTTTACAAAGAGAGTTGGGGAGAAATCCGATCATTTACATAGAAAATGTTGAACATCACCAATGCTCTTGAATGGTGTAAAACAGTAATCCAATAGATACACTTCTCTAAGAATAAAGTCAGATTGGAATTCATTACCCTAAAGAATTCCTCATAAGAATGCAGTAGTTCCAAAGTTAGGTCGTGAGATCTCTTTATGACAGTCTTATAATAAATATTATCCTTCATTTTAAAGAGAAAAAGTAGTGCACATTCTAAAGAAATCATTGCCCTAAAGACTTGTTATCTCTGCATTTCGGCATCCCCATCCTGCCTCACTACCTACAAAATCTACTACAGGTTGAGTATGTTTTTGTTTTTTGTTTTTTTGAGATGGAGTCTCGCTCTGTCTCCCAAGCTGGAGTGCAGTGGCGCAATCTCAGCTCACTGCAAGCTCCACCTCCCGGGTTCATGCCATTCTCCTGCCTCAGCCTCCCGAGTAGCTGGGACTACAGGCGCCCACCACCACACTCGGCTAATTTTTTTGTATTTTTTAGTAGAGATGGGATTTCACTGTGTTAGCCAGGATGGTCTCAATCTCCTGACCTCGTGATCCACCCGCCTCAGCCTCCCAAAGGGCTGGGATTACAGGCGTGAGCCACCACGCCTGGCCAAGTTAAGTATCTCTTTTACAAAATGCTTGGGACAAGAAGTGTTTTACATTTGAGATTTTTTCAGATTTTGGAATATCTGCATATACATAACGAGATATCTTGGGAATTAAACCCAAATCTAACTAAGAAATTAATTTATGTTTCATATATGCCTATAACTAAAAATAATTTTACATAATATTTTAAATAATTTTGTGCATACAACAAAATTTTGACTATAACCCATCACATGAGGTCAGGTGTAAAATTTTCCACTCTGTTGTCATGTTACACTCAAAAATTTTCAGAATTTCGAGCAGTCTGGATTCTTTTATTTTTGAGTTAGAGATGTTCAATCTATATTAAGATAAGAACTAATGTTGACTAAGGAGTTCCAGTCCCTGTCCTAAGTGTTCTACACATGTTTGTTTATTTAATCCTCATCTAAAAATCCATACAGTAAATATTATGAATATCCTCATTTTAAAGATGAGGGAATTCGGCACACAGAGTCAAGTAATTTGTCCGAGTCATACATTCAGTGAGTGGCAGTGCTGGGATTTACAATGGGCCATCAGGATATTCTCTGTCATGACATACTACATACAGAGTAACACAGTGAACACAGTTTTCATGGTAACAACCAGCAGGAATATACCATCAAAATTACCATCAAAATTACCATCAAAAAGAAACACTGCTCCCATTTATCCTTGAATAGTGTTTTATGGCTGTTTAGGAGAAAGTCCTAATTCAGAGGAAGAAGAAAATTCCAATTTGATTTTCTGTGAGGCAACCATACTATTGCAGATTCAATACACAGAATGGTATATTTGCTCATTGATTATTGATGAATGAGCATTGATTGTGCTCTTACTGTGGTACTTGTGTACAGTATGTGCATTGAATACATGACATCACTTATAAGGGAATAATAATTTTTAAAAACTTTACAGAAAATATATCATATTGAACTGTCACTAACATTACCCTAAACTGAATTTTGTTATTGCATATTAGCTGTCACATCCTTCATTCCAAATGGAAACTGAGTTTTTTAATTTCTAGTGGAAAACACAATGCATGTTTAAGTCCAGGTATAAGAATAACACCAAAGACTTCCTGGTACAAAGAGTAATTTGTTCAATTTTCTGACTTGTTTCAGCCTAAAGAACAAGAACAGCATAGGATGACAAAAGGTTTCCAGCAGAAAGAGATTTATAGTCAGAATCACTTTTCTCTGTTTTCATTCATTCTGAATGAATACAAAGAATAATCTTGCTGTTAATACAAATGCAGCAAACTGAGCCATTAAATTGACAGTGTGATCTATCCCACTTCACACTGCTTTATAAGCAAAATGTATCATTCTTGGGAGCTTTCTCTTGGTTAAATAATCGTGAGAAATATATCTCTTGCCATTACTTTTATTGATAAAACAGAGCATGTCATCTTAATTCATCCTTCCACTGCTCTATTTCATCATCTACTGAGTGATTGGGATTCTGATCACCCTGCGTTCTGCTGTCAGAACGAAAGCTTCTATCTACTCATCTGTTTTTCTTCAAGAAGCAAAGCTCCGGTGTAACCTCTGTTTCTTACTGAATCTTCACCAGAGACTCAGATTTCAGCAAGCAATAACCTTGGGGTTCCCCTAGACACCCTCAAGGGCTCCTGCTATGTCAAGACTTGAAGCTATCTCTAACAGAATTAATGCACAAAGTCCTATTACTGTATTTTCATTTTCAAATTTAATTTGGGGTACATAAATTTGGTGGAGAAATGGTACTGTTTTACTGATTTTTGAAGCTAGTCTTCACTTGGTTGAGAAGGCTGAAAGCTTTAGCTCTGTGTCTTAAACTTTATTCTTTCCACTTTTTCTCTATTGATGTTCAACTACACTCATATCTTAATCTCAAAACACAAAATACATTTGTTTTGTCTCACTCAGGTATTTTTATGAAATTTCTCACATCTTATCACAAAAGATTTCTATTCTGAAATGTATCTATTTGGATATTTTGTGTTTCCTGTTGAAAATTAATGTATCCACTTAGTTTGAATTACTGAGAAAATATTACAATGAATGTAAATCAGAAGTTAATTTTGATCATAACATGAGTAAAAGAAATAATCCAGAAAATTTGTACATATTGGTCATTTTTATAATTAGTCATAACTTATGCTAAAAGCCAAACTGTATACTCTAAACCAATGTGCACATGTGTGTATTATAAATACTTACACATAGTATTTTTATACCTACACAACATGTTGATAAATTTTTTAAATCATTATTGGAAAATAATAATTAGAATACTGTTTTATTGTTCATTGCTGCAAAACAATCCACTCAACATGTAGTGGCTTAAAACAATGATTTATTGTTTTTTACAAGTCTGTCAGACAACTAGGAAGTCGTTTACTCCATATCCATAGACATGGTCATTGGCTGGATCACTCACTCAGCTACATTCAGCTGGTGACTAACCTTGACTGAAAGATCCCAGAAGACTTAACTCACATATCTGGGACTTCATTGCTCTTCCACATGGCCATGCCACATGCCTAGCTCGGAGCTCCTCATAGCATGGTGGTCTCAGGAAAATCAGACTTTTACATAGCAGCTGGCTTCAAGAAAGAAAGTGAAAGTTACTAGCCCTCCTAAGGGCTAGGTCAAAGATCAGCATAGTGTTACTTGATCTGCATTATAATGGGCAAAGCAAGTCACAAGATCAGCCCAAATTCAAGAGGAACAGAAATAGACTCTACCTCTTGAATGATAATGCAACATGAATGTAGAGAAAAGGAAGAAATTGGTGTCTATCTTTGGAGACTATCTAGCACACACACATCAATTTAAATTTCAAAAGCATTCATTTCTATATTAGAACAGAAGGACTCTTGATGTTCTTCATTATACTAGACAATAATAATTTATTTTTCCAAAACATTAGTCTGTCTAAACCCAAGGTAACCCTGGATGTTTAAAAAAATGCATGGAGGAATCTGCCTGTAATGCTATCCTAAACATTTACTAATCTTAACATTGAAATCACACCTCAGATTTTAACTTGATTGTCTTTCTCTCACTGTGCTTACCATTTTTACTAGTTGTTTCTTCATTTGCTTACATTTTCCACTTGGATATTATTTTAAACCAAGTGAAAAATGAAAACTGAAGGCAAACTTATATATTGTCTTTACACACATGACCCACTTAACCTAGTCAAACCAGATCATCCATCCACAAGAACAACAGGAACCAGGAAGCAGTGTGAGAACTGGCAAGCAGTGTTTCTTTCCTACCATCTCTGTCAGCCTCTGTCAGAGGAAGTAATCTCCATTTTCCAATTATCCATGCCAATGTTTTCCCCCATTGACAGGAGTAATTAAAAGATGACTTTACATTCAGCTAGAGTTTAATAAATGTTAGTCACAAAATATTATTTCAAATATATCAGAGAAGGTCATCCTAATTTTTTGTTTGAAATATTTGTCAAAACCCCAATATATGCTAGGCTTTGGGAATGTAAATTATCTCTTTTTCAAAGTTTCAAAAAGCTAAGAGGACATAAAATACTTCCTGATATTTCCAGTTTGGGGTTTTTATTAATCTTTAATGTAATAATAAAAAACAAAATGATCTCTCATGAAAGTTTTTATTCATAGTGCTTTTGGTATCTTCAAGTGAGATTAGATCAAATGAAACTGCTATATAATGACATAAGAATATTTAACAATAAAAGGTTTCTAGAACAAGAAGAATGATTTTAGTAACAGTTTTCTTATCTGCAGATATGAGACTTGAGGGACATAAACCTCACACAGAATAGTCTTCTGTCGCTATTACAGAGCAGAAAAGTCCATTCCAAAAAGATGAAAGTGATACATAAAAGCTTTGGCTTATTGATTAACCCAATACATACTTTTTTTTTGAGCACCTAGTATGTGCCACATTGATGCTGGGTATGCAATGCAAAGCAGAAAAGATGAAATTTCTGCTTTCACAGAGCTCCCGTCTGGTGACAAATATGGACACTCAGGCAGCTACAATCTAGTGTGGTAGATTTCAAGACTGAGTAATGTGAAGTCCCATGGGAGCACACAATGGGATCTCCTAATCCAGGGGTAGGAGGTCAGGAGCAGCCTCAGTAGGAAGGCAGCATAAATGGGCATAATGAAAAATTTGGAAGTCGGGGAGAAGGGTGTCCAGGAAGAGGAAATAGGACGTACATAGACCCTAAGTTAAGAGAGGATGTCCTCTTCTGGGAACAGAAAATCGTTTAGTTCCACAGGAGCACTACCGTGAGAAGAAACTGTGGAATGAGGATTCAGCTTCAGTAGAACTGCTACAAAATCTTGGGGAGTGGGAAAGGAGGATTTTGATTATGTAAGTCCATTAACATCCCTAAAGATTTCCATTTACAGAATGTATTATGTACATTTCTAGCTTTTAACAGCATGTGTATATGTATTTGAACATATCATACACATTTTTAAAATGGGGGAAAATGTATCAACATGTTAACCAGATGATTTTTTTTTCTAAATTTGCTGCTTTGTACTTTTTTGAATTTCCAAAACGTTATACAATACTACTGCGCAAAAATTATATTTAATGGGAAAAAAAAAGCATTGTTAAAATGTAACTTGACTTCTAAATATATCTACAAATGATATATTTCTGAATCTTTTTATACTTCCTCTTCATCTAAGGGACACTTTCTATACAAGTGTTGTTTCTATTTCTTAATAATAGATGTTTCAAATTGGAAGACAAGTCAGCTGAATTGAGTAAGTAACAAACTTCAGAACTAGATCTTCATTGAGCAGTGGTTTGTAGTTCTCCTTGAAGAGGTCCTTCATGTCCCTTGTAAGTTGGATTCCTAAGTATTTTATTCTCTTTGAAGCAATTGTGAATGGGAGTTCACTCATGATTTGGCTCTCTGAAAACTACTTTAAAGTTCATATGGAACCAAAAAAGAGCCCGCATCGCCAAGTCAATCCTAAGCCAAAAGAACAAAGCTGGAGGCATCACAATACCTGACTTCAAACTATACTACAAGGCTACAGTAACCAAAACAACATAGTACTGGTACCAAAACAGAGATATAGATCAATGGAACAGAACAGAGCCCGCAGAAACAACGCCGTATACCTACAACTATCTGATCTTTGACAAACCTGAGAAAAACTAGCAATGGGGAAAGGATTCCCTATTTAATAAATGGTGCTGGGAAAACTGGCTAGCCATATGTAGAAAGCTGAAAATGGATCCCTTCCTTACACCTTATACAAAAATTAATTCAAGATGGATTAAAGACTTAAATGTTAGACCTAAAACCATAAAAACCCCAGAAGAAAACCTAGGCAATACCATTCAGGACATAGGCATGGGCAAGGACTTCATGTCTAAAACACCAAAAGCAAAGGCAACAAAAGCCAAAATTGACAAATGGGATCTAATTAAACTAAAGAGCTTCTGCACAGCAAAAGAAACTACCATCAGAGTGAACAGGCAACCTACAAAATGGGAGAAAATTTTTGCAACCTACTCATCTGACAAAGGGCTAATATCCAGAATCTACAATGAACTCAAACAAATTTACAAGAAAAAAACAAACAACCCCATCAAAAAGTGGGCGAAGGATATGAACAGACACTTCTCAAAAGAAGACATCTATGCAGCCAAAAGACACATGAAAAAATGCTCATCATCACTGGCCATCAGAGAAATGCAAATCAAAACGACAATGAGATACCGTCTCATACCTGTTAGAATGGCAATCATTAAAAAGTCAGGAAACAACAGGTGCTGGAGAGGATGTGGAGAAATAGGAACACTTTTACACTGTTGGTGGGACTGTAAACTAGTTCAACCATTGTGGAAGACAGTGTGGCGATTCCACAGGGATCTAGAACTAGAAATACCATTTGACCCAGCCATCCCATTACTGGGTATATACCCAAAGGACTATAAATCATGCTGCTATAAAGACACATGCACACGTATGTTTATTGCGGCACTATTCACAATAGCAAAGACTTGGAACCAACCCAAATGTCCAACAATGATAGACTGGATTAAGAAAATGTGGCATATATACACCATGGAATACTATGCAGCCATAAAAAATGATGAGTTCATGTCCTTTGTAGGGACATGGATGAAATTGGAAATCATCATTCTCAGTAAACTATCACAAGGACAAAAAACCAAACACCACATGTTCTCACTCATAGATGGGAATTGAACAATGAGAACACATGGACACAGGAAGGGGAACATCACACTCTGGGGACGGTTGTGGGGTTGGGGGAGGAGGGAGGGATAGCATTAGGAGGTATACCTAATGTTAAATGATGAGTTAATGGGTGCAGCACACCAGCATGGCACATGTATACATATGTAACTGACCTGCACATTGTGCACATGTACCCTAAAACTTAAAGTATAATAATAATAATAAAATAAAAATAAATTTAAAAAATTTAAAAAATTTAAAAAAAAGAACTAGATCTTCTATAAAACAAAAGCAATATTGGGCCAGGTGCGGTGGCTCACACCTGTAATCTCAGCATTTTGGGAGGCCAAGGCGGGGGGATCACGAGGTCAGGAGATCGAGACCATCCTGGCTAACACGGTGAAACCCCATCTCTACTAAAAATACAAAAAATTAGCTGGGCGTGGTGGCATGCGCCTGTAGTCCCAGCTACTCGGGAGACTGAGGCAGGAGAATCGCGTGAACCGGGAGGTGGAGCTTGCAGTGAGCCGAGATTCTGCCACTGCACTCCAGCCTGGGCGACAGAGCGAGACTCCGCCTCAAAAAAAAAAAAAAAAAGCAATATTAAAAACACACAGAAAGTATACATTTTAACCCTGTTTGCAAACTCACAGAACGTAACACTTAAATCTTATATGATACATAATATATATGATATATATGATTTTCATTCAATATAGTACATGTTAAACATGCTGTAATTATCATGAATATTGCTAAAATTCATCTCTTGTACAAAGCACCTCTTAACTTCAGTAAGACATAAATAGAAGTTATTTTTTTCCTAATTCTAACAGTCTTTCCCCAGTTTTCTGTTCATTAGTCACCCCACACAATATTTTCCCCACTGTTTGTTAACTCTGCTTATTAAACCCAATCCACAGAATCATCACGTGGTTCAGAGTTTAAACTCAGAGAAGACAGGAAAAACAAATTTGTGTTTAACCTTGTGTGTATGGGTGAGGCCACCAAAGATGCAGTCAGAATAAATGCATCTTGTGATGACCACAATAAAGATGGTAAGAGTGATGGCACGTCTTCAAAAAGCAATAAAAATAAAAGGTGCTTTGTCCTCCCAGCTCCATTTCTCAGAGCCGAGTTTATGCTGTTTGCCATAATTCCAGCATGAATTGCCGGCATGGAAGTGAACGATTGGACTCTTAGCTCAAGCACGGACCTTCGGAGGCCTCTGGCAAATTCAAAACATCAAAATTCATAACTTAATTTGTTTAAGGAAACTCTTACTTGGTTATCAAATGTGAAGTGTTTTAGAGCTAAGATTAAAAGAAAACTAACATGCCTGAATTATTAATTATCAGTTTACAGTTTAAGTCTTCTCTTGGCAAAACAATTCACTTTTCAAAGATTGCTATAACAAGTCTTGGGCACAGCTAGAGAAAACATTTGTGTTTGTATTAAAGCTGGCTATTTCCACATATGCTCACTGTGACTCTAGGAACAGAGCCATCGGGAGGAAATAAGGCCGGCAGTCATTCACATTGTGCTGATAACAGCAATTTAGGTTGATAGGCTAGCTGTGTCAAAAGTAACACTAATATTAATATTTATAACTTGCCTTTCTCCTGTCTTAAATCTACTCAAGATATTGTTATATTTATATTCAGGCTATTCTTATGAGAAACATAGATTCCAATTTAAAAAAAAAAAGTAAGAAGGTTTCTATAATCCTAACTTTTAGTGTACTCTAGTTTCAAGTAAGAAAAATATCATAGATATTTGAAGTTCCTCAACTGACATTCCCTCACTGGATTAACAAACAAACAAACAAAGGCATTCCAAGTATGTATTTTCTGTATAGCAGCCCCAACCAATAAAAGTGTCACTTATAGATTGAAGAAAGGAAGATAACAGACTAAATCTAAAGGAGATTGATTGGATCTGCAACAATGTTGCACTGTCATTTCCCTCCACAATTAGATACCTGGTTCCCGTCCTGTAAAGTCTAGATGGAGAAGATAGCTCAAGGACTTCATGGTAACAAAAGAGGCTAAAAGAACCCTGGGGATTATCTACACTATTTCTCTGCCTCAAAGCAGACCATCTCTCAAACCATGTTGGGAACAGTGCAGTCCACGAGTAGTGGGACTCATCCACTTTTAGTGATGACATTCTGATGTATCTAATCCCTTGTCTTCAATAAATGTATTGTAATGTTAAAATTTCCATCATATACATATATATATACACTTTATATACTTTATATACTTTTATATACACATATCTATACTTTCTTGTATGTCATTCTTAGAAATTCAAAAAGAATGCCTCTAAAATTTCCTTCTTCCTTCATTTCTTCCTCCTTTCCCTTTCTTAAAATGGGCACTGGAAGACAGAATTTGATTATTGGAAGGGTATGTATTACGAACATAATAAGTACCACAAGAAGGACCAGAATAGCTTAAAGGAACTAATAATTTTGGAGTAATAGGAAACAATATTAGAAACAAAGGACAGGTCTTGAAATTCAAGTTAATTGCAGCAATCACAAATTGATTTCAGGTTAAGATGCAGATTTTAACAGACATTGCCAGTTTTTCAAATGATCTATAGCTATTCTCACAGTTTCACTAACAATGAATAAGAGTACCCACACCCATAAATATTCCTCTACCCTAACCTTTAAAATGGATGTTAATTGGTTTTTCCATCGGTCTGAAAGGTATATAATGATCTTTTATTGTTGTCATAATTTACATACTACTAGTTTGAGAACGCTATTTGTTTTGCTTTGATTTTTTCTTATTTTTTTTCTTTTTCTTTTTTTTTTTTTTTTTTTTTTGCAACAAGGTCTTGCTCTATTGCCCAGGCTGGAGTGCTGAGGCACAATCAGGGCTCACTGCAGCCTTGACATCCTGGGCCTAAGTGACTCTCCCACATCAGCTACAACTACAGGTGTGTGCCACCATGTCTGGCTAATTTTTTAAATTTTTTTGTAGAGATAGGGCCTCGCCGTGTCACCCAGGCTGGTCTCAACCTTTCAGCCTCAAGCAATCCTGCCATCTCAGCCTCCCAAAGTGCTGAGATTACAAGCATGAGCCACTGCACCTCTTCTTTCTTATTTTATCTTTAGCAATTTGGATTTGCTCACTCATAAGTCACCTCTTCATATCTTTCTCACATTTTTCTATTGGTTCGCTTGTCCCCTTCTTAAGTTAGCTCTGTTCTCTGTGCTACAACTGGTTCTTCCAAGGCTACCAAATATCAGATGACTTTATGATTCCCTAGGCATACGTTTATCCAGTCGAAATGTTTCTTTATGTTGGTTTTGTTTCTAATCTTGGTTAAGAAGGCCTCCGCTTACGATTCAATCTAGCAATCTTACAACTGGGAATCTTTTTCAAAGAAATTATGATGACCACATATAAGGATTTATTAACAGGATATTTAACACATCATTGTTTGTAATTGCCAAAAGTCTGGAAACCAAAGGAATAGGAAAATGGAAACCAATAGGAAAATGACTAGATAGATTATGGCACATATACCCCTTAGAGTGAATTTGAGCCCAACTGATTGATTTACAGGGACTTCCACACAGTGTTATTGAGTGAGAAAAGCAACATGCACAAATGTGTAAAACTGGATTTCATTTTTGAAAATCAGTGACTAAAAACATGTATATCTATTTGTATATATTTTTGTGTGAGTATATATAAAAATATATATCCCATATAATTATATAAACCTGGAGGCTTCACACTAAATTGTAACTATGGGTTAAGAGTAGGGTCTCTAAGAAAAATAAGGAAAAATATCATCTGAATGAAAACAAACAAATCATTATGACATGATTATATTTGCATATTTTATATATTACATCTAATATACAAATATTTTAAAATAGATAATATTGTGTGTGAGTGAAATTTTTTTAAACTTAATGACAATTTCCCCCAAATAGAAGAAACAAATATGACAACTCCCCAATTAGTTTTATTTTTAAAATGCAAGTTTATTCATTTTACCCTTAAATGCCATCTGAGTATAAAAGTATTACATTATATTAATTAGCCAAATGTTGATGACCATATTTACATATCTTGAAGCCTCTCTGTGTGACCTTGAGAGAGTTAAACTCTCTGTGTCTCATCTGTGAAAGGAAAGCAGGATAATATCAGGATTTATCATAAAGGATTGCTGTGAACATTAAACTAGATAAAATACGTAGGATTTAGGACAGTGTCTGGCTAAATAAACACTAGCAGTGCTAGTAGTGGTTAAGGCAGAAATCAAAGTAATATCTTATGACTGCTCTTAAAACTCTTTATCTAATTAGATGCTTAGTTTGTGTTGATCTCCTGGGCAGTTTCCTATTAATTCTTAATTCATCTATCAGCATGAGACTAGACATCACCCACTGCTGTGCTAACACTCAGATACTCATTTTTGTAGTATATTGTGTTTCCTTAATTTCTGTTTGATTCTATAAGCTATTTCTTATATCCCCATAATACCTTTAGACTTGTTATGTCTTTAACAATAGCTGTGTAGATTACAAAAATCATTACATATTTTTAATCCTTACAGTTCACCAAATAAAATAACTAAGAATTAAAGAAGTTGTTATTTTCCCCAGATTATGGCCAATAAATGAAATACCAAGAGCCAAACTCAGGTCTTATGACTCTAAACTCTTACTCTTTTCCATTTTAATAGCGATTGTCCGATTGATTTTTCAAATACAAAAAGGATGGCAAAGATCTAGTCTTTTATTTTTCACAGCAATTCTTTGAGATGTGATTATACTTTATGTAATTCTAGCATTGGATTTGTAATTCCCATCACCTTTTGACACCACATAAGTCCTGGGAATACAAGTTTGATCATGAAGCAAAAACTGTTATAGTGACAGACAAACTTATTGCATGTTATCCTATATTTGGCTAATACAATATTCATTCTCTTATAAACGTCCCAGAGCTGAGAAAGAAAGTTTTCTGTTAAGGTAGGCTAATGATGTTTTCCATACATTAGAGAGTGCATTTGTCCCTATCTGCATCCGCTTTTACGTGAGAAAATTTGAAAAGCCAGTGAGCACATTCAACCATCTCTAACAGAAAAATTATATAACTTTGACATCTTACATACAAATTCAAATGTTTAATGCCAAGGCAAATGTATTTGAATTTCATATGTGAAAGAGATGAATACATTGTGTTCACAAGTTCTTTTATGTTTTTAAAGAATAAAGAGGCTCATAAATCTATCCACATACCTTAACTCTTACAAAAGGGATTATCGGTAAAGATAAAGGCCTCTATTTTGTCTCAGAAGTGACACATTCATTTGATTGTAAACTATTACCAAATGTTTCAGGGTACTTTCTAAACAGAGGGCACTAAATGAGATAAAGGAAGAAATGTAAATAGTTTTATATGGACCTTATTCTAAAAGAATCTATAGGCTATGAAGGGAAATCACACACACACACACACACACACACACACACACACATACACACACACTGTATAAGATAACAGATGATGAATATAAAAAGATAATGTAGGATGATGAACTAAAAATGTAAGGGCTTCAAAATCAACCAAAACCATCTCCGATTTTCAGCTATGACAGTGTGACTTTGGACAAGTTACATCAACACTTTGGTTTATTTTCCTTTTTTTCTAGAGAATAGGTGTAATAGTGCACATCTTACATTGCTGCTGTGACTAAATAATGTAATATGTATAAATCACATTGCTTGGTGCCTAAGCCAAAGAATCCAACTGCATAATGGTGACTCTCATCATTATAAGAAAAAAAAAACAAAAACTGATGAGTTACCCTCAAATTTTAGAGGAGGGAGAAATAATTTTAAGAAATATCATGGGAGTAAAATTTATAGAACTTATTATTATTATTATTATTGAGACAGTCTCACTTTGTCACCCATGCCGGAGTGCAGTGGCACCATATCTGTTCCCTGCAGCCTCCACCTCCCAGGTTCAAGCAATTCTTCTGCCTCAGCCTCCTGAGTAGCTGGGACTACAGGCACTCACCACCATGCCATGCTAATTTTTTGTAGTTTTAGTAGAGACAGGGTTTCACCATGTTGGCCAGGCTGGTCTCGAACTCCTGACCTCAACTGATCCACCCGCCTCGGCCTCCCAGAGTGCTGGCATTACAGGTGTGAGCCACCATGCCTGGCTAAAACTTGTTATTATTAGACGTGAGGGGAAGGAAGGCAAGCTTAATGAAAATTTTCAAAACTGATGAGTTGAAGGATAGTGGTACTATTAATTTAAACAAAGATGACGATGCAGGAGGATGAGAGGATTAACCAATGTTAAGAACTGCTGTTTACAGAAAAGGACATTATTATTCTCTAACCATCTTGCATTACCTAAGTATTTTACAGATGTTTAGAAATATGAAAGTTCTTTTCCCATGGGCCTATTTTAAGGAATTTAAATTATACATTCAGCAAAAGTGCTTGATATAAGAAATGTACTTTCATAAAATTTCACATATGCAGGCCTCTTTGGACCACGCGGCTGGCTCAGAATTAATCTGACTGTGCAAGAAAATTATTTTGACAGATTTGAAAAACCTGGCTGTTGAAGAAAAAATGTTATTGTACCTGCCTTTAGCAATGGATGAAATCCAAACCAAAAATGAGTTCAAAATTTTAAAATTTTGTATGTTAAAAAAAAAAGAAAGCAAAGATAGTCTTTAAATGTCAGATGATGTAAGCTTAGCCTGGGAAATGCTATGAATGATGAAATCATATATTACATTAAGAGACCTACAGTGAACTAAAGAACTCTCAGGTGGTTCACAGAGCACAAGTGGCTTTCAACTCAGTATCCTATGAGAATACTGATAAAGGCAAATTAGCTGTGTAAAAGGATTTTTCTGGTCCCTATGAGTAGGTTCTTGCTATTCATCAAAGTGCTGCTTATATTTTGCATTCTCAAGGTAATTTTTCTTCAGAGGTGATTAGCACAGTATCTTGAAACTATTCAAAATGTAAAGGTACTTCAAAACATCCTTTCCACTGTAACAATAGAGAAAACACTCACAGACTCTCCCTCAGTCACCCAGGCTGGAGTGCAGTGGAGCCATCTCAGCTCATTGCAGCCTCCACCTCCTGGGCTCAAGCCATCCACCTACATCAGCCTCCCAAGTAGCTGGGACTACAGGCGTGCACTACCACGCCAGGCTAATTTTTGTATTTTTTTGTAGAGACGGGGTTTTTCCAGGTTGCCCAGGCTGGCATAGCTCTTTCTAGCTGTAGTTTTTCCAGTTAAACTTCTAAATCTGTCTAGAGCCCTACCTCTTACTCAGTAGTTTTCTATACTTAACAATGAAGTCACACATCATAGTCATGGGACATACATCCATAAAACTATGGGATATGTTCATCAAGCAAGTGTAAAATATTCTTCAGGAATATGGCTCTATAGGAATATTCCAACCAGCAAAAATCTCTTATTTCATGCAATATGATAGGAAAAGTCCTTTCACATTTTTATTTAACATTCACTAGTTCCTTTTTAATACAGAAAATATGAAAATAAAAATAAAGCAGTTCATAATTCTACAACATACCTAAACTCTTCTGACATTAAAACCAGAAAAAAAAGTGAGTAATATATGCAAATGTAAGAAATTTCAAGCACTAGTGAAGGGTATCAAATTAAAATCTCCCTCTCTATCTCCAGTTTTTAGCCCTTTCCACAAAGACAAACAGTGTTATCAGTTTCTTGTACATTCTTTGAGAAAATAATTGGCATATCCAGTACACTATATGCCTTGCATTTTTTACTTACTATATCATGGATATCTTTACTAGTGAGTAAATATACACCTATTTCATTTCTTAAAAAGAGTCAGGTAGTGTATATAAGCTGTGATTAGTTTCTTCAACTGGTGGACATTTGGGCTTGTCCAGTTTTGCTTATTTTTATAAATAATGCTGCAATAAACACACTGTACATGTATCCTATGTGCATTATCTATAGGAAAAACTTCCTAAGAACAGAATTGCCTGGACATGCAATATGTGCATTTGAAGTTTCATAGATATTTTACAGGGGTTTCAAAGATATTACCCATTCATCTTCCAAAAAGTAAGACCTGTCATCTGCGTAAAAATGCCCCTGCTTCCTCCCTCCTTACCAAACTTTGCCAGCTATTAACCAATTTTTTAATTGTTTAAAAGTTGTTATGGTGTGAATCATGTCCCCTGAAAATGTTGAAATCCTAACACCCACTATGTGTGAATGTAACCTTATGTGGAAATAGGATCTTCACAGATGATCAAGTTAAGATGAAGTCATTAGGATGGGCCCTAATCCAACATGACTTTGTTGTAATAATAAAGGGAAATCTGGATACAAAGACAGATGTGCAGAGGGAGAACACCATGTGAAGATGAACGCAGAGATTGGGTGATGTTTCTACAAGCCAAGGAATGCCAAAGAGTGCCAGCAAACCACCAGAAGCATGGATCAGATTCTCCCTCAGAGCCCTCAGAAGGAACCAATCTTGCCAACACCTTGGTCTCAGAATTCTGGCCTCCAGAACTGTGAGACAATAAATTTCTATGATTTTAAGCCATCTACTTTGTGGTAGATGAAAATATTATTGTTTGATGTATCCTTTATTCATTCTTTCTCCCATCTTCATCTATAGTCAAACTTTTTCATTTTTATATATCCCCCGGCATTATACCACAGTCTTGCATTAAACAAATGATGATAAGCATTTGCTAAGTGAATAAATACATAGTATAATAGGTACACTAGTTAAAATTTATAGAAAAAAATTTATAGATGAGAATTGTATATTATTGTTGTTCTGACTGGCATTTTTTGTGAATTAAATTGAGCATATGATTATATTATTATTGGTCCTTTGTTGGGTCTCTTTTATTCTCGCCTAAAATTGCTTCTCCATGTACTATGTTTATTTTACTGCTGAATAGTGCATTTTTTATTATTGATTTGTACAAATCCCTTGTAAATCAAAGAAATGATCAGTATGTCATATGTGCTGCAAGTAAATTCCTAGCTCATTATTTTTTAATTTAGAGAGGTAATTTTATTCTTTTACATTTGTATTTTATGTCATTACATAGTCAAACTAATCAAACTTTTCCTGACTTTTGGAGTTTGTGTCTTATTGGGAAACATCTTTATGCTTTTAAATTATAAATAAATACAAAACGACTTTGTTGCTTTACTTTTTACATTTAAATTTAAATAATATATTAATGTTAGGTTGAATCATACATTGGGTCAAAATATCAAATCTAAGCATTTTCGTAAGAGTCAACATAATGGTATGTCTCAGGGTAAATGAGGTAGTTGATTTAGTTTATTTTTTTCTAAATGGCTATTCAGATGTCCCAATATTATTTGATATATAAATTATTTTTTCTAATGACTTTTAAACAATATTGAATCTATTAGATACCTAGGTCACTTTCTCATTTTCCTTATCTGTCTATTCTCATTTCTAGTATACTCTATTTTTGTAGTTTTGGGGGTTTATCACTCCTCATTTATAATTATCATAAGAATATTCCTACATGTTCTTATATACGTATTATTAAAATAAACTTAGAAATCAACTGGACAATTTTTCCTCCTGTCCTCCTCTCCAAGAAAAAGAAAAAAGAAGTATCTGGACTTTGATTGAGTTTGCAATAAATTTTTGTAGATTAATATTGGGCAACTGATATTCTTATAAAACTGATACTTATTAAAGAAAAAGGAAGTCCTTTTTATTAATTTCCATTCAAATTACTTAACTGTGTTCTTAGTATTGTCCTACTTACTTCTTATATTTATTTCTGGATATTTTATGATTTTTTAAATTGGCATTATAAATTAGGTCTTTTGCAAATATGTTCCTATTAATATTTGTTGATTGAAAAACTATTGATTTACATATACCAATGTGGTACATGACCACCTTGCAGGATTTTCTGATATATAATAATTTTTATGTCCACTCTCTTATGTGATTCAAGTTAGTCACATCATCTGCAAAAAATAATGTTTGCCTCCTCCTTTTCAGTGTTTTAGTTTCTTATTTAATCATATTATTTTGCACTCTACCAAACACTAAATATGCTGATAGGCATTCTTCTTGTTTTTGTTGTTATATTAAAACCATTAATGATTTTCCATTGAATTCTCATTCCAGTCAGGGAAAGGAGAATGAATTTAACATTTGAGCATCAATTTTACAAACTTAAAAGTAATCTTAAAATGCTTGTCTCACATGCACATGTATATTTATTGCAGCACAATTCACTATTGCAAAGATATGGAACCAACCTAAGTGCCCATAGACCAATGAATGGACAAAGAAAATGTGATATACATACACCATAGAGTACTACTCAGCCATAAGACCAAAATAATATCTTTTGCAGCAACATGGATAGAGTTGGAGGTTATTATTCTAAGTGAAATAATTCAGGAATGGAATACCATATACCTTATGTTCTCACTTATAAATGAAAGCTAAGTTACGAGCATGCAAAGGCATACAGAGTGATATAATGGACTTTGGAGACTCAGAAGGGAGTCATTGGGAGGTGGATGAGTGATTAAAAAAAAACTACATATTGTGTACAATGTATACTACTCAGGTGATGGGTGCACTAAAGTCTCAGAATTCACCACTACATAATTCATCCATGTAGGCCGAAACCACTTGTATCCCCAAAAACTATTGAAATAAAAATAAAATAGTTAAAAAATGTCTCATATGGATGTTGTGACAATAAATTTTTGATACTTCCAACAGACTTGGCCCATGGTAAGCATTTAATAAATGCTATACAATCTTTCTCCAGGAAAATTTTATAGATGTTTTCAGTAATTTTAATTATCTACTGAAGGAGAAATGCTGTTTTTATTTAAGCAAAAATTATTTGGACCAAAAATATTTAGGCATAATTAAATCACACCATATTTACTATGTCGCTAGTATGAGCAAGACACCATGGAAGCTGCATAAGACTTCCTTACCCATTCTCTTCCACACACTGCACTGCTATACAGCAGGCTCTCGCTACTCAAACTATTAAGCAGCCTCCTAATCTAGTCCACATAATAACAGCAAACATTTATAGAAGTTAATTCATGCCAGATATTGTTCTGTGCATTTTATGGCATTTACCATTTGTCAGGGCTCAGTACATGATACCCCAAAATATGGCACCTTGGCATACTGAGTGTTTTTAGCTGAAGGAAATTGAGAAAACCACAGAAGTAGAAAGGTCACTTTCTGACCTGCTCCCACTATTTCCCCAGAAGCAGGTCAAAAAGAATTATCTGACCTGCCTTGCCTGAGGTCATAAGACTCTCATTCAAGAGGGGTCCTGCTCTATACCTGGAGGCCAAGAAGACTCTGAACAAACAGGCCTTGCTAAGTTACCCTCAGTTTACTACCCTTAGATCACACCGTTTCAGGCTCCAATCACACTTTTGCATAACTGTCCATAAAAATACGTCATTTTCCCTGGGTTTTGGAGTCTTCATTTCTGAAGCCCCCTGTGTCACATAAAACTTACATTAAATACATTTGTATGCTTTTTCCTTATTAATATGCCTTTTAATATAGGGGCGTAAGCTGCAAACGTTGCAATGGGTGAGAAAAAGATACTACCTTTTCTCCCCGACACAGTTAATTCTCATGTTTTTATCCCATTTTATAGATGAGGAAATTGAGGCACACAGTGTAAAAAACTAGCCAAGTTCTTTCAGCCTGGTAGCAGTCAAAGTGCAAAGCCAGGCAGTCTGATCCAAGGCCCTTACTCAAAACAAGCATGCAATACATTCTCAAAGTGTGCAGTCCATACTTCTATTCATCCGTTCATTCAATATTTGATGTGGATTATATCTTTTTCACATCTGTTCCTTTATTTCACACCTGTACTTTCCTTTATATTCTTCCCCCAAGCATTCTAAAATAAGCCCCGATTAAGTTCTCCTAATTGACGGCAATTGTCTCAGAATGAAGTCTTCTCAACTCCTCTCTGCTCTGTACCATACCTCTTATTTTATCATCATACATCTGCCAGTTTAATGTTTTCAAAATAAAGTGCAAATATTTTAGGTGGGCATTTATAATGTCCTGTACATCCATGTTCCAATCTACCGAGTACCTAAAATACTTCTATGTGTATTTTATACGTTGTTCAAACAGAGTTTTTCATCACTCCTTGAGAATACCCTGTATTTTCCAAACTTTTATTGGCTTCAGATGCTATTTCCTCTACCAAGACTGGCCTCTCCTCCTGTCTTTAGAAATTCTAAGCCACTTTTCAAGGACTCTTTCAAATGTTAACTACAATAGGAATCTTTTCTCAAGCTCCAGGCTGAAACTGCTTTGTCCCTCCTTCCCCCTACCCTAGCATTTGAACTGTGCTTGTGGTATGAATCATACTGTATTTTACACTTAGTTATTTGTATACATATGGGCACACTTGGACTGGTGTGCTTAGATAATATCCATAGGGAAGATTGTATTAAAGTCTATTTAGGGAGGTTTTAAGATTAGGCTGGGTTTTGATAAGTGAATGAATTTTTTTTAGAAGGTGGGTGGGGGGAGAAAAATTAAGGCATGAGACAACTAGAAGAGAAAATTTCTATAAGGGAACAGGTAAAAAATGGGTCCAGACCATTGAAGACCTTTAATTACTTATTAAATAATTTAGATTTAATCTTGTATGGAATGGAAGACATCTAAAGGTTTCACATTTAGGAATGGAGTACAGGTTAAGTGGTGTCCTGGGAAGATTAAACAAGTGTAGAGTGAGGATGGATTTGCAGATGGGAAGACTTGAGGCAAGGGGAGAGCCAACGGTGGAGCCAGGATGAAAATTCAATTATCCTTCTGGTTAAACTTGAATCAATCCTGAGATGTGATTGGCCAGAGAATATTACTGTATCAAAGAAATTGTCCCAAAGCAGCTACTTAACAGCAAGATCTTTCGGGTTAAAAGGACAATATCCCCCTTGGCAAACTATTTTATAATCAAGTTTTCTCTAACAGCAAGGAGAATTTCCAGGCTGTTATCTATTGTTAATAAAGGCCTATACTTCCACAGTTCTCTATTTTCTTTCTGATCCCTGGAAACACATTTCTGCATCTCCTTAATGGAGAAATAGAACCAATATTTGTAGAGGGATTATTAGATTTCACATTTAATCTTTACAACAAGGCTACAGTTTAGATATTATTTTCCCCATTTCACAGTTGTGGCAAAGAAGTCTCAAGAAGATTAGGTAACTTATTCAAGATCATATAGCTGGCACGTAGCAAGAATAAGAATTTAACTGCAAGTCTGGCTGGTAAAAATCTCATCCTCTTTCAAGGCCATAATGAACTTTTTATTTAAAATGAGGGCCTTCTTGAGACATATTGGTTAATGTGTTTCGTAGAACTTTCATTAAGATGTTCCATAAGACGCTGATTCTGGGGAAACAGGCCCAGGATTTACAATTTACCAAGAACTCTGACTCATTATTTGTAGAATTGAAGAATGAGGAAATTAATTGGTTTTCTAATGGTTTGCTTCCTTATGAATAGAGAAGAAGAAAACAATGGAACTTTTCTCATTTAAATAAAAAAGCCTGAGTAGTTCACCTTCTAAAATCTGAATAACTTATTTTGAGTTAGACACCCCAACTTTTAAAGATGAAGAAAGGCATGATGGGTAGCACTGTATTTTATGAAGCCTCCGAGATCTCCAAAATTAATGAAAATATTCTTTTTCAGTATGACTTCTCTGGTTGCCAGGCTCCAAGATGGCCCCCAGTGATCCTTGCTTCCTGGCATTTATTTTATGGAGCCCCCTTTTACATTGTGTGAGGACTGGTTTGCATGACCACTAGAATGCAATAGTTATGTACTTCCAAGGATAGGTCATAAGGACATTGTGGATTCTGACTCTCTGGGATCGCTGGCTTGAAGACAGCCAGCTACCATGCTTTAAAAACCCCATGTGATAAGGAGCCAAAATCTGCTACCAATCACATAAGTAAGCTCACAAAAATATTGTTCAGCCTCTTTAAGCCTTCAGATGACTGATGTCTCTGTTGCTTTGAATTGTAACCTCATGAGAGATACTAAACCAAGCTACCCAGGGAAGCCATTTTAGAATTCCTGACCCCCAAAAAAGAGAGAACATCCTAGTTGGTCTCCTTGATTTCTTTTAATTTCTGGAAACACTGAATTGTTGGATGTTAGGAATATTATAAAGCTTAAGGATACTGTTTAATAGTTCATCGTTGTAAACGGGTGTGCATGTATATGCGTACATGCACATATACATGCATGTGGGATCAGCAACATAATTTGCAAGGCCCAGCACAAAATGAAAGTACAAGTCCTCGTGTTCAAAAATTATTTAGAATTTCAAAATGGCAACAGCAGAGCCTTAAACTAAGGTCTGAGCATGAAGTCATGTGCATAGGTTGCATGCATATGAAACTGGCCTTGTGTGTTTGTGTTAAATAGTCACAGCTAATATTTATGGAGTGCTTCCCACACCCCAAATGCATACGCCACAATCATATTTTAAGTTAATCCTCACACAACCTTTTGAGGTAGGTCCTATTATTACTCCAATTTCAAATGATGAAAACGAAGCTTAGAGTTGCTGTTAACTTGCTGAAGTTCAAACAGGTATTAAATGACAGAACTGAGATTCAAACTTGCATAGAAATTCCGGAGTCCAGACTTAAAATTGCTGCATTGCAACTTTAAGGATATTGTTCCAGTTACTACTACAGCATTTAAAAAATTACCCCCAAACTAAGCAGCTAGAACTACCATTTTATTTTGCTTATAATTGTGTGGGTTAGGAATTCAGGGAAGACTCAGCCACACAGTTCTCACTTGGAGTCTGTGGTGAGGTTGCAGTCAGATTCTGGTTGGGGCTGCAGTTGTCTGGGAGGTTGGAACTTGCAGTTGACTGGGAGTTCAGGTGTCAATCAGAGCAATCACATTTGGATCCTCCAGCATGGCAGGCTCAGAATAATTGAGTTTCTCCCATGGTGACCCACTCCCCCAGAATAAGTGTCCCGGAAGAACCACACAAAAGCTGCATGGCCTTTTCTGACTTAGCCTTGTAAATCACAGTGTTGCCTGTGTTGGTTCTAAGTAAGTTACTAAGTAGGTCCATGTTCAAAGGGAGAGAACATAAACCCCACATCTGGATGAAAAAATTATCAAATAATTTGTGGATATGTTGTAAATTACCACAGAAATCAGCTGGATGGTTATCTGGAGTCAATGTATCTGTTTGAAATTTGCCCCCATTAAGGAGCTGCTTAATCTAATGAAATTTAAAATAGTCTGGATAATTGCTGATAAGTACAGATGAGATTTTATGATTAATTATTGTGGACAACACTGATAGAAGAAAAATTAAACTAACAGCGCTTGTTTATTTTACTAATTGACTAAGGCAGTCTAATTTGTAAGCAAGCATGTAGCAAAACCTTACAGGGAACATGATTTAACCTTGAGTCTTACCTTAATAATTAATATTTACATATGAAATAGCAACAGTATAACTTGTCTTAATAAAGATATTAATGACAATTATATTTATTCCTCATTGCTTTGTATATTGCAAAGTTGTATTTATATTTCTGAGGTGAAATGAATTGCTTAATGAGTTGCCATTTTTTAAAAATTTGTGAAAAATATACTTAACAATGATTTAACACTGTATGTGTGTGTGAGAGGACAAAACAAGAGAAAGGCAGAAAGAAAAATGGATAAGAATTAAAGATAAATGCTTTGGACCAGGGGTTGGCAAACTACAATGGCCAAACTGCAGCAGCCAAATCTGGCCTGTTACTGCTTTTTGTGTTTTAATATAGCCTGAAAGCTAAGACATTGTTTTGGTTTTTACATTTTTAAGTCTTTTGTTAAAAAATCAGAAGAAAATAATATTTAATGACATAAACATTTTAAAAATTAAAATTACGATGTCTATAAAGTTTTATTGGAACATGGTCATGCTAATTCATTTCCAGATTGTCTATGACTACTTTAGCACAACAATGGCAAAGTTGAACAGTTGCAATAGAGACCACGTGGCCCACACATGGTAAAAATTGCCTAAAATATTTACTGTCTGCCCTTTTACAGAAAAAAATTTACCAACCCTGATTTTGACAAAATGAGAATTAAGAGAAGAGAACTGAAATAACAGTTATTCTTATTAGCATAAACCACAGAGCCACACAAAGCCAATTAATAATGCTGAAAGAAATAAGTTTGTGAAAATTTTAGTAAATGTTTAAAAATATAACAAGGTTTTTAAAGATATAAAATACATATAAATAATATAACAAGGTTTATTTTTATATATAAATATATATAAATAACAAGGTTTTTCCTGATTTTATACCTGTGTTAACTGAGATATTTGTCTTACAATATCTTTTTCCATTCTGCCAGTGTGACGCTGCAAATTTGAACACACATCTTTAATAATAACTTTCAATAGTTACAAATCAAAGGGTTTAACAAGCAGAGTTTTCATAAATGTTTGTGCCACAGATGTGAAAGTTTATAGAGAATAAAGCTGGAAGTGTTTTTTCCATGTACTCCTTTATTTAATGCTGTTCTGTAAATTATTAAAGATATAGGTGTTCTTTGCAACAGAGTTTCTATTGTTTTAGCTATCACTAGCCGAGGATCAATGTGCTGACAGGTATCTCAACTGCAAATTACAATTTCAACCAGAGACTCATAAAGCTGGAACATTAGAGTTGGATTGTATATATTTTTCTTTAGTCTAGCTGTGGAAATAGATGTCTCAATAAAGAACAGCACTAATGACTACAGTTTGAAATCCCCCTCTAATAGACATATCCAATCACAAGTTAAATGACACAAGAACAGCAGCTTAGATATGATAAATGCGGAGTCTTTCACCTCTAAGCTAGACTGAATTTAATCTACTGTGAATGACATACTGATTTTATCTCCTATGGAAAATCAATCATTCAACATCTTTTCAGGGCTGATTGTTAAGTCTGTGAGAATGGATGGAATTACCCAGCCTGGGGAAAGAGTCTGAATGTCTCATGGAGTAACACCTGGGCCAGCACTCTAAGAGCTGAGGCATGGACAGGGAGGAGCAGAAATGACCCTCAAGCTGTAGAGCATGAAGCCAAGAGAGTTCCAGAACACAATGACCAGGTGGGATAGGGAGGCATCAATTGTCTCCTGAGGTGACTTGCCTATGAAGTATATTAGCCAAAAATGTTTGAACTAACTCTAATCAAACTTTTCACATTTAACTTTTAGCAATGAGGAAATGAATATGATGAGTAAAAGTCTGACAAAGTCAGAATGTGAGGTTTTCTATAAGAAGACTAGTCTGGAGTCCTGGAAAAATAAATACAGGGGCAGAGGGGAGTGAGGAAGGGGTAGAACAAAAAAAGATTATGAAAATATCCTTTTATAAAATACGAAAACTTTTTCAATTTCTAAAAATGTCTTAAATTGACATAAAATTGAATGTATTTATCATGTAAAACATGCCGTTTTGAAGTACATATACATTGTAAAAGGGTTACATCTAACAAATTAACATATTTATTATCTCATACTTCTCATTTTTATGACAAGAACACTTAAAATCTACTCAGCATTTTTCAAGAATATAATATCATTATTAACTGGAGTAATCATGCTGTTCAATAAATCTCTTGAACTTATTCCTCCTAGAATTTTGTGTTCTTTGACCAACAAACTCCTAAACCCACCTACTCAACTCTTCCAGCTTCTGGTAACCACTCTTATACTCTCTACTTCTAAGAAATCAACATTTTTATATTCCAAATGTGTGTGAGATCATGCAGTAATTATCTGTCTCTGGTTTATTTCACTTAATATAATTACCTCCTGGTTCATCCACGTTGTCACAAATGACAAGATTTTGTATTTTTTACAGCAGAACGGTATTACATTGTGTATATACCATATTTTCTTTATCCATGCAACCACTGATGGACACTTAGGTTGATTCCATATCTTGACTATTGTGAATAGTGCTTCAGTAAACACGGAGTGCAGATATCTTTTCAACATACTGATTTCATTTCCTTTGGATATGTACCCCTTAGTGGGTTTGCTGTATCTTACAGTAGTTCTATTTTTGTTTGAGGAACTTCCATACTGTTTTCCATAATGACTCTACTAATTTAAATTCCTACGAATATTGTGCAAGAGTTCTGTTCTCTCCACATCTGCACTATCATTATCTTTTTGTCTTTTTCATAAGAGACATTTTAACAGACCTGAACTGATATCTCATTGTAGTTTTGATTTGCGTTTCTCTGGTGATTAGTAATGTTAAACATGTTTTTATATATCTGTTGGCCATTTGTATGTCTTCTTTTGAGAAACGTCTATTCTAGTATTTTGCCCATTTTTAAATCAGATGGTTATCTTGCTATTAACTTGTTTGGATTCCTTATATTTTTTTGGATATCAATTTCTTATCAGATGTGTAGCTTGCAAACATTTTCTTGCACTCTTCATTTTGTAGATGGTTTCTTTTGCTGTGCAGAAATTTTCTAGTTTGATATAATCCCATTTGTCTAGTCTTTCTTTTGTTGCCTGTCCTTTTGCGGTTTCATCCAAAAAAAATTATTAACCAAACCAATGTCACGGAGCTTTTCCCCTACATTTTCTTTGAGTAGTTGCATAGCTTCAGGTATTATATTTAAGTCTTTAATCCAGTGTGAGTTGATAGTTTATATGATGTGAGACTAAGGTCTAGTTTTATTCTACTTCATATAGATACCCACTTTTTCCAACACCATTTATTAAAGAGACTGTTCTTTCCTTGTTGTATATTCTTGGCACCTTTGTCAAAAATTAATTAGCCAATTAAACGTGTGGATTTGTTTCTTGGCTCTCTATTCTGTTTCATTGGTCTATGTATCTCCTATGTATTTCTTTTTATGTTAGCACCATGCCATTTTGGTTACTATACCTTTATAGTACATTTTGAAGTCAGGATGTGATGCCGCCAGCTCTGTTTATTTTGCTCAGTACTGATTTGACTATTTGGAGTCTTTCATGGTTCCATTCAAATTTTAGGATTTTTTCTATTTATGTGAACAACAATATCGTATTTTCATAGAGATTGCATTGAACTTGTAGATTGCTTTGGGAAGTACGGACATTTAAAAAATATTAATTCTTCTAATCCTTGAGCACAGGATATCATTCCATTTATTTGTGTCTTCAATTTCATCAATGTCTTATAGTTTTCAGTGTAGAGATTTTTCATCTCTGCAATTAAATTTATTCCTAAGAACTTTATTTTTTGTAGCTATTATAAATGAGATTGTTTTCTTACAGTGCACTATCTGAAAAATTGAGAAAACAATCTATTGTGTTGAGATACAAGTTTTTATAAAGGGACATTGAATATTTTTAAATGCCTTTTCTGCATCTATTGAAATGATTGTATGGTTTTTCTCCTTCATTCTGTTAATGTGATGTATCGAGTTTATTGATTTGCATATCTTGACTGACCCATCCTTGCATCCCCGAGATAAAACCCACTTGATCGTGGTAAATTATCTTTTTAGTGTGCTGTTGAATTAGATTTCCTAGTAATTTGTTGAGGATTTTTTGTATTTATGTTCATAGGGATATTGGCCTATAGATTTCTTTGTGTGCACTTGTCTGGTTTTGATATTACGGTAATGCTGACCTCATAGAATGACTTTGAAAGTTATCCGTCTTTAATTTTTTGGATAGTTTGGGAAGAATTTATGTTAGTTCTTCTTTAAATATTTGATAGACTTCAGCAGCAAAACTGTCAGGTTCTAGTCTTTTCTTTAATAGGAGACTTTATTACTAACTCAATCTCCTTACTTGTTAATGCTCTGTTAAGATTTTCTATTTCTTCATAATTCAATTTTGATACATTGTATGAGTCCAGGAATTTATCAGTTTCTTCCAGTTTGTTGGGATATAATTGTACATAATAGTCTCTTTTTTAAATTTAGTTTCGTTGTTGTTATTCTTATTATATTACTATTATTATTATTAGAGACAGAGTCTCACACTGTTGCCCAGGCTGGAGTGCAATGGCACAATCTCTGCCTCCCAGGTTCAAGCAATTCTCCTACTTCAGCCTCCTGAGTAGCTGGGATTACAGGCACCTGTCACCACGCCCAGCTAATTTTCTGTATTTTTAGTAGAGACAGGGTTTCACCATGTTGGGCCAGGCTGGTTTTGAACTCCTGACCTCGTGATCCACCCGCCTCAGCCTCCCAAAGTGCTGGGATTACAGGCATGAGTCAACACACCTGGCCTGTATTTTTTTTAAACTTATTATTTCCATAGGATTTTGGGGAACAGGTGGTATTTGGTTATATGAGTAAGTTTTTTTAGTGGTGATTTGTGAGATTTTGGTGCACCCATCTCCCAGGCAAGCAGTATAAGGCTGAAGCCAATTTTCTTATGATCCTTTTTATTAATGTGGTCTCAGTTGTAACGCCTTTTGTTTCATCTCTAATTTTATTAGAGTCTTCTTCTTTTTTTTTTAGTTTAGGCTAAAGGTTTGTTGATTTTATCTTTTGAGAAAACCAATTCTTCATTTTTTCATCATTTCTATTGCTTTTCTAGTCACCAGTTTATTTATGCTCTGATTTTTGTTATTTTCTTCCTTCTAGTAATTTTGGGTTGAGTTTGTTTTTATTTAATTCCATAAGGTGCAATGTTAGGTTGTTTATTTGAGATTTTTTTTTCTATATAGGTATTTATTACTATAAACTTTCCTCTTAGAACTGCTTTGGTTCTAACCAATAGGTTCTTTTATGTTGTATTTCTATTCAAATTTGTCTCAAGAAATTTTAAAATAATTTCCCTTTTAATTTCTCTATGGATCCATGGTTGAGAATGTTGTTTAATTTCCATGTATTGGTGTATTTTTCTACATTTTCTACATTTCTTCTGCTACTGATTTTTAGTTTTCTACCATTGTAGTCAGAAAAGATACTTGATATGATTTCAATCTTTTGATTTACCAAAACATGTTTTGTACCCTAACATATCATCTATAATGGAGAATGTTTCATGTGCTGTTGGTTTTCTCAAAAAGCTAAGAAAAATGTGTATTCTGCAGCTGTTGGATGAAATGTTCTGTATTTGTCTGTTGGGTTCATTTGATCTAGTGTATAGAGTTTAAGTTCAAAGTTTCCCTATTTCTTTCTGCTTTATGTTTCCATTGCCAGAAGTGGAGTGTTGACAGCCCCTACTATTATTGTATTGCAGTCTATCTCTTCATTCATATCTATTCATACTTGCTTTATATATCTTGGTGCTTTGGTGTTGAGTGCAAAAATATTTTCAATTTTTACATCCTTTTACTGAGCTGAACTTGTTATTATATAATGATCTTCTTTGCATTCTTTTACAGTTTTTGACTTAGGATTTATTTTATCTGATATAAGTATAGCTACTCTTTCTCAATTTCCATTTGCACAAAATTTTTTTTTCATCCTTTCACTTTCAGTGTATTCTTACAGGTAAATGAATCCCCTGTACATAGCAGGTAGTTGAATCGTTTTTTTTTAATCCATTCAGCTACTGTTTTTTCATTAGATAATTTATTTACATTCAAGGGAATTATTGGTAGAAAGCACTTACTACTGTCATCTTGTTTTCTCATTGTTTTGTAGGTCCCTTGTTTCTATGTCTCTTGCTGTCTTTCTTTGTGGTTAAGTGATTTTCTGTAGTGGTATGTTTTGGTTCCTTGCTTATTATTATGTGTATATCTACTATAGATTTTCTTGTGTGCCTATCATGAGGATTACAATAAATATTTTATAGTTATGTTATTATAAGCTGATAACAACTTCTTTGATCATCAAAAATACTTTAAACTTTTATTTCACTACCCATCTCATATTTTGAATTCTTTATGTCACAGTTTGTTTTTATATTGCATATCTCTTAACAAATTATTATAGCTACTATTGTTTACCCTGCTTCTAGCAGTGAATAAGGCAAGCTACTATTATTTTTAATAGTTCTTAAAATATTATAATATTATGTGATGTGGTATGGCTTTGTGTCCCCACCCAAATCTCCTCTGGAATTGTAATCCCCATGTATCAAAGAAGGGACCTGGTAGGAGGTAATTGGATCATGGGAACAATTCTCCCATGCTGTTCTCATGATAGTGAGTGAGTTCTCATGAAATCTGATTGTTTAAAAGTGCCAGTTTCCCCTTTGCTCGCTCTCTCTCTTTCCTACCATCATAAAAGATGTGCCTTGCTTCCCCCTTCACCTCCCACCATGATCATAAGTTTCCAAGGCCTCACCAGTCATGTAAAACTGTAAGTCATTTAAACCCCTTTTGTTTATAAATTACTCAGTCTCAGGTGATAACTTTATAGCAGTGTTAGAACAGACTAATACAGAAAATTGATACTGGGATAGTGGGATACTGCTGTAAAGATAACCTGAAGATGTGGAAGCAAATTTGCAACTGGTTAACAAGCATAGGTTAAAATAGTTTGGAGGGCTCAAAAGAAGACAGGAAGATATGGGAGTGTTTGGAATTCCCTAGAAAGTTGTTGAATGGTGTGGCCAAAATCCTGATAGTGATATGAACAATGAAGTCCAGGCTGAGGTGGTCTTAGATGGGGAAGAGAAACTTGTTGGGAACTGGAGCAAAAGTCACTCTTGCTATGCTTTAGCAAAGAGACTGGTGGCATTTTGTCCCTGCCCTAGAGATCTGTGGAACTTTGAACTTGGGAGAGATGATTTAGGGTATCTGGCAGAAGAAATTTCTAAGCAGCAAAGCATTCAAGACATGACCTGGCTTTTTCTGAAAGCATAGTCATAAGTATTTACAAAGAGGTGATCTGATCTAAAATTGGAACTTATGTTTAAAAGGGAAGCAGAGCATAAAATTTTGAAAATTTGCCACCTGACCATGCAGTAGAAAGGAAACACCCTTTATGTGGAGAGAAATTCAAGCTGGCTGCAGACATTTGCATAAGTAACAAGGAGCCAAATGTTAACAGCAAAGACATTGGGGAAAATGTCTCCAGGGCATTTCAGAGATCTTCACAGCAGCCCCTCCCATCACAAGTCTGGAGGGCTAGGAGAGAAAAATGGTTTTTTGAGCCAGGCCCAGGGCCCCACTGCTCTGTGCAGGCTCAGTACATGGTGCCCTTCATCCCAGCTGCTCTAGCTCCAGCTGTGGCTGAAAGGGGCCATGTTATAGCTTGGGATGTGGCTTCAGAAGATGCAAGCCCTAATCCTTGGCAATTTCCACATGGTGTTGGGCCTGCATGTGCTCAGAAGACAATAGTTGAGCTTTGGGAGCCTCCACCTAGATTTCAGAGGATGAATGAAAATGCTTGGATGTCCAGGCAGAAGTCTGGTGCAAGGATGGAGCCTTCATGGAGAACACCTGCTAGAGCAATGCAGAGGGGAAATGTGGGATTGGAGCCCCCACACAGAGTTCCCACTAGGGCACTGCTTAGTGGAGCTGTGAGAAGAGGGCCACCATTCTCCAAATCCCAGAATAGTGGATCCACTGACAGCTTCCACCATGCTCCTGGAAAAGCCACAGACACAGGTCTTTGGAGCCCACCCCTGGCATCAGCATGCTCTGCATGTGAGACATGGAGTCAAAGGAGATCATTTTTCAGAGATTTAAGATTTAATGACTGCCCTGCTGGTTTTCAGAATTGCATGGGGCCTGTGGCCCCTTTTTTTTGGCCATTTTCTCCCACTTGGAAAGGGAACATTTACCCAATGCCTGTATCCCCATTGTATCTTGGAAGTAACTACCTTATTTTACAGGCTCATAGGCAGAAGGGACTTGCCTTGTCTCAGATAAGTCTTTGGACTTGGACTTTTGAGTTAACACTGGAATGAGTTAAGACTTTAAGGGACTGTTGGGATGATTGATTTTGCAATGTGAGAAGGACATGAGATTTGGGAGGGGTCAAGATTGAATGTTATGGTTTGGCTCTGTGGCTTCACCCAAATCTCATCTGGAATTGTAATCTCCACATGTCAAGGGAGGGACCTGGTGGGAGGTGATTGGATCATTGTGGTGATTTTCCCCATGCTGTTCTCATGATAGTGAGTTCTCATGAGATCTGACGGTTTAAAAGTGGCAGTTTCCCCATTTGCTTGTTCTTTCTCTTTCCTGCTGCCATGTAAGACATGCCTTGCTTCCCCTTTACCTCCCACCATGATGGTAAGTTTCCTGAGTCCTCACCAGCCATGCAGAACTGAGTCAATTAAAATTCTTTTGTTTATAAATTATCAAGTCTCAGGTATACAGCAGTGTGAGAATAGACTAATACATTGCGTCTATATAGATGAATGTTAATTTGGAAATATATACTACAGTGTTTAGGTAAATTCATTTCTGCAATTTACTTTAAACCATTTGAGCATATATAAAGATAAAACTATATCAACACGAATGTAGCAGGTATATGTGTGTTAATTCTACTTTTTTGTGTGGTTGAAAATTTTATTTAAAAATCCATAAAAACTTTATGAGCAAAGAAGAGATATGCCTTATCAAAGCATTTATCTAAGGTTTTCACTAGAATGACAGAATCCAGCTGTGCCACAAAAAGTAGTGTGGAGAAAGAAGGAAGTGGGAGCTAGAGTGATGCCCTTAGATGCTGCATATAACCAAGAGGTTTTCCATGCCCTGGATCACCCTTATCAATAGCATGGAAGTTAATAACATCAGAAAAACTGAACCCTGTGCTCTCCACCAAATCCCTTTTCTGTTTCCAAACTTCAGTTTATTCTTCTATTGGCCTTCCTGATAATCTTCTTACAAGACCATGTTGAAGTTTTACATTAGTTCTTAGCTATGCATCTCCTTTGCCTTTTATAAATATTTAAAATCTCATAAGGCTCTATGAAGATGAGCAACACCATATTTGCTTCCATCTCTTTTGAGTCATATGAATCTTTTACTTTTATATTTGGAATTTTACTCTTGAAAACTCACAAGCTTTGGAGACTGTTTTCTTTTTATGCTTTCAGGCTACAAGAGTATGCCTATTTTAGCTCTTACTTGGAATTTGCTTTCCCAAAATTAAGGCACTTCCCTTTGTTCACCATTCTTTTTCCAGGACTGCATGAGATCTTCAAGGGTGGTAGTCACTCTGTTCCAAGTTCTAGAATATTTAATTAATTGACTAGCCCCAAATTAGGTTCAAAGTAGCAGATATCAAGTTTCTAACTCTAACTTCTGAGAAATTAAATAATCAAGAAGTATAGAATTTAGCTTTGAGTGCTATTTAGCTCAGATAATTCAGCAGATACCTGAATACCTAAATTCCTCAGTACTCATTTCGCCTTTGTAATCTGTGGAAAGAATAAGACACATTTTTCCTCCATTTGGCCACTTATGTTTTTATCCTCACTTAAATGCTGTACTTCCTCTGTCCTTGATTTTCTCAGGTATTCCTTTATAACAAACTTTATTATTCCATATTATCTCTTGCCCACTTTTGCCAACGGTTTCCAAACAAATGAGGAATGGAGTCAGAAATAGAGAACAGAAATCTGACTTCACAGTATCACACTGCTTTTCCTTCTAGCCAACATGAAAAAACAGGTTGGTGAGAGAGGGGCTTTCATTAGAAAGAGTCTGTTAGCTCCTGTTAATGAGGAAAGGGAAGGCTAGACATAAACATCGCCCCTAAAAAATTAGGTTTAAGAATGCTGACTTAAAACCCAGCCTCTAGAACAGCAATCCAGGTGGAAATAACCAATGAAGACAATTGGGGGACTGGGGAGAACAAAATTATAAGGAAACTAAACCCTAATCACACATGTGACTGCTTTGGGGTGTTACAACCCAAACCCAAAATGGGTTACTTTGGCTTCCTTTGGAAATTGGGTCTCAGTAGCAGTCAAACTATTGTCTAACTGGAGTAACTTCCATCATATTAAATGCCCACCAAGCCCATTCAAGGGAGGATGCCTAGCACAAAGGAGTATCCTGACCTGGGACTAGTACAGGTTCCACTATTTACTTGTCAGTTGCACCCACAAAAAACAGGAATGTGTTCCTAAAGTCCTACGTGTTAAGGCTGCTTGTATTAGATTAACCCATATGAATAGGTTAAGAAGGAGTCCCCATAGATCCCTCTTTTCATCTAAAGACAAATTCATATGCGTCAACCTATAGAACAGAAGGTGGGATAATCATTTTAGGTAGAGGAATAAAACATGTCATAAGTGAGGAGACAGTAAGAGAGAGCATAGAACTACTCTGTACTGAACATAAAACACTAGGTTCATATTAATTCTAACTTGAAGAAACATGATCTCAGAGCCAGGTTAGTAATTTGGAAAAATGTTTATAGAATATCCAGATGTCTTGAAATTATTATGCTCAATCAGAGAAAAAGGAAGGAATATGGAAGCTACAGATGTGGGTATGTGGCAAAAATCTAAATATTCAGGAACTGATTATACAGTTAGTTTGTGAGCATTTATTTTTAAAAAGACAATGTAGTGATTGCTAAAGCAATAGTGTGTCTTGAACAAATAGTCAAAGCATACTTACCAGTGAAACAAGATAGAAGAAATAATTTAGAAACACTAAATCTGGAAAATTGCATACAAAATTTTCATTATTTCTAGATAATATAATTGTATAATCAGAAAATTATAGAGAATCAATTGAAAACCCAGTTGAATTAATAAGGCAGTTCAGTAAATTAGCTGAATAAAAGATAAACAAGAAAAATCAATAGCTTTTCTACGTTCTTCCAGCAACCATTAGAAACTTTAGCAAAGGTGAATTCACAAAATGACACCTGGCTGGTAAGATGTGAAACAGCCTTGTTCTGTTTCCCAAGAAGATAGCTATGAAAATGCAGAAATGACGCATTTTAACAATGCTGAAAATTAGGACTACAAGCCAACTAATTGCAGAAATCAGGAAATATTTGCACTAATAGTAAGAACTATTGAGATTAAATGATCATTACAATGTATAGCCAAATTAGACACATATTTCCCATTATTCATCTTTTATGGTTAAACAGTTAAGAAATAGTGATTTATTTGCTTCTTAGGAATTATAAAAATATAAGGTCAAGCATCTTTCAAAGTTAAGGTTAAATTTAAAACCATGTAAAATTAGAAAATAATTTGAAGAGAAACAAGGATAACAGTAACGAAAAAGTTGTCTACATAGCAATAGGTAAATGGAAAAGGAGGAGGAGGAGGTATGAGGTGACAGGAAGCAGAAGAAGAAAAAAGAAAAGAGAGAAGAAAGAGCAGTGATAGGAGGAAGAGTGAATAAAAAATAGAAAATAAAAACAATATGGAAGTATTAGGCAAAATATACAGTTACGGCAATAAATTAAAATGTGTTGTCCTGGCACAGTGGCTCACGCCTGTAATCCCACCACTTTGGGAGGGAAGGGTTGGGCGGACACGAGGTCAGGAGTTCCAGATCAGCTTGGCCAACATGGCAAAACCTGTCTCTACTAAAAATACAAAAATCGGCCGGGCGTGGTGGCGGGCACCTGTAATCCCAGCTACTTGGGAGGCTGAGGCAGGAGAATAACTTGAACTTGGGAGGGGGAGTTTGCAGTGAGCCGAGATCATGCCACTGCACTCCAGCCTGGGCGACAAGAGTGAAACTCTGTCTCAAGAAAAAAAAAATGTGCTAAAGACAAAGTCTCCAGCAGTGAACCTTAAACGAAATACAACCAGACATCATTCATAAGAATGACTGAAAAAAGTGATATTAAAAAAAAGTTTAAAAGTCTAAGCATACAAAAAGTTTTTCAAACAAAAAGAGTGATTAAAAAGTATAACTAGCATGAGCCATTAAGTATTAAATAAGAGCAACGAAAACACAAGAGTAATTTTTAAAAAAAAATACAAGAAGAAAAATGACAGAAAAGCCAGCAGGAAACAACACACCTCCCTCAGTCTTTGATCAATTAGGAAAAATAATAGAAGTTCTAAAGTGGATAATAATATAGATCTGGCCGGGCACAGTGGCTCACACCTGTAATCCCAGCAGTTTGGGAGGCCAAGGCGGGCAGATCACCTGAGGTCAGGAGTTTGAGACCAGCCTGGCCAACTTGGCAAAACCCCATCTCTACTAAAAATACAAAAATTAGCCAGGCATGGTGGCAGGCACCTGTAATCCCAGCTACTTGGGAGTCTGAGGCGGGTGAATTGCTTGAACCCGGGAGGCGGAAGTTGCAGTGAGCAGAGATCACACCACTACACTCTCCAGCCAGGGTGACACACCAAGACTGTGTCTCAAAAAATATTAATAATAATAATGATGATAATAATATAGATCTAACTTTAGATTCACAGTTTTCAAAAGTATATAGTTAACATTTACCAGAAGAAAACTTTTCTTTCATTCATTCAATAGATATTAATTGCTTACCTGTATGCCCAACGGCCCTAGTACTCTGACTCAAACATAGTGCTATTAAGTGTTAGAACATGAGAACCCCAGGACTCCCCCCAAAGCAGAAATTTATCTGACTATACTCTCCGATCACAATGTAACAAAACTGGAATTGAACATACATACATACACACACACACACACACACACACACACAGCCCTCTTCTTAAGTAATCCTGGGGAGAAACGAAATCAATTGCAATTAAAAATATTTAGAAATTGTTTTAAGTGAAAAAATTATAAATTAATGACAATGAAATCATGATATATAAAAATGTATGGGATATAGGCACAGTTTAACTCAAATGCCAATACACAGTTTTAAGGTATTTCGTTGATAGGAAATATCACAATAATCAAAGCACTTAACTCTAGACAGAAAGGTAGAACAGCATAATTAATTAAAATACATTTGATTAGGATATAGAAAGTCAAAAGAGACCATAACTCTCACCTTAATAACCAAAACAAATCAAGTAAGTTGCAACATCATAGTTTTTAAGCCAATTAGGAATCTGAAGATAGGAAGAAATCTAAATAAATTCAATAAATGAATGAGCCAGGCCTTTCATAGGAGAAAAAAAGACCACAGCTGCTTATGTTTCAGGCATAATGACAGGAATGAGGACAAATGTACCACAGATGGGTTGAAGGAGGAATGAACAGAACTTTTAACAAACTTTTAACCACCATATGGCATTACACACTAGAATTCAAAGAAGCCCCAGTCAGAGTGTATCTACACCCACACGCCAACATTTTCCAATAGTCCTTCACCTGGTACAAAAAGAATGCCCCAGCATCCCAAAAAGCTGGCAGTCAGAATATAGAGAAGAGAGAGATCACCCATAGTTAGTTAGGAAAGCTGGTGGTTCACCTGTAAAGCACCAAGAAATTTCTGGAAATTTTCCGATGTATAATCCCAAACACTATTGAAAGGAAAGTCCTGATCCCACTTTCAAAAGTGTTGAAGCCAGTGGTGAACTGAGTCAAAGGAAAGGCAAATGAATTAATTAATTAATGAACGAATGAGTGAACAGCTCAACAACAACAGATAACCACACTAACTTAGGTGCTCCTCTAGCAGCTGACAAGAAAAGCAGCACGCTTTTTTTAGGAGGTAAATATTAACTTTAGTGTCTAGTATCCTTTTATGCAAAATGTTCTCTATATAATCAAACACTATGAGACACAAAAATAAGCATAACACCGTGGCCCATGGTCAAGGTAGAAAAGTGTCAGCAGAAGGCAGCCCAGGAATGGCTCAGAGGTTGGATTATTATCTTTAACTTATCTGTGATAAAAATGCTAACAGATTCAGGGAGAAATGTAGACAACATGCATGAAGAGAGAATTTCAGCAAAGAATTGGGAGCTATATTTTTTTTTAAAAGCTTCCAATGAAAATTCTAAAACTGGAAAAGAGAGTATCAGAAATGTTCAGGGGAAGTATCAGAGCAGACATTCTCACCTTCTTCCTGATGTTAAGGGAGAAGCATTTAGTCTTTAACTGTTGACGTATAAGGATAATTGTAGACTAGAAGGGAGTGGCTTTTTCAGATGTCCTCAAATGGAAGAAATTCCCTTGTTGGTTTGCTGGGAGTTTATCATAAATGAAGGTTGAATTTCATCACATGTCTTTCTTTCATCAATTAAGTTAATACAGTTAAGCATCAGAAGTGGGATTCTCTAGAATGACTGAATCATGGAAGCATGGTAAAAGCATTGTTTGGGGGAAGTGTGAGGAACAAAGAAAGATTAACTTTTGATGCCTAGGTAGCTACCAAGTCCCCTTGGGTATGAGACAGCAGCCATGCTATGATCAGTTACTAGAAGTGAAAGTTACCAGTAGAATTTAGAAGTGATAGACCCAACTCCTAAGTAGTTTGCTCACTGGATACATAAGGAAATGCAAAATAATGATAAGCAAGCTAAATATACAGTCCTTTGGTTTTTCTTTTATCTGTAATAGCTAAGCTCAAAATAAAGCAAAATGTTGGGGTAGACACTGTTACTGCATCAACCTTAGGTTTGGGACAATCTGAGCTAGAGCATGTAGCCTTAAAGCCACTATGAAAGGGAAAAAATAATAGTGAAAAATCACTACGGTGGGAGGAAACAAACTACTGAAACCAGGCAGCATAATGTGAAGGAGTTGTTTCATTTTGCAGTTCAGTATCATCGGCTTCCTGAAAAACCTTTACTAAATGGATTGAGTGACTAATTTAGAAGTCTTCTTAGTTTTGAATGTTGCAAAATGGAGGAGCGTGGATTGATGCAAGGCATACAGATCGCTATTGAATAATAGATGACTGTACAAATCCCCTGGGGGGAGGCCCGGCACATAGCTGGCAAGTAGACTACATCAGACCACTACTGGTAACCCAGGGAGGCTATCAATGGGTCTCGACAGGAATAGACACTTACATGGGACAGGGGTTTGCATACTTGTGGTAGACACAAATGCTCAAAACAACATAAATGAACTAAGACAGAACATACTATGCCAGTTCGCACCACCAAGCTACATTCCTTCAGATGGAAGAACACAGTTTATAGCCGGTAGCAAGAGGACAATTTAATAATTATTCTTAAAATATAACAATGGCTTCTACATCTGCATTTTCAGTATTTAGAATTTGATTGTGATTAACATTTACATAACTATGATAAAAATATGAGTAACCTGAACACCTATATAAATTTTATATAACCCTTCATATTTGCTCTCTATATTCTTTAAACTCTAATAAATTACATCTTTTCCTTAAACTGCTTGGTTTCTAGAAAAGTAGCACACACAGCAAATACACAAGAATCTATAATGATATTAGCATGATAACAGAGAGAAACTAATTACAGGGATTTTTAAAAGCGAAATTCAAAAGGAAGGTGGGAGGGGAAGCAAAGAAAGAAATCGTTTAACAAAACCATTCAGCAAAACAAGTAATGGGACACAGGAAATGCTTAAGGCACTGATACAGCAGCAATTATATCCATATCTCCCATTAACTTTCTATTTGATGCCTCAGGGAGTCTTAACTTGCATCCCTGGGAGATATCATTCTGGAAGGTTGGTTTACTTTCTTGTCGTTTTCTTTTAGAATAATTTTTTTTAAGGAAAATCGGTATATTTTACATAGTAAATCTTCCCACCCTTAAAATGTTATATAAAAATAAATATATAATAATATATACATATTTAGGTCTTTCTTCAATATTTTCCTTCATAAATACTCATTGTGTTTTGTATTTTAGTTTCTGTTGTGAATATTTAAAAATCATATTTCCTAATCTGTTTCTATTAGACACCATTGATTTTTTTTAAAAAGTTGTGTAGTTTGACACTGAACTATTACCTAACAATCCTGATAAACACTCTCATTTGTTCCAATAAATTATCTGTAGATATTTCAATATTTTCAACAAAGACCATATTATTTGTGAACACTTTTGATTATTTTCTTTCAGTTGCTACATTTTTCTTTCTTTCTCCTTCCCTCTCTCTCTTCCTCTCTCCTTGACTCTGTTTTTCTTTCCTTTTTTTATAAATATATATTTTTTCCTACACTTTAAGTTCTAGGGTACATGTGCACAATGTGCAGGTTTGTTACATATGTATACATGTTTGTGTGGTGCACCCATTAACTCGTCATTTACATTAGGTATTCTTTTAGAATTATTAAACTCATCATTAATGGTATTTTTTAAAAAGTAACATACACAAAAAATTACTTATAGTTAAGAATTTGATTGTTTTGTAAATGAATTGCTTGAATATTTTGATTTTTATTGAGTATGGTAGGAGATGAATGGGTCTCCTACCCATTCATGAATGATTCATTCATTAATGATAAACATTCATTCCTTTATACCTGACAAAGGCCCCCATTTTGTACATTTTTCCCATGTAGTGATGAAGCAGAGAAACTACAGGCCTCTCTCAGGCTAAGAGCATCCAGGGATTCATGTGGCCATCTGTGTAAAGGCTGGCAAGAATATTTAAGTTTATCTGGTTGAATGTCCTCATTTTGATATAGGAGAAGTTTCAACTCCACTGATACTCACCCAGGACGGTTAGTTGTTAGTCTAGAGTGAAGCCACAATTTTCTCACCATATTGTTTTTGCTACTCTCCACTTCACCTACATTTCTTGATCCATCATATTCTGTGTTAAACTGGGAATCAATTTATATTACTCAGGATTAGCAAACAGAACTAATAGAATGTGTGTGTATATATAGAGAAAGACATTTATTATAAGAAATTAGCTCATGTGATTATGGAGACTGGCAAGTCCAAAATCTGTAGTGTGTATCCACAGGCTAAAGACCCAGGAGAGATGATGATGCAAATAAAATCCAAAGATATCTGCCGAAGAATTATCTCTTGCTCAGGAAATTTAGTCTTTTTGCTCTATTTGGACCTTCAACTGATTGTGTAAGGCCCACCTGCACTATGGAGTGAGATTTGTTTTACTCAAAGTTCACAAAGTGTTAATCTTATCCAAAAACACCCTCCAACCTGACACATGCAATTGGCTATCACACAATTCCTCAAATATTTTCCTGGTAATATACTGTCATTGATCTTTGCCAAAGTTGGGGGATTTAGACAGCAGACAAAACTTAGTTTCACTCCTTTTTTCTTCCCTGAGGTAGGTAGAGTTGAAGCCTAGAAGGGAGCAGTGGTGAGCATCCTAGGAGATGTCCAGGAATAAACAGGACAAACCAGGTGTGGGAAATGAAGAAAATAAAACACCATAAACTTGAAGGAAATAAATATTCTCAAAATACAGATATTTCCATATCCCAATAATTTATCTACAGTAAGGATGTTTAAATTATGTAAATTTTCACATCCCTCAGTACCAGACCTAACTATATTTGAAATCGCAACTATTTCATATTCATAGAGCCAATGGGACAGCCAGGTTTCCTAGAAATAAGATGATCAAATAGCAAGATGATATAAATTTAGCTATTCTCAGGTCAGTTGTAGTAGTCAGTGGCCCATAAGCAAAATGCAAGCTCTGTAATAAATGCCATGAAGGTCACAGAAAGCTGGAAGGCTTAAAGGCAGGTGGAGAAACTGCATTCAAGAGTTAAGGGAAATTCACACAAGGATCCCAGATACGTATCTACCTTGAGAAGTCACATAGGAAACTTTCATTCAAAGTCTCAAACTGTATGGATAAGGGATGAACTTAAAGATGTTAAAATTCCATCTCTGTAATTCTGACACGGATTGATATTTATGACAATGAAATTATTTAAATGTAAGTATTATCATTAATTATCTTCCATTTATGTCTTCTGGTTCATTTGGCTTTCTGATTCATACTTACAAGCATTAAGTTTACTTTGAATACAATTCAAGGACAGTGCTTTATTGCAAAATAACTTGCATATGAAACTAGTCTTTTTAGGGGCACCATCTGTTCTTCGTGACACTTTAAATGAAGGAGATTTCAGTTGCTAAATATTCCACAGAAACATATGAAGAAAATTCAAAGGGTTTGGGTTTCTAAGAAAATACAATGTCCCCTAAACATGAAATAAAACTCTTTAGTCAAAGGGTTTACAATAACAAATAAATGTTTAATTATAGTTGATATTCATAGACCTTCTCTGGAAAAGCAAAATAGAATGTGAATTAGATAAATCTTTTTGTAAAGCAAGTGAAATGATGAAAGTCAGTGGTATTCTTATTTATAATCATGTAAGGACAGAAACAAATGGTGGTTAAGCAATTTGCCCAAAGTCAAATGGTTCTGAAAAGGCTATTTAATTTGTTCCCCCCTTACTCAAGATAAAAATATGAGTCAATTGTCCAAGGACAGAGTTGAGCCTTGGAGGACAAGTTTTCTAATGGCATGTCTTTGGAAAGGTTATTGAGACTTACTAGGCCTTAGTGTCTCACTTTTAAATATCTTAAATATGCTAGAACATCTCACAGACATAATTAATGAATACTAGTTTAGATTTCAAAGTCATTGCAAATAAGCTATCTCATAAATGTTTGGCATAAAAGTACTGATTAGTAATGTTCTGAGCTACTTGGATGAAAGGTTTTCATGAACAGCTCAGTTGGACTATTACAAAAGAATTGGAGCTGCCATCTTTTGTGAACCACTTTAATCTATAACAATCTACCCTGTCAATAAACCAGTTAAACTGTGGCTTTGTTGGAGAGCTAGGGTCAGAAAGTATTATTGTAGATTGTCATTTTGCTCTCTACATGGTGCACCACACATCATTTTTAAATGATATGCTGTGTTCAATATTTTACATGACTGGAGGATAACTCTACACTTGAATTTACTGCCACAGATACTTGCAGCTAAATCATATAAGATTACTTCAACCATTATTTTCTAGATATCAGCTAGCATAACTGATGCTAAACCATTTTATATATAAATTCATTTTGTCTCATCTTTCATTTACTACTTTATTGCTGTATGGTTATCTAAACTATTTTATAGCTGGAAAATTTTTGACACCTTACATACAATATAATTATGTTAGAGTAGGAGGAAGAAGAAAGAAAACCAAGACTTGCACCCTTTAATGCACCCTTTATGAAAAGTATTTTAAGAGGTTTTTGGTTTTGTTTTTAACTTAGAGTTGCTATGATTTGGTGAACAGCCTTTTGTCTTGGGATAAAAATCAATGTTGCCTTATTACAAATACTTGTTTACAATATGGCTGAGGAAAAATCAGGACAGAAGCCATTTGTTATATGTATCTCTGAATTGCTTATATTTTGTGTAAATATCAATTCATCCTGAATTTCAGTTAAATTTTAATTGTCTTCAACATTCCTCACAGTGACTATTTCAACACTTAAATTTCAACAATAATCTTATATTCCAAGGTTTAAACCAACAACCTCACTCAAAAAAATCAATGAGGTGCTTTCCAAGACATTGTATTCTTTAGCATATAGAGAATTGAATAAACCAAGAATTTTCTTATTTAAAAGAAAGAAGCAGGTTAGCTTATACAGGCAAAGATCATGCAATGATTACAGCAAGTATCTCTGAAATTAATATTGATTGTCAGGAATCTGAAGACACATTTGTTCACAGAAGTTTTTTTTTTCTTTTCTTCTCTGAAAGTGTTTTGACAGCCTAGCAATGTAATTAAGTAAAGAGAGACCTGGATTTGTAAGTATAGTAACTCCTGTTCTATTTATTTCCTCACAATTTAAATGGAACCGTTTAATGTGATATGGGGCCCACTAACTAATTACTACAACTTGTAAACTTCTTATACCTCAAAGTCATTCAAGATGTAGTGTTACATTTGGTTAGAAATCAAATTATCCAAAGCAATTGTGCACAATTATTTTGTGTGATATGTGCTTGATTTATATGGCATATTTTAGCATTGAAGATCACATGCCAGTAGATTATGATTAATGAAATATCATACATCTTGATAACAATAATCTACATAGATTAAATACATGATTGCTTCACAGGCATTTACCCAAGAATAACCTCTGGAGGCACTGTATGTAGTATTGTATCTGAGGTAGACACAAACCATAAAGATGATCCAGGGAGCAGAGAAGCCAGACATTTGTGTTTGTGTCTCTCTCACTCAGGTGAAGATACAGTCCATGTAACTTAAGGCAAATGGTATCTGCTTCTCATCCCTCTTCCCACCTCCATAAAATAAAAATGATGACACTTGCCAAGGATCACAGGAATGCCAGAATATTAAAATATTATCTTGTTCATCTATACCATAAAAGTCTGAAACAAAATGGTCTATGTAAAGTGTACTAAGATGATTTTATTTTCCAATATAATTTTATATTTATTTGTAGTTACGCTGTAGGGAAAATAGGTCTCTAGTAAATTGGCTAAAATGAAGTCTTTAGCAAGCCTGTAAACTTACAGAAGGCCACAGAGGGAAAGTGATCTTAAAAATGCAGAAGCAACAGCTAAAGGCAAATAAACCTCCAGTCTACTTTATGTAATTTTAATGGCTTGAAAGTGAAGTGATGGGAATTACATAAAAGAATAAAACATAGGTAGATTGTCAAAAAGAGGAATTAAGGATTTCCAGGAATGTAACATGTTAAACTACGCTAATAGTGACATTAATGATTAAATTAAATCAAATAAGGTACTTACATAAAATATAAAGGAACATTCAATCTTAGGTACAAAGCACAGCATCTTTGCAACTGCAAAATCTATGACCAAAATTTTCAAGAGCTTCTGTTCTCATGAATAGGTTTATAGACCACTTTCATAGCCATCATTAACTTCCATATATAATAAGTAAATCATCCACCAAATTGTCCATCAATCCTTCTTGAATTTATCCATGTTTTTAGCTAACAGCACCTATTATGTGTCTGGCTGTGACATAAGCTCTGATTAGGAATATTAGAAAATCTCTTAATATGACATATCATTTTAATATTTCAAAGAAAAGAACTATCATCTCTGCTGGGCGCAGTGGCTCACGCCTGTAATTCCAGCACTTTGAGAGGCCAAGGCGGGCGGATCACGAGGTCAGGAGATCGAGACCATCCTGGCTAACACGGTGAAACCCCGTCTCTACTAAAAATACAAAAAATTAGCCAGGCATGGTGGCGGGCGCCTGTAGTCCCAGTTACTCGGGAGGCTGAGGCAGGAGAATGGCGTGAACCCGGGAGGCAGAGCTTGCAGTGAGCCGAGATCGCGCCACTGCACTCCAGCCCGGGCGACAGAGCAAGACTCCATCTCAAAAAAAACAAAACAAAACAAAACAAAAAACTATCATCTCTGAGAATTATTCAAAGCCAATGCCTATTTTTAGCTAGATTGTAAATTCTTTAACTTAATTTCTAAAATAAGGTGTAAATATCAGAACGGAGGAGATAAATTTAACTTTATTTGCAGATAACACAATTTGAAATTCCAACTGCTCAGTGCACATGTTTACCCTTTGAACAAATCACTACACTTAGGAGGGGAGTGAGGAACTATCGATGGTCTAGCTTGGGCTCAAGGTCTGCCCCAGTAGGTACATATTTGGAAGTTCCACTAGAACTCTATGGAGTAGATAAGATTGGTTCTGCTAAGGAAGAAAAGGGTTCTTAGCAGAATATGGGGGAAAGGAATGCTAGATAATTTTTGAAGTCTTCTACATTTGCACTATAAAGGTGGAGTACTTTGTACAGTGCCTGGTGCATAATAAGTCCTCACTGAATATTAGTTATTAAAAGTGGGGACCATCTTTCCCTCTCCAGATGTTCCTGTAAAGAAAGTTTGACTGCCTTTTCAGAAATATTAAGAACAGTTTTCTCTCTCAATCTCTCTCCCATTAGAGAGAAAGATTACATGACTGGAAAAGTTTAGAAAAACACAAAGCAAGAGTAACTCTCCCCTCCTAAGACTCCCCTTTTGTCATATTCTGTGCCCAAGAAGGAGCGATTCCTTCTTGTCCCTGCCACCACTCAGGATATAGCCTCACTCAGGATATAGCCTATGACTTGCCGCTTAGAGGTCAAACCTACCTCTTCCTTTGGGTATAAAGCATGTTGATTACCCATACATCTGGCCAAATGACGGCTTTAAGTCTCATCTTAGATGATTACCCCAAATACTTGCTGTGAGGACAGGTGTCAGGAAATCTGACTGTGGTGGCAGCTTTATCATCTAGCTTTACCAGAAAAAAATCTATATTATGATTCTGTATATTATTTGTGTCTTTTTTTATGTAATCCAAACTAAGAGGGATAGAGGTGGGATTAATCATTAAATATTTAATTTAAAGACATGTTCAAGATCGCCAACATTAGCTGTTATTATTGTTATCGATATATGGCACAGCATTAAACAATCAAGAGATTTACAGTTACTACTCAAGGTTAGCTTAAATTGAGTCATAGACTTTAGATCAATCGTAATGCTTTGCTTGAAGTTGTCTGATACAAAAAATCAAATACACAACAGAATGCAGTCGAGGAGGAGGCACAAAACCTATTGAAGATAACAGCTGAGGTTTGGTAGAGTATAGCCTACTATCCTTAAATGTTTGTGATAAAATGAAGTTTATTAATGAAAGAATATCTTCTATACAAAAAAGCAAGCCAAACTCTACAATCTCGAGGTTTCCTATTCAGGAAAAAAACTAAAAGTTTTCAGAACAACTTGGGAATAGGAGTGATATCAAAGTATCTTAATATGGGGTTAAATAAGTATCAGGATGAATTGAGACCCTTTGAACAACATAAACTTAGATGCATACACTGCCTCAAAGAAGAAAGTCAAGCAGAAAGGACAGGAGTCAACATCAGAGTCAGGGTCAGAAAGGAAGGACGCATGACAGACAGACTTTGCATTCAAAGGAAAAGCAATATTATAAGGAGACAGAAGTTTAAATATATGAGAAAGAATTGAGGGTATATGGGAAGACTATTTAAAAAGGATTAATGTATACAAAGAGGATACAAATGGATAGTTTGCTACACTGTGAATTGACAGACTAGATGACCACTGAGGTCTCTCCCACCTCCGTGAAACCAAGAAATTATTTAAAACAAAATATTGGTCACTCTTGAATAAAATGAAAGAGGTTTTATTTAATGCTTTTAGTTGGTGTTTTACTACTCACAAATTTAAACAATTCTTTTTTATTTCATTAAGCCCCAAAGAATTTCAAAAAACTTATGTATGAAAAAATATTAAACAATGATATAAAGGTTGTTTTCCCTGAAAGATGTCAGACTATTTTGTCAGCAAAAAGATATGAATCTACAAAAAGAAATAATAAATAAAACAAGTCTCAAGGGAACACTTATACACTGTTGGTGGGAGTGTAAATTAGTTCAACCATTGTGGAAAGCAGTGTGACAATTCTTCAAAGAGCTTAAAACAGAACTACCATTCAACCCAGCAATGCCATTACTGGGTTTATACCCAAAGGAATGTAAATCATTCTACCAAAAAGACACAGGCAAGTAAATGTTCATTACAGCACTACTCACAATAGCAAAGATGTGGAATCAACCTAATGCCCATCAGTGACAGACTAGATAAAGAAAATGTGGTACTTATACACCATGGAATACCATGCAGCCATAAAAAAATAATGAGATCATGTCTTTTGCGGGAACATGGATGGAGCTGGAGGATATGATCCTTAGCAAACCAATACAGGAACATAAAGTACCTCACATTCTCACTTATAAGTGGGGGGTAAATGATGAAAACTCCTGGACACAAAGGGGAATGACAGACACTGGGGCCTACTTGAGGGCTTGAGGGTAGAAGGTGAGAGGACAGAGAGAAGAAAAAAATTACTGGACACTAGGCTTAGTACCTGGGTGACAAAATAATCTGTACAAAAACCCCCTGCGACATGAGTTTACCTATATAACAAACCTGCACATGTATTTCTGAACCTAAAATAAAAGTTTTTAAAAAGTCTTTACTACCACCAGGACAGAAAGTATTCTATTTTCGCTGCTCCACCAAGAATTGAAAATCTAGAATTTCTAGAATCTAAAAATCTAAAATTTATTAAGATAACTGTACTTATTAACCATGGAATTCTGCATTCAAATAAAATTTAAAATAATCTTATATGTCAATCAATGGCAGCAAAGTGATATTTATATACAAACAAAAATAGTTTGAATTTGCAAAGGCAGTATGACTACTCTTATATAAGGTATACATAACAGATACAGATACAATTATTAACAAAGAACAGTCAGGGTTGCAATTAAAATTTGATAAGCCACCAAGAATACACCAGAAATGCAAATCCTTCCTTATGATGTCATGGTTGGATAAGTAATTTCCTAACTTGCACATGTATATAACATATATACAATAGAGAGAAAAAATAGGGGGACTGTTTGGATTTTTCTCTGTTTAATGGGAGAACGAGGACTGCCTTAGAATTTGAACTAGGATGTGTTAATGAAATATTATAATTCTGAATCTTATTTCAAGACCTATGCAAAGTTTTGAGTATGCCTAGGAGGAATGTTCTGAAGAGTAAAGGGTAATTAGCATGATATCAGGAAAGGGTCAAGGAAAGATAGTCATAAGGAATCCCCAAAACAGAGATGCCCCAGAATTGTAAGAATAGGGGGTTTAGGTTTTCTTTAGTTGTCTGCTATGCTGTAGGCTGCCACCATGATTTTAAATGTTCAATGAAAGTATGATGTACAAGTATTGTATTGAGGAATATGGAAGGCACATGTCCCTTCACTGCCAAAGTTTATAGAAGTCAAACAGTAGTTTCAAGAGCGAATACAACAATCAGAGATTAAGTACTCAGCACGAAATCCCAAAGAGATCCCTAGGAGAAAAAACATACCCCCCTCCTGACATCTCCCATATCTGGAACCTCCTAGAAATCCATGAAAACCTGTTTAAGGGATATTTTAGACTCCCCACAGTAAGTGGAAATAGAAGCTTGAGTCATTCTATTAGGATTTTTTTTTTGAATGTTTTAGTCATCTGATGAAAGGCTACTTACTCTTAAGGAAGTTTTAACATTATTAAATACAGTAATAAAGTAAAATTAGTGCACTACTAGAGTTTACTGAGAAATGAAATCCAGTGTTCTGCTTTGAAGTCTGGCTGCTACACAACGGCCAAACTTTCAACTTCCTGCTATGTTTGCATACAAACATATGGCTGGATTGTCCACTATTTTCAGATAACTTATTTAATTTTTTCAGGCAGCATTCATTTGTTTTGAGCCACTTAAGGTTCTCAGTCACTTCTGTTCTTGCCTTTTGATCATAAATTAGTTTATTTTCTTCAATCAAATTTGCCCAGGGTTGTCAGCTGACCCCATAGTGTGAAGTAAGGCACCTACGCATCAACAGTGCTTTGGGGTTGTATCTTTCTAATAAATATATTTTCAAGTTTAGGATTTATAGGTCTTGGAGCTCAAATACGAATTATTCAGTCTCTTGGCTCTAATGCAGAAGCAAACTAATATTCCAACAAAAGTATACTTATGCAGTGAAACAGCAATGTTTTTCCTATCAAACATGGAAACAGATAAAGCAGGTTGGGTCCCAGGCTTACTTGATGAGCGTAGGAAGAGCTCTGCATAAGGATAAAGCTGTTATTTCCCTGCATGAGGAAGTGACAGTAAGACATGCCTATGTTTGAACCATCATATTCTAACTCAGTCCTTCATAAGGCCAAATTTTATATATGATAAATAAGAAAGCAGGACTACAGTTGACACTCTTTTAATAAATAAAATAGATCTATTGCTAGAACTCTTCTCTTTATATTAGTTATTGATGTCATATAAGATCCAATTTAAGGCTATCTTTAATAATCCAATTGGAGTAACAAGAAAATGCAATAAGAACCATTTACATTGTGCAATTGATAATCCTCATGCAACTCTCATGTAAAATTACACTCCTCTTGGAGATAAATTGTTGAGAACTAAAGACAGTGACATTTTACCTCAAAATTTCCTCTGCCCCTCAAAGTACCAGTTTCTTAGCCACCAAAAGGCACAGGTTAGAAAAAGCTGTAGAATTTACTTAATTTCTTAAATCTATGTGTTTGATATGAAATAATAGAGAATCTGTATTCCTGGCTTTATTCTTCCTACATTGATCAACCAAACAAGAATATGGTAAAAAGGGAGGTAAAATACGTCTTCTCAATTTGTATTGTTTGCAAGTTAACATTCAGTACATACGGCTACCATGGTAATAAGTTAAAATAGTCATAAGATATGGTGAAAATTTTTAAATAATTCATGTCCCTAAACTATGGATGCAGAATTTTAAAGGTTTCTATTTATAGTCTTTAAGGGAACCTAGGATTACACAAGAGTATACTTTTATGTGAGTACAAATTCAGAAAGTAAAGCTATAAAAAATTAATGATGAGAAAGCAAGCCTAAATGTGATGTTATCTTTTCTCTCAAGGCAAAACAAAATGATTCAAGTATTACTATTATTCCCCTTGTTTTTCTATTTATAAATAGAAACAGTGATCCAGTGTTAATAACTCCCACTGAACAGGTAGTCCATCTGCAAAGACCAGCACCCAGGCTCTCATGACATTAAGACAGAACAAGGTGATTCACACCAGCAAAAGAGATTGTATTGTCTTCCTGCAGGAGATCATTACCCTGAGGAAAAACGAATGTGTGAGAAATCTTAGTTTTGATTTAAACAAAAAAATAAGTTCTAATTTATCAGTAAAAGAAGTTATAAAACATGGGGTAACCTTGAGCATACTCCCTTCAAGTCTCTTCAAATGGGAAAAAGCAAACTGCTCATGGCTTCCTGCTGATTACCTGCTTATGTAGAGGTCAAGCGTTTCAGAATGAAAATCCTGATGTTTTCTGGGCAAGCTCACCTTCTCAAAGTCTGGATTGTCATGTGTCAGGGGATAACAGTTACACATCTGCTTCATCTGCCTTCCTAACTCTACCTCACCTGCTGTTCTCTAGTGACCCAGCCAATGAATGTTCTGTCCAGTACCTAATACATGCAGGATTGCTTAACCAACATAAATAGTGCCCCCATTTTGGACCCACAGGAAGTTGTTATAGCATGAACAAGCTATCTGTCACTTTTATTTTTTGGTTAATAATTTAGTGTCTAGAACTATTTTTAAGCTATTAATGAGTTTTTACTGTTCAGCCTCCTTTCCTAACCAATAGCAAGGAAGGGTAGTGAATATATAAAATATTCAAAATATTCATATATATACACACATTTTTATATATGTGTGTGTGTATATATATATATACACAAAATATACAAAATATTGTGGGTATGTGTACTTGCAGGGTAGAGTTTTAAATGTCTACTATGTCAACAAGAAAATAAATGCTACGGTTGTGAGAAAATTAGAAAAGACTACATACATTTGTATATATACATACATATACACACATACAAAATATTGTGGGTATGTGTACTTGCAGGGTAGAATTTTAAATGTCAGCTATGTCAACAAGAAAATAAAAAAAGCTATGGTTGTGAGAAAATTAGAAAAGACTACATCCTATGAAATAATACCTTTTTTTTCCAAACTCTTTTGTTAGTTGAAAATTTATTGCATTATGTTGGATTTCACAGTTCTAATGACTTCCCTGGATATTTCCTGAATGCTTATGGCAATTTGACAAATATTAAAATTGTGTCATCCTAAGACTGCTAGGGCGAGAGGGGAAGATTTTATTTCTTTGTTCTTATTTGGTCTTATGATGGATAACTATTTTTTATTACTTTCAAATAATTTCATAAAACTTCAATTTTATTTTGAAGGAAAAGAAATGGTTGTTGACAGTGCTTTAGAAATTAGGATTAAGCTGCCAGTAACCTTGATGTCAGGCAGTGGAGCAAGCAATAAAATGATGAAATGTGAGAAGACAGCCCTATCTTGGACAAAGTAAGTCCCAGTCCTCTCTAGCAGAATCCATTAAAATCACATTTTGTTTATTCATTTGCTTGTGGTATAAAAATGAGAATTGGCCTTTTTTGCTCTAAGTCTAATTTATAAATTACTAATTTTGGTCTGTTGCTATTGTCCTTAATTAGCAGAAAAGTTACCCTGAGCTATTAGTACTACTAGAAACTATCCAAGACAAGGAATTGGTCTTGCTGATATTTCCATTATTTTTACTCAACAGAGATTCTAGAGATAACTATTTTATATCTCATTGGTATTGGCTATGGACACTAAGAAATTTTAAATTGAAGTATCTTCATTGAAAATTTCCTCCTAATAGAGATTCCATTTATGTTTAGTCATCTAGAAATGATATTTCCAGTTTTTCTAATGAAGATCGTTTTAATTTTATCAGCAAGAATTGCTTTGGTGCTCTACTCTGTTTTTCAGGATTTTCACTTACCTTCCTTACATAGATTGCTTGCTTCAGAACTATACAGCAATTACTGATGTCAAACATTTGCATAAATTTTAACTAAAATTGTGTTGATTAAATCCAAATCCCCATATTCTTATTACATGCTTAAGATCATTCATCTTAAATGTATTTTTCTTAAATATTTAATACCTACATTTTAACCAAAGTTTCAGATTTTAATACCAATGTCACTTCAGAATGGTTTTGTTTTTGTAGTACTTTATTCTATTAAGAATACTTTTTTTTTTTTGAGACGGAGTCTCGCTCTTTTGCCCAGGCCGGACTGCAGCGGCACGATCTCGGCTCACTGCAAGCTCTGCCTCCCGGGTTCACGCCATTCTCCTGCCTCAGCCTCCCAAGTAGCTAGGACTACAGGCACCCGCCACCGCGCCCGGCTAATTTTTTTTTTGTATTTTTAGTAGAGACGGGGTTTCACCGTGTTAGCCAGGATGGTCTCGATCTCCTGACCTCGTGATCCGCCCGCCTCGGTCTCCCAAAGTGCTGGAATTACAGGCGTGAGCCACCGCGCCCGGCCTACTGAGAATACTCTTAATGATTTCAGTTGGTTAATAGTAATATTTATTGTTTTTTCTTTATTTTTTTTCCTTCTAGTCTTGTTTTAGTAATCTTTTCAGAAAAATTAAGAGAAAGTTACAAGCACCTTGGGAATGATTAACTCCTTTTCCAATTAGGGCTCCCTACCAACTAGGTTCCCCCTACAGATGAAGGACAGGACTGAGCTTGTTTTCTCTCAGAAAGGAAGGTTCTTTTCCTTTGAGACTAAATTCGCCTGACTGGGAGGTAAAAAGGTCTTTCTAGACTTAGTAAGGAAACCTTAAGAAATAGTAATCTGAACTGATCTTGGACATAATCTGATAAAAAAAAAAATTAGGTGTAAAACATTTATTACCATGGCATCTATATGAAGTATGAGAGATCCTTATGGTGATGGAGTATTCTACAGTTTGGCTGCATCAATACCATTATCTTTGGTGTAATATTGTACTCTGGGTTTATGTTATTATTGGAGGAAACTGGATAAAAGGTACACAGAATCTCCCTGTATTACTCCTCTGCACTATAACTGCATGTGAACCAGAAATTATCTCAAAATAAATTTTAAAAAATATGCATCTGAAGTGCTCACTTAATTCCTCTCTGCCCTTCTCTGTAAGTTGGCAAACATGGAGAAAATCTAAGAATAGTCCAAAGTCCAGTTTTATTCAGAATGAAGAAAGCTCTGTCCTTGATTTTCTCTTGCATTTTGTCTCAGAGGTTTCTCTTTCATTTTGCTTCAAGAAGCCTGAATTCGAGTCCCAATTTTGCCAATAAACAAATGATCTAAGCCATATCATTTTACTTCTTTGATTGTCAGTTTTCTCATATAAAATGGGGGATTGAGCTAGATAACTTTTAGGGTTTTCCTAATGCTAAAATTCCATGATTCCAAGTATACTGAACTGGTGCTAAGTATTTATGAAACAAATTATAGTAACTCTGACAAGTTATCAGAAATGAGTCCTTAAGTAGAACATCTAACAACAAGGTAAATGCCGTGGGTTTCTCAGGTTTTCATCTGTTGACAGCTTTGGAATAGAAAGAGCATCTCAGGAATCCTAAAAAAATAGTCTAACAGGCAACTAAAATTTGCTTTTTACACATTCATATTATTATGCAAAACCCAGGTGACCTTTAACTGAACATTAATACTTTTTTAATGTTAATATTAACATTACATCTCAATATAAAAAATTTAAACCAAGCTTCATTGAGAAGGAGCCGTTGGTGACTATTAAGTGTCTTTACTTCACCAAGAATATTCCTTACAAAAGAAAACTGTTTGCTCCAGTCATTCTTAACCTCCATACAGTGTAAAAAAACAAATGCAAACTCATTTGTGAAAATGTATTCATCCAGTTACTTGAATGTTTTGCTCTCACATTCTGTTGAAGATTAAATCAACCAAAGGTCACATGAAAAACATCACTGAATATTCTTTAAAAACCTTTTTAAAGAGATTGTCTTGATATTGTTCAGGGTCTGCCGCACAAGGATTCATACAGGTTTAGCATGGATAGAAATATATCCTTTGAGAATTTAAAACCAGGAAAAAGCTTCTCCTAAACAATGTATGCATTTATTTATGTCACCTAATTAGAATTTATAACCTATAAATGTTTTTCTCAGTCTTTGCAGTCTAAAAGCTCACACCTAAATTTAAAACTCAAACTTAGTACTATTAGATTAGTAGTATTAAACAGTTTTTAGTATACATCCAGAATTAAAATGAATAAAGATTAAGAATGAGGATTTCTGGGTCTACAGCAAGAGATTCTGATTAAGCAGGTTTTAAATCTGCCTTTTTAATGACTATCCAAAATAAATATGCTGCAAGTGTCCATTGACCTTTTGTTGTGAAATACTAGCTTAGTTTTAAATATCTGCCCTGTTTTTGACATTTCAAAGGTATCTATTTTTATAGCAGCAGCTTTATTATATAATTATTTTATCTTAGATAATCCTAATTATTTTCTAGAGTTAAGCAGGATAAAAAAAAACCTTGTGTATCTTGGCATAAATATAAACTTATATCACAGGCAATTAATTTGAATTCAGTGAGAAAAACCATGGATATACATCCTTGTATCCTAGGTAAGAGAAGACTTCTGAAATAAAACTGCAAAAACCAAAAAAAATAAATTTCATAGTTTCCAAATTAAGAATTTCTATTCAATAAAGGATACCACAGACAAAGTTAATCGTTGGCAGATGGGAGACTATATATGCAATTTCTGAAAGTATCAAAGAATTACACAAGATTATGCTATCTGCACACACATACACTAAAATCTACCCAGAACTTATGCCAACGAATAGAAAAAATAGTTACCCCAGTGAAACATGGGCAAAGAACATGAATAAGCAATTCAAAAAAAAGTATGAAAATGCTAACAAGCACTTAGTGCTTCAGTTCATTGGTCATGAAATTTAAAACGAAAAATAAGATATCACTTTAGATTTAATAAGCTGGTAAACACTAAAAAGCTATCAAGGACTGGCAAGCATATGGTGACTTAAGGATCAGCTACTCTGAAAACAGTCTGGCCGTCAAAGAACCTTGCCAGCCCTTCTCTTGCCCATAATATTTTCTAGGTAGGAATTACACACATATGATGTTCATCAAACCATCAGAAGTCCATATTAAGTCTTTGCTTTCTGCTTAAATCACCACTCTCTTGACTTGAGGAATGGTAAAAGTGCCTCATCCCCCTGTGGGAGAATGTGAGAGTCGCAGAACAAAAATAGCCCTCTCCCCAAACTGTCCTTCAAAATTGAGCCGGTGATCCTTTTGTACCCTCCGTGCCAGCGGAAGGGTTGCGAATCATGCAGCCATCCCCCAGTCTCCCACAATCTCCCTGTAAAATCTCACATCATGGAGTTTCACATCATGGAATTTGGAATGTGGCATCTGTTGACTCAGTGCTTCAGCTAAATTTTCCATTTTATTGAACTATTTCAGGTGCTTATGTGGGTCCAATTGAACAAAAAGATAAAACCAAAGGAAAACATTTGCATTGATTTTCATCTCAACAGAAGAAAAACAGATTCACGCTACCAGAAGTGGGTTAACTTTTACACTACACTACACCTGAATTTCTTTTCTAGTCTCTTGTATTTCTAGAAATAAAATATTCTAGATAGTCTAGAATCCAGTTACCTAAAGCCTCTGCAAAAGGACCATTGAACTTCAAGAGGAAGATGAAGTATGTAATTTTTTTAATCATTATGGTTATGCTTCTGAAAGTTTGGTTTTAAAATAATTATATTTAAAATGTTAGCTGATTTTTAAATGAAACTTATAAATAAAGCATAATAATTTACACATCCAGATTTACCCTTCAAAAATTGAAGGAAGTGTTATATTTCAAACTTTTATATAATATAGAGTATCTTTCTCCAAAGAAATGAGATTCTTTCAAGTTCTAAAAATTGGGTCAATTTCTCTGTCTTACCAATGTATTACTCAAGGCTTGTAGAGCAGTATCTCAAAGTGTGGGCCAGACCACAAGTCTCAGAATCACCTTAGTTATATTTAACATATGCAAACTCCTAAGCCCCATCCCTAACCTATGAAAGCAGAATCTCATGGGACAGGGCCCTAGCATTTTGCATTTTTAAACTCTTCTGTATTCTTAAGCAATAAGCTCAAAAGCTAAAGTACGTAAGTGCTCAAATTAAAATGTGAAAATCACTGTTTTGGAAGCTGTACTTGGGAAAGAATTTTTTTTTTAAATGTAAACTGAATAGGGTCTCTTCTCTAGGTTTATAAACATCACCCTACAAAAAAATCAGCCTGGCTTAATGATTAGGGCTATGGACTAGAACTCAACAAATGTTTCTTATTCCCTGCGCCACCATTTCCCCTTAAAAATGGTATCAGCAAATTATTTAAATTCACTGTGATAAGTAGGATATATAGTAATTCTGTTTTCTTGCCTCAGAGGCATAGCGTGAGGTTAATTAAATAACAGCTGCAAAATACTTTTGGCTCCTTAGAGAAAGACATTATATAAGACATTATATTATATTTGCAGCATTTTTGTCTCCTACGAAAATAGGGCTAAGTGTTCCTGAGAATTCAGCCTATGGCGGAGAAAACAACCATGACACAGCTTTCACAAGCACTTCATTCACAAGGGCAAAATTTTGTCACAGTTGGTGTCAGACCCAGTGAATGCTATGCTTCTATTCTTTACACAAAGACCACTGCCATCTTGTAGGAAACAGTCATTGTCCTTATCTTGGGCTTCTATTTCATTTGTGGGAAATGGTGACAAGATAATTTGGGTTTTCTGCTATTGAAGATTCGTAGTTTATGAAGTCTTAGTCACCCTGAGGCCTGTTATCTGTGGCACATGAGGACTCGGTGAGGCCACACTGAAGGTCAGGTAGTGTTAATGGAAGGAAGAGCTCTATAAACTAGACATCTCCCCAGGGCTTTGAACTATACATATCTCTCCAATAGGGCTTGCCACAAAAACCTGCTTTTATGTTCCATTATATTCTGGAATTAGGGCCAAAATAATAATAATAATAATAAAAGGAAAAAATAATCGCTGGAAATTATTAAATCCAATGTTGATTGCTCTGGGAAAAATTATGTCTGTAAATGGTGTTTGTATTTATCTGTCAAAAGAAGATGAGGGATGGCTTACAGAAAGTAAATGAAATAGGATCAAACAGTCCTGAAGTCTACCAAGTTTGATAAATAATTGTCATATTTTGACAAACATGATGAATTTTTAAATCTATCCTGTAAAAATGGGTTTTTGTAGAATGACAATTCCTTTCTAACCTTTTTCCTATTTCTTGAAGGGCTTAAAATTGGTACTAAACTATACCAAGAGATAATATAGCAAATGTCTTTTATTTATCCCAGAAATAAAAACTTTGCCTTAAGTAGTATTATTATATAGAAAAACACATAGTCTTTCTGGTCAGAAACATTGCCTTTTACTTTTAAAGCAAGCATTCCTTAAGAAACATCTTTCTAAACTTATATTTTTAATTGTGGTTGAGTTAGTCTTAGGCAATAAAAGTGAATAGATGAAACTGCCTTTGATACCCTAATCTCATCACTTCCATACTTTTACTCCCCCCACACTTCAAATATTTTCCCTTAGTTAGGAGTTTTCTCACCTCTGTGTTGGGGCTGTAACTTCTTCAGTCATCAGATAACTTAAATTTATGTTAATTTACACTAAAATGTTACAGACTAAGTCACTTCAAAAATAGGAAAATTTTTTGAAGAATTATCAGTCAGTCAGTGCTTAAACCAAAAGGTAGAATAATTTTTTGTTGTTGTTTATTTATTTATTTTTACCTGATTTTTTAAATTATACTTTAAGTTCTAGGGTACATGTGCATAACATGCAGGTTTGTTACATATGTATACATGTAATGTGTTGGTGCTCAGACACAGGGCAGGGAACATCACACACCAGGGCCTGTCATGGGGTTGGGGGATGGGGGATGGATAGCATTAGGAGAAATACCTAACGTAAATGACGAGTTAATGGGTAGAACATTAAAAAAAAAAAAAAAGATTCTAGGAAACTTGGCAGGGGAGAGAGTTCGGTATGTGACTTTCTGTCTAGAACCCAAGATTTCATTGTGTGGATAGCCATCTATTCAGCTTATTGATTTTTAAAAGTTAAAAAAAACTGAAGAGTAATATCTTAATTCCTTCAAACAAAATGATGTCCTCTTACCTCAACTTCAAATCTCATCTCAGCGCAGTGTTGCATCCAAAAGAAATAAATTAGAGGTGTCTTGAAGAGGCAACAAAAAGAGGAACCAGGAATGCTACTACATGTAATACAGATAATTTTTTCTATAATCTTTTTTGGATAGATTTTTCTCTTATGTCCTTTGAATTAAAACAATCAATTCCCTAAATTTTTCATCTTTGTGTTTCCAAAAGCACCTCTAGTCTTTTTTTCCATTATTGACCTCCATTTTCTTATGTAAGCAGAAGTCTTCACACTGCAATTCTACCCAGCATTCTGGTCAGTATATTAGAAGCCCAGGAACCTGGCAGTGATGGCAAAGAACTCTCCTTTAGAGGGTGGAGAGAGGGTCAAAAATCATGAACATATATCTTCAATATTTTTGCTTCTATAGCATCAAAGTAATATCACATTATCAAAAAGAGGAAGAGTTCTTGTTTGAGGACCAATTTATCCCAAGTCAGGGCTGATCCCTATTCAGTCCTCTGAAGAGTAACAAGTATGAAAATAAATGGTATACTAGAAGACAGTTTCAGGTCTAGGTACACAGTGACTCAATGAACATGCTCCTCTTTCCATCTGGAACACTATCTTCCCATGTTTGTTGACTTAGCAAACTCCAAAACATGCTTGAAGAACCAACTATTAACACACACTGAAACCGGTTCTCTGGTACAGATTATTAGTTACCTTTCTTCCAGCCCATTATTTGCTTGTTTCTCATAACAATAAAACTTTCTATTTTTAGCTAAAAGGATAGCCTCCAAAAAGAATATAAAATAATATATTTCTATTCCTCACTTATTTTTCCCCTAGGTATGGCCATAAAACTAATTCCTGGCCAATGGCCTATGGGCTTGAAGAATGGATTAATCTTCTGAGCTGTTCTCTTAAGAGAATCCTGGGTGCCTTCAACTTTCTCAATTTCTCCTTCCTGCTGGCTAGAATGAGGACAATGGAAAGAACTACTGTGGACTGTGTGAATTAAGCAACACACTGGTGATGGCAGAGAAAACAGATAAAAGGAAACTAGAACCTTGAGACTGTGGAACCGCCATACCAGCCCTGCAATTTTGTGCCCAGAATTGAGGTATGAGAAAAATTATTTCATTTAAGCTACATTAACTTTAGATCTCAATATTCAAACTTAAGAACCCTCCAGCATGTTCTGGTAGTACTCTGTGCAAGTTTCTCTTAAGACACTGGTCTCTTGGTATTCAATAAATACTGGATTTATCTACAGACTCAGGGCAGGCAGGATACTTTATTATTACTTATATTCTGGTGTTAGGTACACTGTATGTTTGAAATAGAAATATGCTGAATGGATAGACAAATGAGCAGTTGAGCGAATAAATGAATGAATAGATAATAGGTCATGTGATCCATTTGTATTCACTCAGATTCAGATATGTTTATCTTATGACTTAATGGAGTTTTCTGACTTGAGATTTAGAGGACAATATTTAAATTATAATAGAAAAAAAGAACAAACTTTGGGCATAAAAAACATAAATTGGGGAAAGGACACCTTATTCAATAAATGTTGCTGGGAAAATTGGTAAGCCCCATGTAGAAGAATGAAGCTGGATTGGCTAAGGCCATTGGCTTAGGCAAAGAATTCATTCGATGCTTAGGCAAATGAAACAAAAATAAAAATAAATAAATGGGACCTACTCAAACTAAAAAGCTTCTGCACAGCCAAAGAAAAAAGCAGAATGTAAACAGACAACCCACAAAGTGGCAGACAATATTCACAAAATATGCATCTGACAAACGACTCAAAGAAATCAGCACAGAAAAAACTAATAACCCCATTAAAAAGTGGGCAAAGAACATGAATAGACATTTCTCAGAAGAGGATATACAAACAGCCAACAAACATTAAAAAATGCTCACTATCACTATTAGGGAAATGCAAATTAAAACCACAGTGAGATACCACCTTACTCCTGCAAGAATGACCATAATTTTAAAAATCCAAAAAACAATAGATGTTGGTATGGTTGTGGTAAAAAAAAAAAAAAAAAAAAAAAGGAACACTTTTTCACTGCTGGTGGGAATGTAAATTAGTATAACCAGTAGGAAAAACAGTATGGAGATTCCTTAAAGAACTACAAGTAGAAATGCCATTTGATCCAGCCATCCCACTACTTGGTATCTACCAGCCATAAAAAGGAATGAAATAATGTATTTTGCAGCAACTTGGATGGAGCTGGAGGCCATCATTCTAAATATGGAACCAGCCTAAGTACCCATAAACCAATGAGTGGATAAAGAAAATGCAGTATATATACAACATGGAATACTACTCAGCCGTAAGAATGAAATAATGTCTTTTTGTAGCAACATGGATGGAGCTGAAGGACATTATTCTAAATGAAGTAACTCAGGAATGAAAAACCAAATATCATATGTTGTCACTTACAAGTGGGAGCTAAGCTATGAGTACACAAAGGTATAAGAATGACATCATGGACTGGGAAGGTTGGATGGTGGGTGAGGGATGAAAGACTACAAATTGGGTATAGTATACACTGTCTGGTTGATGGGTGCACTAAAACATCAGAAATCACCACTAAAGAATTTATGTATCCAAAAACCACTTTTACCTCAAAAATTATTTAAATAAAAAATATTTTTTTTTTTTTTTTTTTTGAGACCGAGTCTCGCTCTGTCGCCCAGGCTGGAGTGCAGTGGCGCGATCTCGGCTCACTGCAAGCTCCGCCTCCCGGGTTCACGCCATTCTCCTGCCTCAGCCTCCCGAGTAGCTGGGACTACAGGCGCCCGCTACCACGCCCGGCTAATTTTTTGTATTTTTAGTAGAGACGGGGTTTCACCGTGTTAGCCAGGATGGTCTCGATCTCCTGACCTCGTGATCCGCCCGCCTCGGCCTCCCAAAGTGCTGGGATTACAGGCGTGAGCCACCGCGCCCAGCCACAAAAAATATTTTTAAAAGAAAAGGATAACAGTTAATTTCAGAGAAAAACATTAAAAGAATAAACTTTGGAAGAAAAATTGCTATAAAGGATTATATATGGTGATTTTCTAAAATGACTGATGTAAACACATACATAATTAATGACAACCACTTACTTTTCATGTAGGATTCTCTTCTAATGAGCAGTCACTCTTCACACAAAGTCCTAGTGCCAGTGCTGGTTTTGTCCTTATTTTGTCTGCTTTCATCAAGGTGGTCTTCTACTGATAGAGGCAGAAGCTCTAACAAGCTATATTAAAGTTTATCAGAGTTTATCTGTACTCTCATAAATTCAGTTTCTAAGGTATAACACCTCCTGACTCAACTGTTAGGTTGAGAACTAAAGAACTAAAAGTAGAAACACTATTCCATCTAGCCATCCCACTACTGAGTATCCACCTTAAGGAAAAGAAGTCACTATATGAAAAAGACACATGCACATGCGTGTTTGTAGCAACAGAGTTCACAATTGCCAAGATGTGGAACCGACCTAAGTGCCCATCAACCAACAAGTGGGTTAAGAAAATCTGGCATATATACACCATGGAATACTACTCAGTCATAAAATGGCTGAGTATTGAGGATCAGTGTTGCTACCACTGTTGCTCTTTTATCATTCATTTATCCCTGTGTCTTTGCATTTCCATCTTCATGTGTATTTCCACAATGCTGTGTGAGAGAAACTCCCTGAACAGTCAGAAAAATCAAACTCTTGATTTATACATGACAATTTGCATTTTGTGCAGAGTATCCATCTGGGCTGAGAGGGCCATTTCACCCATTCTTTACTCACTCCAAGACTATGTCACCTGAACCCTTCTGTTGCTTCTAAAGGCTATATATAGTTTAAATGGGCCAGAAATGGCTGTCAAGTCTCAAGATGGATCTTGCCTTTATGGCACGACAGGCCCCATATTTTCCTGATTTTTCTGTTCACCAATAGCTATACTGCTGATCCGTCATGCTTTTAAATCTGTTTTTCCCTTTGGGGTTTTTCTTGGCTTTCAGTTTCCACTGGTCTCTTCCTCTCTTTTTAGCAAGTTAGACATTATTACATAGCCTACCCTTAGAATTCAGATACAAAGTGCAGCAGACAGAAGAAGCACCTCAGGGAATATTTCTTCCATTCCAGTTCTCTTCCCAGTCTTCACCATCCCCTGAGATACACACACAACACATACACACACGCACACACATATACACATTCACACATATCACACACATAAACCCTCTCTCCATGACCTTTTCTATTCTCTTTTCAAAATTTCCCCTTTCTACAGCTACTCTGCAACAAGGGGCAAATGGTCATGCTTATTTTGCAAAAGCTGCAGCTGGCATTCAAATTGCTGCTGTACTTGCAGAAAAGTCATGTTCAATATTTCTTCTTCTTTAACTCTTTCACAATTCACTTGAAGTAGTTTACTCTACTTATTAGATAAGACCTATAAAATGTGGTCCTATCCTTCAGAAGTTTTATTCTAAGGAAAAAAATATATATATACTTTTAAAATCTATATCCATGTAGTGTTTTTTATTGTTATGGCATAAATGTTTATCTATATACAACATGCCATAACGTTGCACTATGCATTTTAACTTATTTCCACTCATCTGTGTCTTGTTTGAAACACAACAAGAAGTTTGAAACCAAAGCCCTGGTAATATTGACTAAAGGGGGAATCTGAATAAGTGATTTTATTTTCTGTTTAAAACAGACAATTTATGTCAGATATGGCTTATATCCAAATTCTCCTGTGGATAGGTAGGTCCTATCTTATCTACTCATCTGGTGAATTGTTTCTCATTTTCACATTAATGCCAGCAGAGTTTACTTTAACCATGAACCTAATATCGTACTAACTCAGTTACGAAAATATCTTATGCCCTTCATATAGGAAATTCCAAGAAAATCACACATTTATGTATTTTGGTTTTTTTTGTGTGTTTTTTTTTTTGAGACAGAGTTTTGCTCTTGTTGCCCAGGCTGGAGTGCAGTGGCACAATCTCGGCTCACTGCAACCTCTGCCTACTGGGTTCAAACGATTTTCCTGCCTCAGCCTCCCAAGTAGCTGAGATTACAGGTATGTGCCACCAGGCCTGGCTAATTTTGTATTTTTAGTAGAGACAGGGTTTCACCATGTTGGTCAGGCTGGTTTCGAATTCCTGACCTCAGGTGACCTACCAGCCTTGGCCTCCCAAGATGCTGGGATTACAGGCGTGAGCCACCACACCCAGCCATACTCATTTTTTCCTCAGTTAACCCATATTATTAAGAGACAAATTCTGATAGCTCAGTTCTTCTTACTGCCTTTTGTACAGTAATTTCACAAACTTCTAACTTTCTTGTTCTATTGTCTGTTAGTTCAGTTTAAATACTACTGTTTACAAGGCTATACTCAATATAATCCTCTCAATATTTTCTACAGAATTTAGGTTTCATTCCTGAAATATCCTCCAAACTTCATTTTGTGCAACAGTGCCAATACATTTCAAATTGACAGGCTTCAATCCAAGAAAATAAATGGCAGGAAGTTGAAATATGACTAGAGAAACTGTTTGCCAAGACCATTCATTAAAATTCTTGAAAAATACATGTGCATTTGATCATTAATTTTCTTTACAATGAATCCAAGGTAAATTTCTTAGACATGGATGTTGTGATAAAGCATCTTCTCAGAATGGGAATTATTTAATTACTTCTCTTTAATGAAAGATGCTAAGTATCTCCATCACATTTTCTTCAGGCAAATATAGATGATATTCTTTGACATAAAAATGCTTAACATGACATAGCTACAGGTATAATTACTTTTCATGTTTTGATCATATGAGTTAAAGTGCTATTACTTTCACCCTTTAAAAAAATCTCCTTAAATAGGTTGAATAAATAATATAGGCCCAGATTATGGGTGTTTTATGTTACAAGACCAAGGGGGCAATCTTAAGTCCAGAGAAACAGAACTCAGTGCTTACGAAAGTTAAAAGTGGTCAAATCAATAGCCATGAAAAACTGTTTTAAAATCGGTGAAAGGGTCTACATTAACTAATAACCTGATTTGAACACACGTATTTTAATTCTGAGATTAAATTATTAAATTTAATTATTGCAGATGTCTTTTCATTATAAAATTGAAACCAAATCTAAGTGGGAAGGATGGGGAAGAGAAGTATTTGCCTTTCTAAATTGGGTATGTTTTAGCAGCAGGCCTCTCACAGATGTGCAAAAGGAGTGGAGACCATGAGCTCTACAGAGACACCAAATCCACTGACTACATTATTGTGATCGGATTGAGTGGCAGGCTGAAACCAAACAAATGAATAATTGATAAACATATCAAGTGAGGAAAGCAGCAGAGGTCAGAAAGGTACAAGCCGCTAAATTAGAAAGACCAGTCCTGAATGCCTAAATTTGCCTCATTTGCTTTTCACTGTTGTTAATTATCATTTTTGTTTAGAATTTTTAGAATGCTTTAAATCGATAGAATAAATTAAAGATACCTTCATTGATCCTCACTGCCTTGCCCTGCTCCAGGAATGCTGATGTACACTCAACATTCTATTAAAAATCAAGCTCAGTAAATTTGCAAGGGAATTTCAGTTTCCTTATATATAGCACATGTTGGGAATAAAAAGGGAAAAATCTATTAGGTTATTTGATAAATTCATTTATTCATTAACAAGTATTTAATATGATTCATTTAATTCCATTAGCAAAAACTCTCTATATAGCATAAGCCACATAAGTCCTTTAATATAAAAAAAATTGTCATTGTTTTGCTTAGAAACAGGGGCATGTGTTTTATTTTTATTTTGATATTATTATCAAATGAGATCGTAACATCTAGTAACATTTTAGAGTTAATTGTGCGTATTTTTTTTTTCTTTTTTAAAGAAGGTCTTATTTCTCTTTTAAAACGAAATAAGACCAAGGGGAAGAAGATGGCTGGGGCCCCTGCGGTCATGAAGAAGCAGGAAGCCAAGAAAGTGGTGAATCTCCCCTGTTTGAGAAAAGGCCTAAGAATTTTAGCACTGGACAGGACATCCACCCCAAAGGGATCTCACTCACTCTGTCACTATATTTTCTAACCTTTCTAATTCCTTCGGATCAGAAATCCTCAAAGAACCCTGAAAACACATCTGGGAATTTTGCTGATTTTATTCTTTGGGGAACTACATACAAATTTTCACTACAGTAAGAATCTCTCTCTTTTTAAAATAGTTTCCAATCTCTTACAGAATACTTTTTACTTTAACATTAATATATCCTTTAAAAATTTACTTGGTGAGCCAGGCACAGTGGCTCACTCCTGTAATCTCAGCACTTTGGGAGGCTGAGGCTGGCGGATTGCTTGAGCTCAGGAGTTTGAGACAAGCCTGGGCAACATGGAGAAACCCTGTTTCTACCAAACAAAACAAAAATTAGCAGGGTGTGGCGGCACATGCTTGTAGTACCAGCTACTCAGGAGGCTTAGTTGGGAGGATGGCTCGAACCTGGGATGTTGAGGCTGCAGTGAGCAGCCTGCTGAAGTCTTGTCAAGAAGTACATTCAATGAGTATTTATTGAGCACTTTTTCTGTGCCCAACACATGGCAAGGCAACCAGAATATTAATATAACACCATCCAGCCTACACCTGAGAAGCTCACACCGTTATCCCAGTCCATTTGTATGTATTGCCTATTCATATGCAGCATAGTCAGTCTTTTATTTAACAGGTACCAATGACATAGTAACAAGTGCCAGGAACTGTGCTCGTTCAGAGTTAGAAATATAGATACAACATATATTCAGTCTTCTAGGTACTCACAGACTAGTAGGAGAAAGAGAGAGTACCTAATGGGAAATCTCTGTGAAAAATGCTTAAGGGAAATACATCAAAGGCACTGTAGTAGCAAAGGTAATTAGCTTTATCCAGGCGCATCAAGGAAATCCACACAACCATTGGGCATGCTCAAAGCAATACTGCTAGACACACAAAGAGAGTCCTTAGTTTTCTCATGCATATAGACAGCAAGCTTCTTACCAATATGTCTCAATTTATCCTAAAAGAATACCACGCTCAGACCACCCACCAAATGACTCTGTCTCTGGGCACGGTTACCACTTGGCATCTGCTGAGATGTACAGTGAGGGTATTAATTACTGCTCGCTGTGTGATAAATGTGGTTGATAGTTCTTGATGAGGTCAGTGTTTTGTGGATCTTGGATTAATGACTCCAATTTGACAGACAGCAAGCCACTAAATGGTTACCAGGTGGCAAAAATATTGTGTTACCCTAGGTAGAACCGAAGAGAGTAATATAGCTATGAAATCACCTCATAGTAGGATTAATTACTTGTAAGCATATTTTTCCAAATAATCTTAAGCAGAAAGTCTAAGTTTTTCTATTTTTATATTTAGAAAACAAACTAATTCTTAGTGGACTCAACCAAAAATCAAAGAAATTATTCAGACATAAAATACAGATTTGAAGTCACTGAAGCATGATGAAGGATATCAACTTCAGAGTGCACAGCAAATATCTAGCCTTTGGAAAGAAAGGGCCACATACATGTTAAGTAATTTAACTTTACCACTTACATATTTAACTGTTTAAATAGCCTAAGTACATTTATGATAAGACATTTAGCAGAAGACATTTCCTCAGCTTCTTCAGAAAAAATCCTATTAGTATATTATCTTAAAGTACTCACCAAAAAAAAAAAATAGAACAGAGATATATTTCTGTTTCCTGTCTAGTGAAAACAGCAAAAATCCCAACATATGGCTCTCTTACCTCCTCACGAGGCCATGAGCTTATTGAGGAAGAAGCCATTTGTCAATTATGCTTATACTCTCAGAACATAGCATAGGGTCCAATATATGGGTAAATAATTTTGTTGAGTCATTTAACAACCAAATCTGGACGATGGAGATTGAGCCTTGGCACACATTCCATCGTGTGTATAGGACCTCCATCCCTCATGAGTCAATCTGCAGAGAGGCAAACAGTGCCAGTCACTGTGCACACAGACATAGTATGTGAGGGTACAGTAAAAACAGAAATACAGAATTTAGAGTCACTTTCCTTAAGGAGCTTAATATAGTTCTTGAAGAAGGGTGGTTGTTAGTGGGCATGACTATTTTGTGTCCCAAGGACTAGAACATTGCAACCCAAAATTCTTTGTACAAGTTTTAATCTAAAATGCAGGTCTAACCTATGTCCTCTCCACTTATGCACCTTGTATTGTCATAGAAAACTGCTAATGTAACAATAAAACCTGATGTTATTTGCCAGTGATGATTTTAAATGGTCAATCATGCCATTTCTTGGCTAAAAACCTCTACTAACTCTCCCATTTTTCTTAGGGTAAAAAGCCAATGCTCGCCTAAAATCTAACTTCCCTTTACTTTCCTTCTTCACCTTGAGCACTAGCAGTCCTCTTCCATCTCAGCTTTTGCATGGCGCTTCCTATTCCCTTGTCCCAGAACCTTCTTCTCACAATCTTTCTATGTTCAAGTCTTTGCCCACAGGTTACTTTCTCAATGAAGTTTAGCCCACATACCCTGTTTACGATTGGAACTGAAAGGAATTAGTATATGCTACCCAAAAATATGCCATAAGAATTATTTTGAACTGAAGACAATTGAGAAACAGCACATAGAGGAAGGGCTTTCTCTCCTACTTTTTTTTTTTTTTGTCTAAAAGCAGGAAATACATTTTCCTTTGTAAAATGTCCTTCTTCCCCTTTTTCATGAAGAGAAGATTCATTACTAGAGATGGCACCAACTTGAGTCCACATAACAAACCTTACTAAATAACCCTTATCTCCCCCTTATATTTACCTTCTCACAATTTACTCCCCCTACTAGGCCACACCTCCCCTTTCCTTCATCTAGTCACTTCTCCACAATTTATCATCCTATGTTGAGATGTTATATAAGCCCCAAGTTTTAACCATCCCATTAAGTTACTCCTCACTGAGCTCTCCCACATGTATGTGCATTGCATACATAAATAACCTGTTTTTTTTTTCCTCCTGGCAATCTATCTTTTATCAGTTTAATTTGCAGACCCCAGGTCCTGAACCTAAAAGATGGTAAGGAAAAATATTTCTTTCCAACAGAACCTTTTTCACCTAGTGTTTTCTATCCTTCGTATTGTGTTTTATTTTCTGTACGGCACTTATAATGCTCTAACATACTTCATGTGTTTAGGATTGACTTCCCTCTTCCAGAAAGTAAGCTCCATGAGGACAGGGATTTTTATCTCTTTTGTTCTCTGATGTATCCTCAGTGCCTTAAGGAGTGCCTGACACATAGACTGCATTGTTGAATTAGTCAATAATCAATCAATTATAACCACCATGACCTTTGCACATGAGCACTACACATAAAGAGCTGATAGAGATTATTAGGAAATTAGAGTTTAATTTCTTATTGGGGTGGAAGAGTAACAAATCATGAAGAAGTCACACTAGAAATGTACCCTTCTCAACATTTATCATAAAATATTTTTATAAGCATCAAAAAAACTTATTAACAATAAAAACAATTCGGAATAAATTATTACTTTGAAAGCAATTTTAGAGTTTTTGGAATAATGGAAAATGCCTATGCACACTACAAGGAAATTTACCAGCAAACACAGACTTTGGTTCAGTCTTCATCATATATATTTTTAAAAGCATCAGGTAGCCTACCCTTACACAGAAATTTGCTCTCCAATTATACACATATGTAAATGATTGCTATGTGAATATGATGTTTCAGTCACTATCCTAACTCTATATTAAGTGACTAGCCCAAAGTCACTTACAAAATTGCTTTTATATACCCAACACATGGCTGTAAAACCCTATATGTGAGATATTTTCTTATTTTCATAATCAATTTTAATGTTTTATGATTATTTTTTAAAATGTCCTCTAGGAATAGAGCAAGTAACTTGAGAACCTTGATCAAAATAAATTCGATTAGAGCCAGAAGTGAACAATTTCCTGAGCAGCATGTCTAGATTGTTTCTAAACTATGATGAATTTCCACTATATATTGTTTTCTATTTTATTATATTCAAAATATGTTGAGCTTTTGGTGTGTAAAAATGGCTCAAGAATCTTGACTGTACAAGTAACCATAAAATAAGAACGGTTTTCTAATCTTGGAAACATAAATTGTTGAATCACTATTAAATCCAAATTTAATTTAGTTATATTTCATTTAAATTGATAACATTATTGATTGCATGATATATCATTACTCTATGTATCACTAAGAAAGAATAAAACACTGAAAATTGTAAATGTAAGATGTCTTTGATTCTAATACGCATTCCGATTTCAGAGATTTTAAAATGGGGAAAATGTCTATCTGAATCAATGAGTCATTTTCTAATATTTAGGGTATTTATAACCAGGGTAGCCAAATATTCTCCTTTTCTACCAAGGAAACAATAAGAACAAATTAATTATTTGAATAAGCTACTATTGAGGAAGGTTGTTCTTGTGACACTGAGGATTATCAAATACTATACTAGACTCAAGAAAAATTGTGAAATAGCCTATAGTGGAATAGCTCTGGCTAGCATGAGAAAAATAATTATTCGTGATCCACAAGTTCAAAATCTAGAAGAAATTAGCCTGGATCTAAAAGAAATAACATTTTCATCATAGTCTTTTTGAAGGAAATGCTAAGGTGCAAAAAAGTATTATTGTCTTAGAAAAGTATTGGTCCTTCTTAAATTCATGAACTAATTGATTTTCTCAAATTGTTTTTACTGGAATTCTGAATTTTCACACAATGACTTTGTCTAATAAAAATAGTCACCAATATGATCTTGTATATCTAATTCTTCTTCATGCTGTGCTTTAATGGGAAACTAGAAAATGTCATTCTAAAAATTATTTTGACGAATAGCAGATAAATCATAAAACATAAGCAAGATAATGTTTAAAATGAGGAAGGATTTGGCAGCCAAATAGCCAAGGAAAAAAATAAAAGTGAAAACTACTAGTATAAAGATTGAAATCACTTAAAAATTTTAAGAATGTATGACTAGATCTTTCAAAATGGAAATTATAAACAATAAGAAATGTGATGCAATTTTATTTTATGCACAACCATGTAAGTAAATGTACCATTTAATAATGAAGATATGAAAAAGATAAACTGTTAACAAAATATAGTCTGCAATAACTTCTTTCAGAAATGGTGTATACATTTTAAAAGGAGAGAGTCAATAGCTGTAAGATTAAAAAACATTATTCATCTCTTTCTCACAGCAGGGGTACTAAGCCTGCTGTCACCAAACATGTTACCTCACTGTTCCCTGATGGAGTTCCTTTAATAGGATGAGATGAATGCAAGTGTTTAACTATTTTAACATATCAACAACAGAAAATAAAAGCAGCTATTGAAACAAATTATCTGGCTTCCCACTCATTAAATATGTTTATGTCATTAGACAGAATGGTACTGATGCCTAAAAGTTCTATACAGGTTGAGCATCCCTAATCTAGAAATCAAAACTTCAAAATGCTCTAAATTCTGAAACTGTTAAAGAACTGACATACTTAAAGGTCATACTCAAAGGAAAAGCTTACTGGAGCATTTCAGATTTCATACATTCGGATTAGAGATACTCAACAAATAAGTATATGCAAACACAGCAAACCTCATACTATTGCACTTTGCTTTATTGTTCTTTGCAAATATTGCATTTTTTAAAAAATTGAAAGTTTGTGGCAACCCTGTGTCTAGCAAGTCTACAGGTGCCATTTTTCCAACAGCATGTGCTCACTTCATGCATCTCTGTGTCACATTTTGGTAATCCTTACTATATTTCAAAATTTTCATTGTTGTTATATCTGTTATGGTGATCTGTGACCAGAGATCTCTGATGTTACTATTGTAACTGCCTTGGGGCTCCAAGAATCATGCCTGTATAAGATGGCAAACTTAATCAATAAATGTGTTCTGATGGATCCACTGACCTGACCGCCATTCCCCTATCTCTCCCCCTCTCCTCAGGCTTTCCTTTCCCTAAAACACAACAATATTAAAACTAGACCAATGAATAACCCTAAAATGGCATCTAAATTTTCAAGTAAAAGGAAGAGTCATATGTCTCTCACTTTAAATAGAAAGCTAGAAATGGTTAAGCTTAGTGAGAAAGGTGTGTCTAAAACTGAGATGGGCCAAAAGCTAGACCTCTTGTGTCAAACAGTTAACCAAGTTGTGAATGCAAAGGAAAAGTTCTGGAAGGAAATTAAAAGTGTCACTCCAGTGAACACACAAACGATAAGAAAGCAAAACAGCCCTATTGCTGATACGGAGAAAGTTGTGGTCTGGATAGAAGATCAAAATAATCACAACATTCCCTTAAGCTGAAGCCTAATCCACAGCAAGGCCCTATTTCTCTTCAATTCTACAAAGGCTGAGAGAGGTGACAAAACTACAGAAAAAAAGTTTGAAGCTAGCAGAGTTTGGTTCATGAGGTTGAAGGAAAGAAACAATCTTCATTGCATAAAAGTGCAAGGTGAAGCAGCAAGTGCTGATGTAGAAGCTGCAGCAAGTTATCCAGAAGATCTAGCTAAGATTATTGATGAAAGTGGCTACACTAAACAACAGATTTTCAATGCAGATGAAACAGCCATCTATTGGAAGAAGATGCCATCTAGGACTTTCATTACAAAAGAGGAGAAATCAATACCTGGCTTCAAAGTTACAAAGAATAGGCTGACTCTCTTGTTACGTGCCAATGCAGCTAGTGACTTTAAGTTGAAGTCGATGCTCCTTTACCATTCCGAAAATACTAGGGCCCTTAAGGATTATGCTAAGTCTACTCTGTCTGTGCTCTGTAAATGGAACAATAAAGCCTGGATGACAGCACATCTGTTTATGGCATGATTTCCTGAATATTTAAGTGCTACTGTCAAGAGCTACTGCTTAGAGGAAAAAAAGATTCCTTTCAAAGTATTACTGCTCATTGACAATGCACTTGGTCACCCAAAAGCTCTGATGGAGATGTTCAAAGATATTAATGTTGTTTTCATGCCTAATACAACATTCATTCTGTAGCCCATGAATCAAAGAGTAATCTTAACTTTCAAGTCTTATTATTTAAGAAATACATTTTTTGTAAGACTAAAGCTGACATAGTGGATTCCTCTGAAGGATCTGGGCAAAGCAAACTGAAAACCTTCTGGAAAGGATTCACCATTCTAGTGTCATTAAGAACATTTGTGATTCATGGGAGAAGTGAAAATATCAACATTCACAGTTTAGAAGTGGATTCCAATCCTCATAGATGACTTTGAGAGGTTCAAGACTTTAGTGGAGGAAGTGCACACATGGCAGAAATAGCAAGAGAAATAGAATTATAAGTGGAGCCTAAACATATGACTGAATTACCACAATCTAATGAAAAGCTTTAAAAGATGGGGAATTGTTTCTTATAGATGAACAAAGAAAGTGGTTTGCTAGGATGGTATTTACTCTTAGTGCCGATACTGTGAACACAGGTGAAATGAAAACAGAGGATTTAGAATATTATGTAAATTTAGTTGATGAAGAAGTGGCAGAGTTTAGGAGGAATGGCTATAATTTTGAAAGAAGTTTTTTCTGTGGATAAAATGCTATCAAGGAACATCAAATACCATAGAGAAATCTTTGGTGAAAGGAAGAATCCAGCAACGTGGCAAACCTTATCGTCTCATTTTTAAAAATTGCTGCAGCAAACCCAGCCTTCAGCAGCCACCACACTGATCAGTCAGCAGCCATCAACACCCAGGCAAGACTCTTTACCAGTAAAAGAATTACAACTCACTAGTTTCAGATGACTGTTAGCATTTCTTAACAATATTTTTAAATTAAGATGTGTACATTTAAAAAAATGCTATTGTACACTTAATAGACTACATTATAGTGTAAACATAACTTTTACATGTGCTTGGAAACCAAAAAATCAGTGTGACTCGCTTTATTGCAGTATTTGATTTATTGCAGTGGTCTGGAACTGAACCTGCAATATCTCCAAGGTATGCCTGTATTCAAAATACAAAATCCACAACAATTCTCTTCCAAGCATTTCAAATAAGGAGTACTCAACCTGTAGTGCCATTGGAATTGAGGTTTACCAATTAAAGGACAAACTAGATCCAATGTAAAATAAATTCCTCAAACTCTTTGCTAATCTCCAACAGATAGAAGTGCTTAACATTTGTTTTGGAGACTGTGTGTGCAATTTTAAATCTAAACTAAATCTAAACTGTAATTTCAAAAGTTTGCCCCTTCCTAATTATTATTTCTCCATATGTAGGAGATTGCCTAAATTATTTATAGGTCATGCTGCCTTAGAGATATCTATAGTAATGAAATAAATCCTCAGAATCCAAGAAACCTTTGTCTGGTACACAAGACGCCTTAGTAGTCTATACCTTTTTTTTATTCTCCAAACTGCCCATAAGTCAATGAGGTTGGAAACCAAAAAATCAGTGTGACTTGCTTAGGAAAAGAATCACTTAGGAAAAAAATCACTTGAAAAAAGAGCATTGATCCTCTAAATGAACCAATTTCAAATTTCTATAGTTTCGGCCCTGACATATCCTTAAGTCAAAATGGAAAATAAATCTCTGATTCCCTATTCTTTAATTCACTTTCCTTTTTTTCCACCTGTTCCACTTTTTCCTTGGGCTCCCTTTTCCCAAAACTCCCAATTTTCTCACCTAGTCTTTATTCACAGACAATGACTTAATCAACTTTTGTGGGATTAAGGACCTAACAAATTATTTCTTTTAGTAATATTTACATTTCCTAAGTGGTACCTAGAGAAGGATTAATAACGTATCACCAAAAGCTTCTGGAGATGGTTTCTAGATGCCCCTTGGTGCAAAGAATTAAGCCTATACTTCTATACTAAGTTGAAGTATATTTCATACTTCACATGTCACAATTATATTTCCCTCCAGCTTTCATTCTACCTATTATTAAGAATTTTACATGGAAACATATAGGATTTTCCAGGATAAAGAAAATCTTTTACAAAGAGTTTCATGAAACTCGCTTTGTTCCATACAAAAGAAGTTTTCGATATAGACCAATATCCAACTCTAGTGAGTAGTTCTACAGTTTTTCAAGCAATTACGATAGAATGTTTTCATTCTCTCTAGTCAGTGTGAGCTCCTAAGATTAAATTCACAGCTTTTCATCAAGGCTGATGTAACTTTCTTACTATCATATCCTTTAAAATAAGGACTGTAGCCTGAGGGTACCTAAGAACATGTGGCAGAAGGCAAAAACAGAGGGTTTTTGCAGTTTAGAATATTTTAAACTCAGAATATTGACTATATATTTTTGGTCAGAATTTTTCTTTTAAGTAGCAGTAATATTCCCATTTTGTAGCCACAGTTTTAAATTTTCAGTCTTCACCCCTCCAAAACAAAACAAAACACAAAACAGAACAACAAGTGAGAAGGAGGAGGGGGAAAGAGAGAAGGAGGTGGTGTGGGGTGGAGGGGAGATGATGCCCTTCTGTCATACAACAAAATCCATTTCGAATATCGAAACTTGCCAAGATCAAAACTGGCCAAAACAACAAACTCCACTGTTGAAATTGACAGTAGGGTATAAGACAATAACCAAGGTTTCTCAGTTGAAATAACTTTGCCACAAATTTCATCTCAATGTCTTTAATATCATGGTTCCCAGCCCTTCATGCTCATTAGCATCCCCTAGAAAGATTTAAAGCTGTACTGATGCCCTAAAACCATTCTCCTGATTCTGATGTGGTTGGTCTAGGGTGCAGCCTAGGCATCAGGAGATTTAAAAGCTCCCAGGGAATTGTATGTGCAGGTACTCAGTGTTTATCAAAAGACAGAAGACACAGCTATTCCAGACACCTGTTTGAACTGATTGATGGCGACCCAGCTTCATTAGATGTCTACCTAGTGTTGAATCTTTGTAGCATCCCCCACATTTGTTCCGTGAAACAGGGACAATAGGAGATCGCAGTCTTACATAGCTCTCTGACCCATTAATCAACGGGTTGTTCCTCTCTGGTTCTCTCTGTGGGTTCTGACTCATGCTGCAGTAGAGAAAAAAGACAAACAGCCTAGCCAATAAATGACCGCTGCTACGCGATCTCCTTTGACTACAGTAAAGGGCCAGAAACTGCCTTTTGGGAGTGCAGAGACAGTGTAGGAACGATGCTGCCATCTGGCTGCCTTCCTGGGCACCTCTTTAAAGAAAAAAAAAAAGTGAGTTACTAATCATACTCTCCTACATTTACACATTTAGATACAGGCTTCACTATTCCTTTGCAGTGAGGACTCCTCAGTGACAGGCAGAACCCAAAGGGAGAGCAAAGCAGCCCAAGGGGAGCAGAGAAACCCAACGGGAGAGCAGAGTAGGCCAAGTAGAACAAATGCTCGCCTTAAACTTTTTTTTCCTTTTTGAGACAGGGTCTCACTCTGTTGCCTAGGGTGGAATGCAGTGGCGCCATCTTGGCTCACTGCAGCCTCAACCTCCCGGGCTCAAGGGATTCTCCTACCTCAGCCTTCTGTGTAGCTTGGGACAGCCGTGCACCACCACGCCCAGCTAATTTTTTGTTTGTTTGTTTTTGTACAGACAGGGTTTCAGCATGCTGCCCAGGCTGGTCTTGAACTCCTGGGCTCAAGTGATCCACCTGACTCAGCCTCCCAAAGTGCTGGGATTAAAGGGGTGAGCCACTGTACCTGGCAACACCTTTAAAAATTTCTTCACCCACCTATCCACCTTTAAAGTTGTTCTTTGAGGGCTTTCAGGAATGAGGTTAATCCAAATAGGTTAAGGCAGTTTTGTTACCAGGAAGTATTTAACACACTGGTTCTCAACTTTCCTACACATTAGAATCACCTCCGGGAGGTTTGTGAAAATGCAGATTGCTGGGCTCCACTCCCATCCAATTCAGTAGGTCCGAGCTGAAGTCTGAGAATTTGCAATTGTAACAACCTCCCAGATGACACTGCTGGTCTGGGAAATCACACTTTGAAAACCACTGAACAAATTGTCAAAAAATAATTGTCGACAGTCAGTAATGTAATAAATCCATTAGCCCCCTCCAGCCAAGGAGGGAAGACTGGGTAAAGAAGCCATAGACGGTGGCAATGACCAGGGTCAAAAGATGTTGCCACTCTGGGGTTGTTCCTAGATATCTGTGGAGTAGCATACCAAAAAGGCCAGGTAAGGAGAAGTGGTATGGATGAGGATTGGACGAAAAATGCCTCTTCATTGTTTTCCCTGGGTTCCTCAGAGACTTGTGGGAAATATTGCGTCGTCTCTTAACTAAATATTAAATCATCCCTGTGCATCTAATTTAGTGGGGGACAGACCTGTTTCACAAGCCAAAATAACAGGCTGCAATAACTGAGGATTTTATAGAGATATACCCTGACCAAAGAAATTAGTTTGCATTCTCATAGCACCATCTAGTGGAAATTTGGGGATTTTTGTTTTACATCAAACAGCCTAAAATGGAGATAGTTTATGTTATTATGACAGGGAGAGAAGACTGCACGATTTGCTAATTGAGGTGCAATACAGACAAGTAAACAAAAACAGGAAAAATGTGGCTTATGTGAAAGACATTTTTTAATCATATACAACATGTTCTATAAAAACAGAGCAAAGCCGTTAGCTGAGGAACTTGTATGCACAAAGAAATATGTACAAATAGCTTTTCCAGAACAGTCTAGTAAAAATATGTAGTAAAAGTGGGAAGATTATGTTATATAGAAATATATGTTTATGTGCTGTGTTTATATGCCACAGCCTCAAACCTTCTTGTAACTTATTAACAATTATATGAAAATATAGGAACAAAGCTCATGTTCTGTATGAATACAACAGGATTCAAATAACCACACACATTACAAAGAGTTGAATAAATTGAATTCCCTATTTTCTACTGTATAGTCAAGGAAGAGACAGAGTAAGGAGGAAAACAGTTGTCAAATCACTGCTGGTGGTTCTGAGAAGGGATCAGAGAGGTAAAAATGCAAGGTGTTAAAAATCTGTTTTACTGGCCCACAAAATGTTGTTTGCAAAACTCTGTTCTAGATGAGCTGATAGTTTAAGGGTAACTGTTTCACTAAATGGTTTGAACTCAATGGATATTAATCGGAAGCAATTTTCTTTTTCTAATCATATGATTGGTCAACTTCTGCTTTCTTGCCCCTGAATGATATCTCAGGCAGATTCCACTGATAATTGATCATTTTCATAGTTCATATAAATCATGTAATTTTACCTAGCTCAGCTTGTAAAACAGGCGACCCAAAGGGGTCTGGCCTGCCCCTCCTCCCGACTCCAAAACCATGAAGCCAATCTGGTTGCACAAAACCTCCTCTTTCTCCACATCAAGATCTAGCTTCTTTAATGACTTGAGGTGGGATCAGAGAAGAAACAAAATAGTCTCTTCACCCAATTCTTTTTGTTGCAGAATTTTCTGTTGGGTATTGCTGCTCATCTAGAAAACACCAGCTACCAATAGATGTCCTCTCTGTGCCGAAATACTGCTTACCTCAGGGGATATTGGGTAAGTTCATAAGGCCCTGAAGAGTCTCCCTGACATGGTAAATCCAACTCTAGCCAGTCTTTCCTACCCCTTTACAGCTTCCCCCATTAACCTCTTCCCACTGGAGTGTCTACAACCTGTAAATAGGACTCAGGTGGAAGTACTGCTAAGATGACTCAGGTTCAGCTACTTTTCCCCATATCCACTCAGCCTTTGGGAGATTTGTACATTCTTGTCACTCCAAAGGCAGAATCTTCTCTGTTCCATGGCAACCACCTTCTTTGTTTCTCTCCACAGGCTGCTTCTCCCTGACTCAGCGTCTGATTAAGGAAATAGCCAGTTGGGAGATAAGATACTGATTCCCTTCTTTTAGTGCCACCCACAATCTCATAAGGGAGGAGTATGAGCCTTCTCACCCCATAAGCACTTCATGTGGAGGACTTTGGGCTCCTTTCTCCTCCCAATTGTCCCTCTATAGCTTCCCTTCTGCTAGCCCAAATCTGCCTAGTTGTATTAATCATGATCCAAGAGAGAAAAAAGAAACCTTGGATTGATGGCAGCAGAAAGCCACTGCCACCTTCACCTGGAGGGACCCACAGGTCCAGGGTCCAGGGTCCAGGGCTACTTGGTGGAAGCTAGGCCACAAGTAGGCCTGAGTGGTGGGGATGGGAACTGGGGCTGCAGAGAGGATGCAGTTACCATCATCTGAGGCATAGTGAGAGGGGTAGAAATACCCTTCCTTTTGTGTGCTCTGCTGTCCCAATAATGTCTCCACACTTGGCCCAGAGCAACAGGAAGCCAACTGACTTGGACAACCTGAAATACTGAAATATACCTAAAATACACCCTGCCACATATCACGCGGGGGACGGGAAAACTCTTCAGGTGTATTTTAGGTTGTATTTAGGTGAAATATTTTAGGTTGTATTTGGGTGAAATTATTTCACCCAAATACAACCTAAAATACACCTGAAGAGTTCAGCTCCCCTGTGATACATGGCAGGGCAGAAGTTTGAGGAAGGGATTGAGACTCAACAGGCCTAGTATGGCACTCCAGTCTTTGAGAGTGGAAAAACTGGCTTGGCCAATTCATACTCAAAACTCTTCTCTCTTATACCCAGATCACCAATTTCCTTGAATCTTTATCTAAGCTTTGGAGTGAAATGAAAGGTCCCTAAAATCACATAACACTTGTTTACTTTCATCTTTGTGTTCTTGTCACTATTTTCAGGTCAAGAGAAAAAGCTTCGCTCAAGATCTTATCATGTGAGGTTAAATGCAGGGTCTCCCAATGTGCTGTTCAATTGTGGTATAAAAATAACAAGCAATTGCCTTGATACTACACTGCTTGGTCCCAAACTGTATGTCAAATATTTTTATAAATATTATTAATTTTACCCAGTCCATTATTTCCTATGCCAAGTGAGATTTCAAGATATCCAGGAATTTAAATTTACATTTAAGAAAGTATATGTAATGCTATGGAGAACCTCTGAATATATTATATTTCAGTACCTTCACAACTAAGATTTTATTAAATTGTGATTCTACTTATATCAAAAATCCCTGTACTAATAAATCTTCATTGAATTTTATATGTGCTCAGCACTATGCTTTGAGAGAGAGATAAGTATCTTAGGCTGGGTTCCCCAGAGGCAGACTCTGAGATGAAGATTCATGAGCAAGTGATTAAGAAGGTGCTCTCAAGAGAAATAAGTAAGGGAGTAGGGAAAGCAGAATAGGAAGGCAAAACCAAGCAATAGTGTGTTTCTGACCAAGTCCCATAGAGGATAGCCTCAGCCTGGTCCTAAAGGGAACTCCAAGTATCCTGTAGGAAATTTGTCCCAACTGGAAGCAAAGGAACTGGGCTCTCATGCTCCAAAACACATTATTCATTGGATAAGAAGCCTGGGTTCTTATCTAATGAATATGTTAATTTCATTTGCTTGGTTGGGCCAGCAAAGAATGTTCACAGGTGCTGGCCATTGGAAGAAAAACCATGCCAAGGCTGCAGGAGGGGCAAAGCAGATGTGCAAAGAGATTGTGATATTGTTATATAATAAGGAAAATATATATTTGGTCTTTGTCCCCAGTTCCTGGCATAGAGTTTCTAAAACTCTTGGAATTTCCTGAGTGATAGGTGTGACAGAAGAGTCCTTTATTATTCATAATAAGCCTCTTTCTATCACACCTGAGTTTATGCTAACAAGGCAACTCTTGATAGGTCCCTAGATAGCTTCTGCATGGAAGCTGACAGTGAGGAACCTCTCATGTGATATTGGCCCCACCCCCTGACCTCTGGGAGGGGATTAGGGGCTGGAGACTCAGTGATGTCTATGTAATACAACAATGCAACCTCCATAGAAACACTGAACATGGGGTTCAGAGAGCTTCTAGGTTGGTGAAGACATCAAGGTGCTGGAGGATGGCATGCCCAGAGAGGACATGGAAGTGCTGCACCCCTCCCTTCCCATACCTTGCCCAGTGCACCTTTTCCATTTGGCTGTTCATCTGTATCCTTTATAATATACTTTATAATACAGCAGTAAGAGTAAGAAAGGAGCTTCTCTGAGTTCTGTGGGCCATTTTAGCAAATATATTGACCCTGAAAAGGGGTCATGACAACACCTGACTTATAGCTGGTCATCAGAAGTATGGTAGGCCCTGGACTTGCAACTGGCATCTGAAGTGGGGGTTGTGGGAATCAGCTCTTCAACTGTGGGGTCTGCACTAATTCTGGGTAGTTAATGTCAGAATCAGGTTAAACTGTAGGACAACCAGTTGGTGTGCAGAGAGTTGGAAACTTGATGTTGGAGGAAAGAGTCCCACACATTTGGTGTCAGAAGTTGTTAGTAAAAACTAGATCATAGTGTTAGTAGAGTAATAAGGAAATCTGGGTGGAGCAACAACAGTCTCTACTTCAATCCGCATAAAACTTGTCTTCTTTCCATTGGTATATTGCCATCTAGATGACTACTGAAAAGAACTGGATACCAATATTCGACCAAGTATATAACTAAGGGCAAAGTTATGGCACAGCTGAAGCACACTATCACAGAAAAAAAAAGCAGTGGTGACCAAACTTTGCTGCCCATTGAAATCATCTGAGAATCTTTAAAATATACTGATACCTAGATTCCACTGCTCAGCACTCTGACCTATTTTGAATGGAGTGCAACATGGGCAAATTTTGTAAAGCTACCCCCACCCTCCAGGTGATTCTAATCTGCAGGGAAGTTTTGGTAGAACCAATTTAAGGCAAGAGAAATCAATGTGAATTGCATCCCTGGTAAGAGACATCGGGTAGGAGATGAGGCTTGAACTGGCTTTTGAAAGATGGTAAGAATTAGGGTAATAAATAAAAGGGGCCAACATTACTGTCAAAAATACCACATAAGTTCTAAGGCAAAAATTAGCACGACTAATAAAGAATCAACTAGAACATTTCTTGCTGATACTACTGGAAAATAAGGTTTTAAAGATAAAGTGCATCCCTATTACAGTGGATTCACAAGTGAAGCAATTTTTTTTTAATTTGACCCAGTTGGCAACCATTATATTTTTTTTTAGTAGAGAACTAAAATGATAATAGAATACTTTTCTTTAAACATCAATTTTAACAATATAGAAGATAGATTCAAATTTCAAGAGACTTGAGTCAAGGAGGTCTGAGGAGATGACATTTCGGTAACTCTTTTGATATGGGACTAGAGCAGTAGCTGTCACAATTGAAAGGAAGAGACAAATAGGAAAAGGTATTTTAAAGGAAAGAGCGGTCTTGAATCTTGGATACAGAATCCACAAAGAGAAAGAAATGAAAGAAAAGTCAAAACTTAGTAGATGATGTATTAACTGATGTGTTTCTTTTCATGCACATTAACCCCCGGACCTACCTTCGATTGGGCTGGGAGACATGATGCAGGCATTAACCCATTTGGGATGTCAAAAAGGGATAGTAGTAAAAAGATCTCAAATCCTTTGCTTTAAATAAGTTAATAAAAATAAAGCTACATTGTGCATATAACACAGAATATTTTCCAAAAAAAAAAAAATTAAGAAACCTTTTTGTTTTCTCCATTCTAGCTTGCTTGCTTCCTTTTCTGCCACCGCCCTCCCCCACACCCCCCACCATGCAAATCTCCCTGGGAAAGAAGAAAGTTGGACAGGAACAAGATAGGTTAGACACTTACAGTAAGTACTTTGAACACTATCCACTCCTATTTCTCTGTCTCCTCCACATCCCTAAACCTTGTGGATCAAAAGGAGCCAGAAGAATGTACCACCCTCCCTTATCCCTAGAGATTCAAGGATAGAGTCATGAATGGACTCCTTTCTGCCCACCACATGGCATTGAGGTTAGTGCTAGCTCAGACACACAGATCTTAATGATGGTTCTATATCTTGACAGCCCTGGAGAGAGGTCCTTGAGCAACAGAAGTTATTTGAGATATTTTAGAGAGTTTGTAGCCCAAAGATCTGTCGGAGTTGGTGATGAATTATCTCAGCAAAAAGTGATATTGGACCCTCAGTTTCCACACTGTGATGGGAGCAAAGACATCTTAGCAAAAAGTAAGAATTTGTGCTAACAATCAAGGATAATGGCAGGATAACAATATCTCAGCTGACAACAGCATGAGACAGATCAAGACCAAGATGAGGACCCCTCCTCATCAACACTGTTCCTCTGCAGTAGAGAGAAAGGGCACCAAATATTAAGCATATTATATTAGTGATACCTAAATATATGCATATGTATATATAGCTACATTTTAGTTATTACATGTAATTTATATTTAATATAAATGTTAAACATAAGTGAGAGATCACTAAATTTGATTGAATATAATAATTATGAAATCATTAAAGTGATTGAATTTTTCTAGATATGATTGGGGTTATTTTGCTACTATTAGAAATGATGCATGAGGAAAAATATAATTATATTTCATTATAGAAAAATAAAGAATGTTACATTTTATGCATCTGAATTTGTACTCTTTGAAAATAGTGTAGCCTTCACAAGGTTTTAAGGTAATATGACAGAGAGAACGATGGTGCCAGATGATTAGTCTGACTCGGCACAAGTCAAGTTTGAAGTAACAAGACAGGTGGTAGAAAATATACTTTAGGTTGATGGAATCAAAACTAGAGTCAGACTAGAACATAAAGCCAAAAGCTATAGATTGATTCAGTTGTCATTAGCATGAAGCTGATCATTTAAGCCAAGATGAATGTACAAAGAAAAGCAAATAGGAACGAGCTCTAAGTGGTGCCTAAAGGACACAAAAGTGAGCTTGATATTTTAATTTTTAATGGAATTTTTCAGGCATATAAGAGGGCATGACATAAAATGTATATGGTTTTTCCTGCATCTTTTCCATTATTTGATTAAACTAAGTCATAACAATTTCATAGGCCTATATTTTCTAATCTGTTTAATAGATTTAACCTACTTGCGTAGGTTTGTGGAATATAAAAGATGTCTCACAAATTAAAAGACATTGCTGAAATACATGAGAAAGGCTGAAAGATAAACTTAAGAAAATCTCCCAGAATAAAGAGCAAAAAAGCAAAAACACAAAAACCCAAAAGGTAAAATATGAGTTAAGAGATATTTTTTAAAAATCCTAAGAGGTCCAATATCCAAATAATGGAAAAGAAATAGAGAAATGAAAATTATCAAAGAAATAGTAAAATTTCCAGAGCTGATTCTGCAGTGAATATTTACATATTCATTGTATAGTAATCTGTTTATTAATTTTTATTTCACAGAATCAACTCATCAACAAGTCACAGAAGGCATAATTTTAATTCTGAAATAGAATATAAATCCTATGAGCCCTGGCAATGTCCACATTGAAATTTATGACAATAGTTTGGGAGGTGGAAGCAGAGAAAGAGACCTGATGGGCGTGTGGGAACCCTACTATTAAATAGCACAGAGGGAAGAGGAACTGTTTTAAGGTGAAAGACTACAGAATAAAGTTTTGAGAATATTATTTAAAGTCCTGATGGTAACCAATAGAAAACCTAGAAATAAGATTGTATCTGACTAAATATGGGACAAGTCAGGAGGAGTGTAGGGTAATATTGTGTGACTGAGCACAATCCCCACGTTTGGTAGCCCCTGAGATGGACTCCCGTGATCCCTGACCCGAGCTATTGTAACACTGTGTAATCCCATCCGTTTGACCATAGACCAGACTTACTGACTTCTAACAAATAGGATACAACAGAAGTGTTGAGATGTCACTTCCCAGATTAGTTTACAAAGAAACTTTGGCTTTATCTGAGGCACCCACTCTATTGCTCTCCGGATTGCTCCAAGGGAAGACAGCTGCCATTTGATGAGCTGCCCACATGACAGAGAACAGGCCAATAGCCCTCAAAGAATTGAAACCTACCAACCAGGGGAGTGAGATTGGAAGCAGATATTCCTTCAATTAAGAGTTCAGATGAGAAGACAGTTCCCGCCAATACCTTGATTGCAACCTTATGAGAAATCTTGAGGTGGAGACCTAGCTAAACCATGCCTAGATTCCCGACTCACAGACTGTGAGATAATATACTAAAAATACATCACTAATTTAGAATAAAAATCAAACAAGCTGTCAAAGAATGTGCACAAAAGTTGAAAAAATATTACACCAAAGATGATAGACAAAGAACAGCAATCCATTCTAAGAAAAGAGGTATTTGCAAGGGCAAATGAGAACAAATGGAGCCAAAGCAATAAATGAAGAGAGGAAAATTTTTGTAAGCTATAAAAATGATCTGAGCCTGTAGTCAAAAGGGGTCAAGATATTGCATGCAACATTGATGAATAGAGACCCATGCTTAGAAATCATCTGGAAAAAAAAGTATTTTAGAAATAAAGGGAGTAAGCCTGTAAATGTTCAGGAAGAATACATGGAATTGATATTTTTTAAAATAACTAAAATTTATTCTCCTCCAATACACTGGCCACAAAAAAGTGAAGCAACTTTTATATGAAATGAAAAAAAGTGGTTGTGTTCTAAAGTTGTGCACAAAAGCCACTGAAAGACATGCTGAGACATAAAAGGGCTATGAAAGTAAACAACTGTTAACTCTTTTTTAAAAAATATGTATAAACTGTATTTAATTGAATGAGCAATAAAATATTAAGAAAATGGGATACATAAGTCTGCGTGGGAAACACTGATGTCAGTTAAGTATGTGGGTTGAAATAAAAATATGATAACTTTAGTCTGACTCTAAAAGTAAATGTGTATAAATACTTAAACATTCATAGCAAGAAGTTCAAAGTGATTTGATTTTTATTGAATTTGATGAAGATATTACATTCTGGGGTGTTTTTGAAAAAGTGAAAGAGAACCAGTAAAAGATCTTATCAGTTAACTTTTACTATGTAACAAACCACCCCACAACTTACTGAGCCAAAACAACCACTATTTATTTAGCTTATGAGTCTGTGGGTAAGCAATTTGGATTGTGTTCAGCGGGCCAGTTCTTTTGTTCACATCTGGCCTCATGAATGCATCTGAGTTCAACTGCCAGGTGAGCTGGGGAACTAAATATTTGAGGATGGCTTCTGCTAGGACAGCTCCTCTTTGCTCCATGTGGTCTCCCATGTTCCAGTATGATAGTCTATGCTTTTTCATATGCCAGTGGAGGAATTTTCCAAGAGAGCAATTGGAAAACATGCAAGGCCTCTTAAGTTTGAGGCCTGAAACATGATTTCACTTCCATTGCATTTTGTTGGTCAAAGCATATCACAAAGCCAGCCCAGACTTCAGCGTGGAAAAATCAACTCTTAACTCCTGGTGGGAAATTCTGCAAAATTATGTTGCCAAGCGCCATGGAGACCAGAGGTGAATAATTACAGCCAATATTACAATCTGCCACAGCCTAACATCTGGCCTTAATTATTCACATCCCTCTCACAGGCAAAATATACTTACCTCCAGAGTCATCCCGAAGTCTAATCTAATCACAGCATTAGGCTCAAAGTTCAGAATCTTGTGATCTGTATTTGGTCTGATTGTAGCTCCTCTTGACATGGAGGCCTCTGACCTAAAAAGACAAGTTGTCTGTCACCCATATACCCAACCTACAATAGTAAGGCAGGGCAGAATAACCACAAGAGACACTCCCATTCAAAAAAGTGGGAGGATTAAAGGCATATAACAGTCATGGTCCATAGACATTATAAAATTCAGCCAAGCAACTATTTCTACTCAGAGGCAGTAAAGTTCCTTGATTAAGGCCCAGCTTGAATCCCAGGAAGTGGCTTCCCAATAAATTGTTCTCCATGACCTGTGGCTCCTCTCACTAGCTGCCCTTCCTTTATAATGCTGTCAAGTCAACTTGAGTATGAGCCTGCTCAATGAAATGTGGCTCAGCTGTCCCTTTGCCACTATGGCTGACAACCAGCCAACCCCAGAAGCAGAGCTACCCTACTCTGTGCATGCAGGATTCCAACTGAGCCATTGAAACTCACCCTAAATTGCAAGCCTACTGAATCCGAGTTAAATAACTGTCTTTGTTTTAGCTACTCTATTTTAAAGTAGTTTATTATATAGAAATAGCTAACAACCCATGAAGTTTTAAAAAAGAGTATACCTACTGCAGTAGATTTAAGAAAAATAAAATTATAGTCCTTATAAAGAGATAAAACACAGCTAACAGAAACATAAAAACAGAGGATCAAGTGTATCACTTATTTCAGAAAGTAATAAATAGGCTAAATCCTGTTCCTCAGGTAAAAGGAAAATACTGTCATTCAGTTCAAAATAAATTTCAGCTATATGTGGTTAACAACATTTCTAAAATGATATGATAGAGAAATGTCAATAAAAGTGTGGGCAGATAAGTATTAGCAAAGAGAAGCAAAAAAAAGAAAGGCAGTGATTACATTATTATAAAATTAAAGACTCAAAAGCTTCAAAGGTATTAATGGTCTATTTATTTTTAAATAGATAAGGGGTTAAGTCAATAATACATAACAATTATAAATCATTACTTAGTATCATAAAAATATGTAAACATTATGAGTTCTAGAGAAAAATGACAAATATTTACAAATTAAATTTGAATTAAGATTGATTTATTTAGATTCAATATTCTATATAGAGTGAATACGCATTATTCTCAAGCATCCCTAGAATGTCTAAAAATCTATCACATAGTAGATAATAAAGAAAACTTCAAGAAAATCTCAGAAATCAAAAATTTCAAGGGTTCATTTTCTGATAGACCAAGGGCCCTTATCCATGTATGGGCTTCAGAAAATCCACAGGCTTCCTGACACAGTATTTTGTGTTTATGATGATTTTCTCCATGTTGCATGTACAGTTTTTCATCAATATTCCAACTAATCCCAATCCTTCATAAATATGAGATTAGGAGCTAATAAAGACAATTATAATCAAAAGTTAAAACTCCAGACACACAAAATTTCTAAAGAAAAAATATTTTAAATGTTAGTATTATATTTAATATGATACAAACATGGTATAAACTACTGTCTGCATTTAATGAACAGATATGTGTAATTGGAATTGCTCTAGGTTTACAGTGGACATAATTGTCATGTTTATTAATCAATGATCCATAAATAAGAGTGCTTGTTAGTGAGTCCTGCATGCATACTGCAATAAATATATGGCTTATTGTTTTATGTGTATGATTTTTATCAATTAGAAATTTTTTCTTGCAAGTGAAAGAAAATCTATTGCCTGTTCTATTTACAGACAGGCTCCTTCCTTGGAGAACTTGAGCAACTCCAGAAATACATAATCTCAGCTTCCCAAAATTTCCCTCTAGAACCTCCCTCTATCTCGGAAGTCTCCAAAAAGTCTCATGATATTTCTTTGGCTCTGATGGCATCACCTGAGTGTCCATGAGCTAATCATTGACAACAGGGAAAAGTGGGGATCTGATTGGCTATGCCTAATTCGCGTATCCCAATAGACCTCCACCCAATCACATTTGCTGAGAGCAATTGATGAGTAGATTCCAAGTTCAAAATGGGAATAACTATCTAAACTAGCTGAATAAATAATGTTACTAGTAACATGATACATACAGTCTATTGAATATAAGAATTTCATATTTGCATGTTTACTGTTCATTCTTGCCATTCTGTAGTTTCTTAAGGAAATGGGGCTATTAAAATTCACAAGCTGGCTATAATAATTAAATACTGTTTACATGTCCTTTTTCTCACACCTGTTTTCAAAATTAGTAGAAATGCCACACTTCCTAGAATCTGGTAGTTTTAGGTGATTAAGATTCATGGAATAAAGCTACCCTATATCTGCATTATCTCATAGTTCATATATTAAAACTAAATTAAAATAATTCCCAAAATTTAGCTATTTAATTAAATCTTGAACTCTTTTGTTGTTTATCATTAATGATTCACACATTTCAGCAAAATCAAATGAGAGTAATTCATTGTTCATGCTCCTGCAAGATATTGAGACCTAAAAACAACTGAATTCTTTACTTGCAAAGATATTCTTTCATTTATAACTGAAGTTACAATGTATGGAAATTCAGTAAAGATAACTGATGGGAGATAAAGGGTCTTGAAAAAAAAGTTCAACAAAGTGAAAATTTCATATGAAAGAAAAGGCATAATATGAAAGTAAAAAAAGAAACCTAGCACACAGAGAGAAGACAGAGACCAAGAATTGTTCTAAGAATGTCTAAGGGCTTAACCTCCCCTACCTCAGCATAGCAGAGAAGAAAATGAAATGTATTTAATATTTCTTGGGCCTCAGAATGTACGGTACCTTGAAGCAGTACAAGATAAATAATTTAGGCTGTTTCAACTGAGATTGGCAAAATCCCAACTTGTCATAAACAGGGTTTTAAAAGCTTGATACTGCATAAATAATTTATAGTTTCTGAAGAGAAGTTCTAAATTTGAAACCACGCATTAAATAGAAGTCTCTGTATCAACCACAGGGCCCTCATCTCCTTCAGGAGCTGACTGAGATACTTTACAAAAAGGTCATCATCATAAATAAAAGCAAAATATCATGGCTTATTTCCTATTTTTGCAAATATAAACCAAACCCAGGATGTTTAAGAGATATGTCATAGCATTTTTAAGCAAACAAGGACAAAAATGTTACTTATATGCTCTTATATTTATTAAGTAAATTGCAAGCTAAATTACCCTGCCTTTCTTTTTTATGGGAGAATAGGATTCATTCCATATTTACCGAAGTTCCATATCACATCACAAAATACACTTATGATGCAATAAGTCTTTAAAGTGAAGCAAAAATTTTAAACCCCCAGGAAGAAATCTGAATACAATCTTTCTGGATTTTTATAAGAATTTCTTATTTTTTACATTTCTTGCCCACAACTAACTTGACATAATTTTTAAAATGTCTTTATGAAACATATCTAAAGCATTCAGTTAAGTTTATATAGAAATATCTCTTTCCATATTCATGTTTCATTGGTTTCTATAACAATTTACTTAGATTGCATGATGAAAATAACAAGTACAACTGACTGATGGGTTTGGAAACAAGCAGGACTAGTCGACAGTAAGCATGTTACACATCCAAGTACCTGGATTTTGGAGGCTAAAATGAAGCACCAAAATTTAACCAAGTAAACAATAGTCAACAATAATACACATTTATACCATATTCTCATGTTCTTAACACTGTGTTAAGTACTATATATGGACTATCTCATTCAATCACCCAGAAAAAATGAGGTAAGCATCATTATTATCCTTTTTCACCTGTGAAGAAAATGAAGCTTAGAGCAGTTGAATAACTTGCCCATGATCACATGGCTGATGATTGGTGAGTCAGGGTTTGATCTTAGTCTGGTATCAGAGCCAATGTTTTAAAGCTCTGTGCTACGCTGCCAGGAGTCTTCACTGCTGAACATCAAAAGTGGAAGACTGACAAGGTAAGATCAGAGACCTCCCAGACCAAGGTTGAAGGTTGCAATTCTTACTGATGACATTCCCTCCATTCCTAGTCTATGTGCTCTTTATCATAAGGATATGGGTGACTTCTCTGATGTGTTGAGAAGAGAAAGGATCTGTGAACCTTGGGAAGTCATTGAAATTTGGGATGCTGTAAAAATCTTTGTGAAAGCTTTTTTCTCTGAGAGAGGTCTGTCTTAGGAAAATGCTCGATTCTCTTGGCTTGAAAGATGCTTATAACTATAAAAATGTCTTAATATTCTGCTAGCTGATCCTGCACTCGAGGGCTCATAGTCATGGAGCTAGGGGTAGGAAAGAGGTTCTGATTAGCTAACAATTACTAAGTTTTTTATAATTATTATTGTAGTTCTATTACTACTATTATCGTTCCCATTGCCACCCTTGGTCTTAATGCCATCTCTTCCCTACCCTCAATCCCTGATATTTCCTATCACTTAAGTAAATCTATCACAATATACTCAGCCCCATCCCAGGCAGCTTTTCCTAACCATACTAGCACCTGGTTAGAGGTGACCTGCATTGGCAGTCATGGCATTTCATGAGTATCAGTCAAAATGTATTGCAAGGTAAATCAACAGCAATGGGTAATCTGGCGAATTTCTTAAATGGAGGTAAGAACACCGTATAAGGCGGCAGTATGTTAAGGAAAACAACTACTATCTGTATAGCGTTTGCTATGGACATCGGCACTATGCCAAGTATTTTACTGACCATCTGGCTGACCTAAGTATATCAGCAAGCAATGAGACATGTGTTCCATATGATAATATCCCCAGCACACAAGCAGATTAACTAACATTTTTTGAAGAGCGATCCAGGTCAACTTTCTAGAGTTCCTCTGCATTTAAAACTCTTTCTAATTTCGCCCCAAATGACCTGGACAATCTTGCACTACTTTCTCATGTGAACCTGCCCCTCCAGACACCATCTCCATAGCATAGCTGTATGGTACAGGAAAGAGGCCTTTGATTTCACACTGCCTGGATGTATCTCCATTCTCTGTACTTCCTGTCAATGTGGCTAAAGCTAAGTTGCTCACCCTTTTTAAGAGTTTCCTTATCCGTTAAAAAGGGTGGTGATAAAACAATAATGAGGATAGTACAAGCCCTACCTCATAAGTGAAATTTATTGCCTATAAAGTCCCAGCCCAATGCCTGGCACATAGCAAGTGATCAATAAATATTGTCGATTATTATTGCTTTATAATGGTTTTAATTATAAAGAAGTTCAAGAAATGAAGGACATGTCATCCTAATGTTTTCTGACACTTAAAATAAGATGACTTTGATTAGCATTTTTTTCTATATAATAGAATATATATTTTGCTAAATATGTCCAACCCCCCCAGACTAATTTACAGCACTCCTAGTTTTTTAAGACTAAAATAAAATATACATATGTAGGATTCTGGAGTCTAAAATGAGGCCGCAAAATTTTACCAAGTAAACAACTGTCAACAAGAATAAACATTTATACCATATTCCCATGTTCTTAACACTGTGTTAAGTGCTATATGTGGACTATCTCACTCAATCACCCAGAAACAATGAGGTAAGCATCATTATTCTCCTTTTTCACCTGTGAAGAAAATGAAGCTTAGAGCAGTTGAGTAACTTGCCCAAGATCACATAGCTGATGAATGAAGAGTCAGGGTTTGAGCTCAGTCTGACACCACAGTCAAAGTTTTAAAAAGCTCTGTGCCATGCTGCCAGGAGTCTTCACTGTTGAACATCAAAAGTGGAAGACTCACAAGGTAAGATCAGAGACCAGACCAGGGTTGAAGGGTGCACACGTCCTACTGATAACATTCCCTCCATTCCTACTCTATGTCCTCTTTGTCATAAGAATATGGGTGACTTCTGATGTGTTGAGAAGAGAAAGGATCTGTAAATCTTAGGAAGTAATTGAAATGTTGTGATGCTGTAAAATCTTTGTGAAAGCTTTTTTCTCCGAGTGGTCTGTCTTAGGAAAATGTTTGATTATCTTGGCTTGAAAGATGCTTATAATAAAAATGTCCTAATATTCTGCTAGCTGATCCTGCACTCAAGGGCTCATAGTCATGGAGCTAGGGGTAGGAAAAGGCTTCTGATTAGCTAACAATTATTAAATTCCTTATTATAATTATTATTGAGGTTTTATTACCACTATTATTGTTCCCATTACCATCCTTGGTCTTTCTTAATGCCATCTCTTCCCTACCCTCAATCCCTGATATTTCCTATCACTTATATAAATCTATCCAAATATACTCAGCCCCATTCCAAGCAGCTTTTCCTAACCATACTAGCTCCCCGCAATTGCTCCTGGATGTGAATTCATCTAACTGTTATTGTCTCCATCACATTTCTTGTTGGTTATTTTTTATGCACAGTTAACTTATCTCTACTTGTACAGAGATTATAAATTGTTTGAGAACTGCAGTATATCTTATATGTATCATCACCCTCAGTAGCTTCGTTGTGAGAGACATTCAACCAGAATATATTGATTTTCTTCTACTTAAAGGAAACATAAGCACAGCACAGCCATGTTTAGAAATCAGTTGGCCTTAGATCTTTCTTACTCACTATTGCAACCCTCATACAAAGAGGAATGAAAGTCAACTGTACCAACTCTGATGGAACACGTAAAGAATAAGAGGATTTTTTTCTTCTTTGAAAAGATTTAGTATTTCATTCTGAGGTTCTGAACGAAAAAATTTTAGTCACCCCATTCCTAACACAGACAACCAATTCCAAAATAAACAGAGGAAACTGAGCCTTGACTGTTTTCCAATATAATAATGCCGGAGACCCTTCAACTTAATATGGATTAGGAAGTACATGTTCTGCATATGAGGTAGCAATGACAGCATTTGTTACTAGAGAGCCCTGTCCGGAAAAAAAAAATACAAAGAAACCAAGGCTTAGATATGTTAGGAAATAGAGCTCATTGATATTAGAACATAGACGAGAACATGGGTCTCATTTCTTGCATTAAACAACATACAAATGATTATCAAAGCCATTTTATTTTCATAAGACTTAACACATTATGGCACTAAAAAAAATTCTAGGGTACCATTAGAGCCAATGTAGAATCACAATAGAATCAAGTTAATAAGTTCTGCCACATGTTCCTTTCTCTCTCACCTAGGACCTTCATATTTTAACCAAAGATACCATCTTAAGAATTACTTTTTCGAAATAAATATTTTACTGATTTGTTTTGACTTTAAACCTTAGGCAAGAGATTGATTGGAGATTTTAGTTTTCATATAATAGCAAATGAGGTGTTTCCTTCTTAAAAACATTCTTCAGGAAAGGAAAAATCTCTTTTCATTAATTCATCTCTAAACCCACAGTGCAAAATGTAAATTTCCCTTACAGATTGAAACATATCAGGTAATCCCTGCATGTCCTTATCTTTCTTAGAGAGAGAACTACTGAAGCCTTTTGTTTCTCCCCAGACTGATCGTCCAGACTGGGCCAGCAGCACGTGTGTCGGTGATCCCTTGGGTTCCTATCACTTTCATCCTGGGAATTCCCTTGGTGTCTTATCAATGCCTGGACCCTTGTTTCCTGGATCCCATGTCAACTTTCTGGTTTACTCCTTTATTGTGATGAAAATTCCCTAGTTAATTTCTAAGGAAATATGCTTCATAGGCCAATATTTTGAGACTTGGTGTTTAGAAATTTTTTTTAATCTTCACTCTCCATTGACAGTCTTTCTGAACATAAAAATTCTCAAACTCCTGTCTGTCTTTACTTTTGCTCTATTTTCTGGACATTTCTCAATTTTCCTGACACTTCTTAAAGACCTTTTAACATGTATGTTAGCAATTTTTTAAGAATTTTTTTATTCTCAAAGTTTATCTTATGTCTTGTTTGAAGAAAACCATCTCTAGCCAGATGCAATGGCCTGTGCCTGTGGTCCTAGCTACTAGGGAGGCTGAGGCAGGAGGATCGCTTGAGCCTAGCAGTTATGGGAGACGGAGACCAACTAGCCTGAGAAATGTACTGAGATGCTGTCTCTGAAAAGGGGGGTGAAGGAGGATGTATCCTTTTCTTGTTTAGGAGATGCGATATCTTCTGTAGTACATATTACTAACATTAATATCTGGTTCTCCTCCTCTTGTGCACACAAGGGCAGACTACACTTTCCTACACCTTGAAGTTAGCATGGCCATAAGTCTTATTTCAGGCAAATCATTAGAAAAAAACTAATCTTGTCATTTCTAGATGGAAGTATTTAAATGAAGTGGTTAAATCTTCAGTTTTTTCATATCATAGTGATGCATAGTGATGTATTGATATGAAAATCAAAGCAGCTTGGAATACTGAACCAATACATAGAGAACAGCTAGAGAGTCAGCTGGAGAGACACCTGGACCTGCATAGATATTGCTCGAGCAAGCAAAAAAAAATTTAGTTGTATTTAGGCAGATTTGGGGGTTGTTTGTTATGCTAGCCTAAGTTATGCTATCTTGACCAATTCAATCACTGGGACCACAGTGGGGCACTGCCATAACAATAAATATCAAATATGTAACATTGGCTCAGTGTCGAGATAGCAGGGAGTGAAGAAACTAATATTGAAGGCAGGAAAGATGGTGATTCGTGCTTTTTAGTGGCAAAATATTTGGTACAACTATGAACTTGGAGAAGGATTATGTTATTTAATGATCTCATATTTCCAAATGTAGAGGAAGGAAAAGTAGAACTAAATTCTGTGATAGGTCTCTGTGGGTAATGCTTGACGGCATATTACAAGAAATACATGAGATCAGAAAAAAAAAACTGTTCAGCCTTCAAGTAGGAATGAAAAGAATGAAAGAAAATTAGCCCAGAAATTGGAGAACATATTAGGTTAGAAGAGAGAACTAATTTTCAAATTTAAAATTAAGAAAGTTTTAAAGCAAGGGAAGCTCATTAAAACTCACCCTTAAGCAAGGATCAAAGTAAGGAGATAGCGGCCATGACCATTACCAAAACCTCTGTGTGGTTTAAATGTTCTCAGGTCACCCAGTAAATTCTTTCAATTGATAAAATAGCATAAGGAGTTGTTAAGTGGTGCTTCTCATTAACAATCTTAAGCTGTTAAATAGCCTCAGAAATGAATGCTCCAATCTCCTGCCTGAGGAACATAAGCCTAAGAAGCAATCTCAGCTACGTGGAGGAAGGGAGGGAGCTGGAAGCTTTTATGTTCAATATGAACACTTTGATTCAATCTCACTGTTCTTCAAGATGACACCCATCTTCCCGAACTGAGTCAGATGTCCCAAAGCTCTCTAGATAATAAACCTCCATTTTCCTGCTCAATGCATATAATGTAGTTATTATTACCTCCCATTCCTAGTTCTTTTTTTCTTTCTGAGTTCATCCCCTTTTAATCCCTTCTCTATCATTTTAGTAGAATTACAGGAGAGAACCAAGGTAAACATGTGTCCAATCTACCATGCTTAACCTGATCTACCCTTACCTGGCCTTCCTACTTCCTCTCCAGTGCCCTGTAAATCATTCTCAACACCAGAACCAGAATGATCTTTTAAAACATAATTCATATCATCTCTTTATTTTAAACTCTCTAGTGGATTTCTATTGCATTTGAGTAAAACTCAACCCACTAATCTGAGCCTTGGGTATATTTCTGATCGCATCTCACATCATTTGTCCCTTCATCCTCTATGTTTAAGCCACTCAAGATTTCTGTATGAACATGCCTAAACCATTTACCTCTTAGGATCTTCTCACTTGCTATTTCTTCTCCCAGGAGTCTTCTGTCACTAAGTCTATATAAGTCCAGTTATTTCTCGTTTAGTTCTCAAAATATGACCTCTACAGAAATGTCTTTAACCGTGCAGAGTACTAAGTCTACGATAGCCTGATTCCACTGCCTCCCAGTCTCTCTATATAAAATCTCCCTGCTTTATTTTTTGTAGTATTTTTTATTCTCTTAATTATCCCATTAATATATAATATACTATATATTATCTATGTCTTCCTCCAGCCAAATCCCTCTCCAAAAGAATATAAACTCAGGAGATCTTGTTTTCTTATTCTTGAAAACTTACCTACCATGGAATATTACCTGGCAAGATTAAGCCTCTAGTATACCTTTAAATGTTATACTGAGACATGACTGAGTGAATCATGCCTGGACTATATTCTAAATCAGAATTATTTATGTGCTTCATTTATCATTTCTGTCAATTTGGAGACTATTTTTTAAAAGTATATGAGAATATTTCTTCCCTCTATGTAAAAATAATTTCCAGAAGTCTCCCTTCTGATAACAAGAAATAGATAAAATACAAAAAATAAAATACAAATAAAAATTAGAGCACTACTGTGACAATGATTGAGGGGGCAAGGTCATGAACAGAAAGGAACCACAGACGGGTAAGCCAACATTCTGTTAGTTCATTTTTCCTTTTATTTGTCAATTCAAAATTAGAGCTTGCAAGAGTAGAGACCAGAATTCCTAGCAGAGAAAAAACCCTGATAAGAAGTGGAGAAGACACCAAAGCTTTTGGCAATATTACTGTAGAAAGAAAGAAATGTAAAACAGTAGAAATGTTAAGTATAAGGAAAAATCTAAATAAATGTCAATGTTACTCAATAACAATAATAATGTCTTATAAAGGTTTGCATATGTGTAGAATTTCAATGGCTGACCAAAATAACATAAATGGCAAAAGTTGGGGGAGTAAATGTAGTGTTCTAAGTATTTTACATGTCTAGGAAGTAGAAAAAAATACAAATTCATATTTGACTCTATTAAGTAATGAATGTGTGTTTAAAATCACAGGGGTTACCACTGAAATAATTATTTTTAAGGATGTATAACTATAAAGCTAGTCGACGGCTGGGCGTGGTGGCTCTCACCTGTAATCCCAGCATTTTGAGAGGCCAAGGCAGGCGGATCACTTGAGGTCAGGAGTTCGACACCAGCCTGGCCAACATGGTGAAACCCCATCTCTACAAAAAATACAAACATCAGCCGGGTGTGATGACGGGCACCTGTAATCCCAGCTACTTGGGAGGTTGAGGCAGGAGAATCACTTGAACCCAAGGAGGCAGAGGCTGCAGTGAGCCAAGATTGCACCACTGTACTCCAGCCGGGGTGACAATAGCAAAACTCTGTTTCAAAAAGTAAGAAGATGAAAATAAAAAGCTAGTTGGAAAAAAAAGAAAATAAATTTTAAGATTTTGATTGATCCAAATGAAGGTTGAAAAAAGAAAAAATTAAAAACAAGTGGGAATTATAAGATAAATGATAAGATGGTAGATACAAAACTCAAATCAGTAATCACATAAAGCACAAATTGACTCATTAGTCCAACTAAAATATTATCAGACTGGATTTAAAAGAAACTATAATGCTAATTACAAGAAACACTTTAAATATACGTGCACAGAGAGGTTGAAGGATGAAAATATGCAAACATGAACAAAAAGTTACTGTAGCTATTTAATACAAAACAGACTTGAAGACAAGAAGTATTCCTAGATAGAGAAAGCAATATTTTGTATTTTATGATACTAAGTAATCAATTGACTAGGAATAATTGTAGTTCTAAATTTATATGCACTAAATAATGCAGTTTTAAATATATAAAACAAACGTGTGGCTAGGGGCGGTGGCTCATGCCTGTAATCTCAGCACTTTGGGAGGCTGAGGAGGGCAGATCACCTGAGGTCAGGAGTTTGAGACCAGCCTGGCTAACATGGTGAAACCCCATTTCTACTAAAAATACAAAAAATTAGCCTGGCATAATGGTGCACGCCCGTAATCCCAGCTACTTGGGAGGCTGAGGCAGGAGAATTGCTTGAACCCAGGAGGCGGAGGTTGCAGTGAGCCATGATCATGCCATTACACTCCAGCTTGGGCAACAAGAGTGAAATTCTGTCTCAAAAAAAAGGGCAGTAGAGACCTGACAAACTTGACCTGACATACAGGTTGTTTCTTATTCAAAATACTTGGGACCAGAAGTGCTTCAGATTTTGGATCTTTTTTCCAGATTCTGGATCTTTTTTCAGATTTTAAAATATTTGCCTATACATAATGAGATGTCTCAAAATGGAACCAAAGTCTAAACACAAAATGTATTTACATTTTATATACACCTACACACATAGCCTGAAGGTCATTTTATACAATATTTTAAATAATTTTGTGCATGAAACAAAGTTTGTGTACATGAATGATCAGAAAGCAAAAATGTCACTATCTCAGCCACCCATGTGGACAACCTGTGGTTGTTTGGCATCATCATTACTAACTCTGAATTTATACGCCATCAATAAGCAATCATTTTTTACTCTTCTTCACACATAAGTACGTAACAGTAAAAAATATGACATACCACTAATGCAGTGGAAAAAATAATGTTACCAAGGTAACTAAGCAGCACAGTAGCATCACCAGAATCCCTGTGTCAGCTGTTAATGGCAACAACAGATAATCAGCTTTCAGTCTCCACCTATGGCGTTCAGTTTTAATTAAAAGTTTACTGTATGCTCTATTTTTTTTTTTTTTTTTTAGTGAGAAGAAACAACAGAAGCAGTTGAGACCAGAAAGTGGGTTCTCTAGGGTTAAGGAGGCATTCTGCATTCTGCTGGATGGCTTTTTTAAAATCTTTCTTCCAGAGTCATCCTGCCTCATTGACAATGGTTTTTGTCTTTGAAGTCTCTCATTCTAGTCCCTCAATAAGCCCATGATACATTTTCAAGCATGTCATCTATAGGCATTTCTGCAGTGTTAACATCATCATCATCCCTATTATAATCATCTTGATTCAGAAACATTTCCCCTATTTCACCATCAGTTAATACATTAATGAAACCTCATTATCAACGTTAAAAACTTCTGTAGTATTCACTTCTTTCAGCTAACAGACTCTGAAGGTATATTTCTTGCATATGTAAGAAAGTCAGACATTCTTTTTTCTCACTTGACATATAGAATCCTTCAAAGTTACCACCTTGTTCATCATCATGACTGAACATAGTCTCAAGCCAGAGGCTGTGCCAGGCATGCACAACTGTGTCTATAGTCACTGTGTTCCGAACATTGGCAACAGCATAGATGGCACCCCTTCATGTTTAACTCATTTTGAAAATCTTCCACACTCATGTCAGTGTTCACTGCTGCTAGCATGCTGCTCAAGCAAATGTTTTTATATTTATTCTTCATTGATCTAAGAATATCCTGGTCACGTGGCTGAATTAATGACGTTACATTTGGGGGAAAGTGCATGGCATATACATTATTTTTTATAAGAACTGCTGCTGGAGAATAAGCAGAACAGTTCAAGGAATACCAAAACTTGCAGTCATCATCCAATCCAGCTCTCCTAAAGTTAGCACAAGCCACAAGTAAAAAATGTTTGTAAAACCCATCAGAAAAAAAAGTCCCTAGTGATCCACACATTTGAGAAAATTTTTGAAACACATCTCCAAATTCTTACAAATTAAGGAATAGACTTCTATAGCCCATGACTCAAAGAACAAACAGTGAAAACTAGAAAATATTTTCAACTAAATAATGAAAAGAGGAAATATAAAACCTAATGGAATGCAGCTAAAACTACCCTAGAATGAAGCATATGGCCTTACATGAATATTTTAGAAAAGAACTACCAAAACTTAATAATCTAAATATCTTCTCAAGAAAAAAAAAAAAAACCCCAGCAAATTAAATCCAGAAAGGTAGAAGAAAAGTGACAGTGTAAGAGCAGAAAATTATTTAGGAAGCGAATAAACCAAAATAGAGAAAATTAAACAGCCAAAAGTTAATTCTTTAAAATGAATAATAAAACTATACATACCTACCTAGCAAGACTAATGAAAATTATACTGAGAAGACTTAAAATATGACTAGCATAAGTGAAAAGGAGAACACTACCATAGATCCTATAGGTATAGAAAAAGAATTTTATGGAAAACTGTCTATGCAAATAAATTTGAAGATTTAAATGAAGTAGATAATTCCTAGAAAATCTTAATGTAGCAAAAAGAAATGTAAAATATAAATATGCTTATATTTTTAAAGACATTAGGTCTGTGTCTTTACATCTTCACACAAAGAAATCTATAGGTTTAGATGAGATTATCAGAGAGAAACATTCAAAGGAAAAAAATAACAGTTATACAAATACAAACTCTTTCAGAAGTTAGAAAAAGATGAAACACTTCTCAATGCATTTTATGAGGTCAATATAAAGCAAAATGTGATGAGTATTACAATCCAGAAAAATCTCAAGCTAACTTCTCTCGTGAGCTTGGATCTTGAATGCAAAATTCTTAAATAAAATATTAGCAAATTTAATACAGCAATATGTAAAAAGGATACACATTGGCCGGGTGCGGTGGCTCACGTGTGTAATCCCAGCACTTTGGGAGGCCGAGGCGGGCGGATCATGAGGTCAGGAGATCGAGACCATCCTGGCTAACACGGTGAAACTCCGTCTCTACTAAAAATACAAAAAATTAGCCGGGCGTGATGGCGGGCGCCTGTAGTCCCAGCTACACAGGAGGCTGAGGCAGGAGAATGGCGTGAACTCAGAAGGCGGAGCGGGCAGTGAGTGGAGACTGTGCCACTGCACTCCAGTCTGGGTGACAGAGCAAGATTCCGTCTCAGTAAAACACACACATACACACACACACTTCATGACTCCAGGAATTATTCCAGAAACGCAAGGTTAGTTTAACACTTGAAAAATCAGTATATCCAACCATTTGATCTTTTACAAGCTGACAAAAACAAGCAATAAAGGAAAGAACTCCCTATTCAATAAATGGTGCTGGGTAACTGGTTAGCCACATGCAAATTTAAACTGGACCCCTACCTGTCACTACAGCAAAAGTCAACTCAAGATGGATTAAAGACTTAAATGTAAAACCCAAAACTATACAAACCCTGGAAGACAACCTAGGCAATACCATCCTGGACATAGGAACGGGCAAAGATTTCATGAAAAAGATGCCAAAAGCAAACCCCCAAAAAGCAAAAATTGACAAATAGAATCTAATTAAACTTAGGAGCTTCTGCACAGCAGAAGAAACTATCAACAGAGTGAATAGACAACCTACAGAATGGGAGAAAATATTTTTGCAAACTGTACACCCAAAAAAGGTCTACTATCCAGCATCTTTAAGGAACTTAAATTTACAAGAAAAAAATAAACAACCCCATAGAAAAGTGTATAAAGGACATGAACAGACATTTTTCAAAAGAAGACATACATGTGGCCAAAAAGCATATGAAAAAAAGTTCAACATCACTGATCATTAGAGAAATGCAAATAAAACCACAATGAGATACCACCTCACACCAGTCACAATGGCAATTATTTAAAAGTCAAAAAATAACAGATGCTTGTGAGGTTGCAAAGAAAAGGTTGCTATTATACACTATTGGTGGGAGTGTAAATTAGTTCAACCATTGTGGAAAGCAGTATGGCCATTTCCCAGAGCTAAAAACAGAACTACTATTCGACCCAGCAATCCCATTACAGGGTATATACCAAGAGGAATATAAATTATTCTACCTTAAAGACACATGCACGTGAATGTTCACTGCAGCACCATTCACAGTAGCAAAGACATGGAATCAACCTAAGTGCTCATCAATGACAGATTGGATAATGAAAATGTGGTTCATATATACTATGGAATGCTATGCAACCATAAAAAATGAGATCTTATCTTTTTTGGGCACATGGATGGAGCTGGAGGCCATTATCCTTAGCAAACGAATGCAGGGAGAGAAAACCAAATACCACATATTCTCACTTAAAAGCGGGAACTAAAGGATGAGAACTCATGAACACAAAGAAGGGAACGACAGATACTGGGGCCTACTTGAGGGTGAAGGGTGGAAGGAAGCAGAAAAGCAGAAAAAGATAACTATTGGGTACTAGGCTAAGTACCTGAGTGATGTAATAATCTGTAGAACAAACCCCCATGGCACGAGTTTGCCTATATAACAAACCTGCACATGTACCCCCCAAGCCTAAAAGACTTAAAAAAAAATCTGTAATTATTCACAATATCAAAATAAAAGAATCATATAATCAGCTTAATAAATGCATAAAAACATTTAATAGAAGGGGATTTCTTTATTAATAAGTCTCTCCAACAACATTACAGCAAACATTGTACCTATTAGTGAATTATTGACAGCTTTTTCCTCTAAGATGAAGAATGAGAAAAATATACTTTAATCATGATTTCTATTGCACTTTTATCCAGGAAGTTCTACAAAATGCAATAGAAAAGAAAAATAGGCAAGAATTGGAAATGAAGAACTGATTGTTTGAATATGCTGATTGTGTACTTTGGAAATACAAGAAGAATGTCTACCAACTATAAGAATAAATAAATTTTTCAAAGCCAAGAATATAAGGTCAATATTTAAAACAATTGTATTTTACTATGTACCAACAGAAAATAAAAATTTTAAATGAAACTATTATATGTAGCAGCAAAATATCAAATATCTAGGAATAAGTTGGGGAAACATTTTATGCAAGATTTTTCTGAAATTTATACATTATTGGGAAAAATTTCAAAGGCCTAAATCAATGGAGAAACATACCATGTTTCTCTACTACAATGCCTAATGTTAGAAATAAATGGGTTGGCCGGGCACAGTGGCTCACACCTGTAATCCCAGCACTTTGGGAGGCCGAGATGGGCGGATCACGAGATCAGGAGATCGAGACCATCCTGGCTAACACAATGAAACCCCGTCTCTACCATAAAATACAAAAAAATTAGCCAGGCGTGTTGGCAGTTGCCTGTAGTCCCAGCTACTCAGGAGGCCGAGGCAGGAGAATGGCGTGAACCCGGGAGGCGGAGCTTGCAGTGAGCCAAGATGGCGCCACTGCACTCCAGCCTGGGCGATGGAGAAAGACTCGGCTTCAAAAATAAATAAATCAGTTGTCTCCAAATTACTCCACAGAGTCAAGGCAATTACAATTAAAATCATAGAAGTATTTTTAGAGAAATTGATAAGTAGACTCTCAAGTTTATATGGACATCCGAAAGATCAAGTATGACTACGATAAACTTGAAAAAGAATGAAACAGCTAGAGACCTTATATTTTCAGATATCAAGACATAGCTAAAGAAATTTTTCAAATTCTTAAAATTAAGGAATATATTCTTAAAAATTAAGTAATAGAGATAAATAGAATTTATCTAATTATTAACTAAGCCAATGTGAAGTTGGTGCAAAAATAGAGAAATAAACAAAAGTACAGACTAGATAGTCCAGAACCAGGAGCATATAAACCATCACTCAATTTGTGACTAAGATTGTGAGGAAAGAATGGTCTTTTCAATTAGTGATGCTAGGACAATGTGACATCTGCATTTTTTAAAAAATGAATCTTGATGACTAACTCACATCACATCCAAAAATATTACAACTGGATTCCAGATTTAAATGTGAAAAGGAAACTATAAAACTCCTGGAATAAAGCACGAGAGAAATTCATCATGAACTTGGGATAGGCAAAAGTTTCTTAAACAGGACTCAAAGTGCTAACCATAAGTATAAAATGGAGAATAGAGTTGTATATATTAAGCTGTATTAACTTCCATTCAACTTAATCCACCAAAAAGAGAAAAGGACAAACCACAAAGTGTTCAAGATAATTGTCATATATATTTCTAACAAAGAATTTGTATCCAAAGTATGAATCTATACCAGTATCTATATCAATTCATTAAAATTAATACAAAGATAACTCATGTAAAATAAACTAAAAAACTTTATAAAAGAGGTATTTAAATTGCCAATAAACATGAAAAAATATGTCAACGTTTGGTTTCATTCCAATTGCTTTTGGTGTCTTCATGAAATCTTTGCCGGGTCCTATGTCCAGAATGGTATTTCCTAAGATTATCTTCCAGGGTCCTTATAGTTTTATTTTTTACATTTAAGTTTTTAATCCATTTTGAGTTGGTTATTGTATATGGTGTACGGAAAGGGTCCACTTTCAATCTTCTGCATATGGCTAGCCAGTTATCCCAGCACCATTTATTGAATAGGGAATCCTTAATCCATTGTTTATATTTGTCAATTTTGTCAAGGATCAGATGGTTGTAGGTAGTATAGCTTGAAATCAGGCAACATGAGGCCTCCAGTTTTGTGAGTTGTTTTTTTGTTTGTTTTTGTTTTGTTGTTGTTGCTGCTGCTGCTTAGGATTGCCTTAGCTATTTGGGCTCTTTTTTTGGTTTCTACATGAATTTTAAAGTAGTTTTTTTTAGTTCTGTAAAGAATATAATTGGTACTTTGATAAAAATAGTGGTGAATCTGTAAATTGCTTTGGGCAGGATGGCCATATTAACAATATTGATTCTTCCTAACCATGAGTACGGAATCTTTTCCATTTGTTTGTGTCATCTCTGATTTCTTTGAGCAGTGTTTTGTAATTCTTATTGTAGAGATCTTTCACTTTCTTGGTTTACCTGTATTCCTAGCTATTTTATTCTTTTTGTGGCAATTGTGAATGGGAGAATGCTGCTGATTTCTTTACTTGATTTTCTATCTCTGAAACTTTGCTGAAGTTGTTTATCAGATCAAGGAGCTTTGGGAAAGAGACTATTAAGTTTTCCAGGTATGAAATCATGACATCTGCAAAAACAGGTATAGTTTAACTTCCTCTCTTTCTATTTGGATGTCTTATTTCTTTCTCTTGACTGATCACTCTAGCTAGGACTTCCAGTACTATGTTGAATAGGAATGCTAAGAGCGGGCATTTTTATCTTGTTCCAGTTCTCAAGAGGAATGTTTCCAAGCTTTTGTCCACCCAGTATGATGTTGGCTGTAGGTTTGTCATAGGTAGGTCTCATGATTTTGAGGTATAGTCCTTCAATACCTAATTTGTTCTGATTTTTTTTTTAACATGAAGGGATGAATTTTACCAAAAACCTTTTCTGCATCTATTGATATGATCACACGGTTTTTGTTTTTAGTTCTATTCATGTGGTAAATCGTTTATTAATTTTCCTATGTTGAACCAATCTTGTATCTCAGGAATAAAGCCTACTTGATCATGGTGGACTAGCTTTTTGATGTGCTGTTGGATTCAGTTTGCTAGTATTTTATTGAGTATTTTTGCATCTATGTTATCAAGGATATTGCTGTGACGTTTTCTTTTTTTATTATGTCTCTGCCAGGTTTTGGTATCAGAATGATGCTGAGCCCATAGAATGAGTTAGGGAGGAATCCCTCCTCCTCAGTTTTTTGGAATAGTTTCAGTAGGAATCATACCAGCTCTTCCTTAAACATCTCGTAGAATTTGGCTGTGAATTTATCTGGGGCTTTTTCTGGTTGGTTGGTAGGCTTTTTTTTTTATTACTTATTTCATTTCAGAACTCATTATTGATCTGCTCAGAAATTCAATCTCTTCCTGGTTCAATCTTGAGAGGTTATATGTCTCCAGAAATTTATCTTTTTCTAGGTTTTTCTAGCTTGTGTGTATGAAAGTGTTCATAATAGTCTCAGGATTTTTTGTATTTCCATGGTATCAGTGGTAGTACCTCCTTTTTCACTTCTGTGTTTATTTAAATCTTCTCTTTTTTGCTTTACTCATCTATCTATCTTATTAATTCTTTCAAAGAACAAGCTCCTCGATTCAGTGATTCTTTTCTTTGTATGGTTTTCTGTGTCTCAATTTCCTTTAGTTCAGCTCTGATTCTGGTTATTTCTTGTCTTCTGCTAGCCTTGGGGTTGCTTTGCTCCTGTTTCTCTAGCTCCTGTAATTGTGATGTTAGGTTACTAATTTGAGATCTAACATTTTGATGTGGGCATTTAATGTTATAAACTTCTCTCTCAACACTTCTTTGGCCGTGTCCCACAGATTTTGGTATGTTGTATCTTTCTTCTCATTAGTTTCAAAAAATTTGATTTCTGCCTTAATTTCATTATTTACCTAGAAATCATTCAGGAGCAAGTTGTTTAACTTCCATGTAATTGTATGGTGTTGAGTGATTTTGTTAGCATTGATTTCCATTTTTATTGCACTGTGGTTGGAGAGCATGGCTGGTATGATTTTGTGTTTTGTTTTTTTAATTTGCTGAGGACTGTTTTATGCCTGACTGTGTGGTTGATTTTAGAGTATGTGTCACGTGCAGGTGAGAAGAATATATATTCTGTTGTTTGGGGTAAAGGGCTCTGAGGATGTCTCTTAGGTCCATTTGGTCAAGTGTTGAGTTCCAGTCCCAAATCTCTTTGCTAATTTTCTGCCTCAGTCATCTGTGTAATGCTGTCAGTGGGGTGATAATGTCTCCCACTACTATTGTGTGGTTATCTAAGTCTTTTCATAGGTATCTAAGAACTTGCTTTATGAATCTGGGTGCTTCTGTGTTGAGTGTTTA